>NW_020172678.1:1581118-1627412 GCF_003031525.2 Neophocaena asiaeorientalis asiaeorientalis
AACCACTTTTGGGGTGTGTGTGTGTGTGTGTGTGTGTGTGTGTGTGTGTGTATGTATCTGTCTAGAGGATGACTTTCTATTGAGCTATCTACATTTTCTCCTTATTTGGCCTAGCCAACCAGCTGGTATATGTCCTTTGCAGCTGTGGAAAGGTTTTCTCTGTGAAGAGATAATTGACATTTGTTTTTTTTTTAATTTATTTATTATTATTATTTTTTTTTTGCAGTATGCGGGCCTCTCACTGTTGTGGCCTCTCCCGTTGCGGAACACAGGCTCCGGACGCGCAGGCTCAGTGGCCATGGCTCATGGGCCCAGCCGCTCCGCGGCATGTGGAATCTTCCCAGACCGGGGCACGAACCCGTGTCCCCTAGCACTGGCAGGCGGACTCTCAACCACTGCGCCACCAGGGAAGCCCTGACATTTGTTTAGATTAATTTCTATCCCTGTATTATTAGAACTCAGTTTAGTCAGTGGATCCTCAAAATATGCAGCCTACCTGTGGTTAATCAATGGTATCATCTTGGTAGATAAAAAATGACACATTTTGGTAAACAAAGAGGAAGCTTTTGGTAATCCCTCCACTTTCAGATTTATGCACTTGAAAAAAAAAAACTATCGTGGTTCTTTTGCAAATCCACAGAACTAAATCTCAGTAATGCAGGATGCATTTCTCATTTTCATATTTCGATAAATAGGGGAAAGGCAATTCCAGTAGAACCTTTCAAAGTGTAAGATGGAGTAGAGGGCACAATTCTGATTCATAGCCAGATTTGTGAAGACAAAGTAAAAACAAAACTAAAACCCGTGGTAATACTAGTAAGAAGGTGTAAAGGGGCAAGAGAGAAGGGGAAATGTCAGAGCATGGGTAAATACATAAAATGCAGATGGGATAAATATAGATGAGTGGTAAATGATTGTAAGTGAAGTTACCCCAGGAATGTCACAGATTTCCAACAAGGGGGATTAGTGTGTGCAGCTGTTGAATGGGGGCCTTATCTCATTCCTGAGCTCTCATGTTCCACTGTTGAGCAATAAATGCCTTTTGGGTGAGTGGTTTGAGTGTCTCACCTGGAGAAGCCAATCATCTTACAGTTCTGGGGTGGGTGGAAGGATTAAACAAACTAAAAGCTTCACTTCATTATTTAGCTATTCTTGGCCAAAAAAGTAACATTTCAGTCAAACTTTAAAGAATATTATTAGAATAAGTGATACAATAAAATTGTGTGCGTGTTGTTTTGTTTTAAATTTATCACCTTAGGGTACACTAGAAAGATGTTTCCCAAAATTTAGGATAATACTTTTACTTGCTTACCAAACTGTTTTCCTGCTCCAGATTTTATTTTATTTTAATTAATTAATTAATTAATTTTTTTGTGGTAAGCGGGCCTCTCACTGCTGCAGCCCCTCCCGTTGCGGAGCACAGGCTCCGGACGCCCAGGCCCAGCGGCCATGGCCCATGGGCCCAGCCGCTCCGCGGCACGTGGGATCCTCCCGGACCGGGGCACAAACCCACGTCCCCTGCACTGGCAGGCGGACTCTCAACCACTGCGCCACCAGGGAAGCCCCTGCTCCAGATTTTAAAAGGAGGTGTGAGAATTAACTAGCTCATAACAATAAACAGCAAAGAAATCCTCTTCTGAGGAAATTCAGGAACCTCAAATCTTTCTTTCAGTCTTCAATGAGCTATCATTATGAGCTTGTCTCTGTGGAAGGATTTTTGAAGAGAAAGGGTTATTCCAAAGTGTATTCTAATGGCTAATTTAGCTAAATTATGAAAATTAATTAAGGTAACCTTTACTTGATTTTTATTACATTATCAGCATGCTCTGTTTCTATAGTTTAATAAGTTGCACATAAGGTCAAAAGTGGTAAGAAAATAGAGTGTTGCTTCTGGAGAGTGTAAGAATATTAGTATAAAGGTGCAGTAAAATGAACTGAGTATCTGAAATGTATACAGTTCTGTTAATTCACTTTGATAACATGTACTCATTCTGGGACTTTGGTATCATAATCATTCTACCCCTCCCGTACTGTGCTACATATCACAGTCATTAGATCACTCCATGACGGGATAATTTCAGCATATCCAAATACCATTAGTTATGAATGATAACTCTGGGCGTGTCGTTGGGAGTTCCAACGTACCTAGCTAATGATTACTAATTTGGTGTCTATTTTGCAACTTAAAACACGAAGTACAGAGCTTTGTACAAATATCCATTTTCCCAATTACCCTTATCTTAGCTGTATCTTTGGTGAGGATTAGCCGAATCGAATATGCCATCTCTATTGGTGCTATTCTGAGGGGCTCGGGTGCCAATTACCGGTTCCCTAGAATTTGCCCGTAATTGACTATGTCCCACAATAGGTAACTCTGGAAGTGACAGGCAGTCTCTAGTGTGGTTCTCCCGCCTGTCGATTGGGCCTTGCAAGAAGCCCCGCCTCATCAACTCAGTCAAGGGCGACAGTTGGACCGGCGCCGGTGAGTGGCGGGTCTTAGCTCCGCCCCGGCCGTCCGCTGCGCTGCCTGGGTCGGCGCCGTTTCCAGTTGAGAGATGGCGGCCGCCGCAGGTAGATCGCTCCTGCTGCTCCTCTCCTCCCGAGGCGGCGGAGGCGCCGGCGGCTGCGGAGCGCTGACTGTGGGCTGCTTCCCCGCGCTGGGCGTCAGCCGCCACCGGCAGCAGCAGCACCACCGGACGGTGAGCGAGCGCGCCCGGCGGCTCCGGGGAGGGCGGGGCGGCGCTGGCGTGTGGGATCAGCCGGCGGGCAGGCCGCCGGGGCAGCGGGCGAGTTACCTCAACTCGCGGCCCTCCAGAGGTTGCCGGGCACCGAGGAGCCGCCGTGCCCTTCAGGCGCCTGCGGCGGCAACCAGGAAAAAAGGCAGGGCGGAGGAAGCCGAGAGGAGGAGGGGCGACGGCAGGGATGTTCCTGCAGGACCGGGGACACCAGGGCGGGGAAGGGACGGGACTTGAACCTCTCTCTGACCCGCCCCCGATCTCGGTCCCTCCCTCCTTTTTGCTTAACAGCTCTACCCTATTGCTCCCGAACTGAGCCCCGTTCAAGTTGTCCCCTTTCCCTCCTCCTCCAGGCGGGTTGGGGTGTCCTGAGTTGCCACGGCTGCCTTGTGTATGTGTCAGGAGAGTGGCAGTGCCATACTGCTGGGAACTGTCCCCCGGAGGGCAACCCAGGACCCCAGCGGGGCCGCTCCCTAGTTCTCTTCTCGACCCTCTGGGAACGGGCAAGACAGAAAATCAAACTTTATCCTCCTGTGTGACTTCCTGCGTGTGGGCATGGGGAACAGCACCCTTGCGATGGATGCTGCATTGCTTCAGGAGGCAAGCTCCAACCTCTTAGTTCCTTAAAGGTCCTCGGTGGTGCTTTTGGAGGGCTGCTTTATAAGCTTGTTCACGCGTGCCTGAAGAAGGAAGGTGGGCAGCAGGCAGAGGGGAAGAGAATATGACAAGTTGTTCACAGCGGCAGGGATTTGGTGGTTGTATTAGCCAGTTATTGCTGGCTTTCATTGGCTGGCAACGCACGGGAGTTTCTATTTGAACAGCCTTGTGTGTGTGTGTGTGTGTGTGTGTGTGTGTGTGTGTGTGTGTGTGTGTGTGTGTGTGTCTTTTTCAGTTGCAAGAGATCAACTTGGCATGGAGTTCTTGACCTAACAAGTCAGCAGGTTCTCTTCCCTTGGACTTTCTAGACCCATACCGTTGGTCTCTGGCCAACTCCAAGAGAAAGTGTAGGTTTTATTTCCTAGGGCTAAGTTGTATAGTGTGGTAATAAGAGAATCACTGCAGACAGCCTGATAGCAGAAAGTAGTACCTTCAGCTCTCAACAAATACACCCACCTGTCTTGTTCTGATCACATAGCTCTTGAGGGAAAACTGAACTGGAGCTTTTCAGAGGATACCCCAAGACTGATGACATTGTAAAATTAAGTGTCTGAAAGAGCAGTGAAAAGAACTAATGCTCTTTAAATGCAAGATGGTATTGTTATTATTAGTCATAGGTATGGACCTATCCTCGCTCTTATGAGAAAACTGTACTTCTTCATTTTGGCATACTGACATATTGCTTTGCTGAAGCTTTTGGGTGAGAGCCGAGCTTTCCACAGTTCAGTTTAGATTTGCATGTTTCATAGCCTCCAGTTATGTGTTTTGTTCTCTTAAAAACATAAGGCAATCCAAAAATCTGATTGCATTCCCCTCCCCCTCAAACTATTTAAAGACTTATCAAGTTGTCTTTATCTCTGTATTTTGATAATACATCTTCTGACTTTGCAGTTTGTTTTTAAGACTATTTGGGTGTGGTATTCATTTAGCATTTTGAAATTTGTGCCTTGTATATTTTCCACTGTGTGAATCTGTCAGTCTGTGAGTGCCTTCCTTGTGCGGGTACTTCATGAAAGTGTTTTTCTGTGCTATTCTGGGGTGGATAAAAGTGATGTGCTGAATTTGAGGTGAAAGCACAACTAAAATGAAGTGTTATTTCTGAAGGGCAGAAGTGTTATATGCATGGTGACTTGCAAATGCACTTAGAATTGTAAGATTTTGAAAAAAGTTGTGCCTGATTATTTAAAATATGTAAACAGTTTTTTTCTTTTTCTACGATTCCTCCGAAGCTATCATGTATTTAGCTGTCTCCATCTGTTATTCTATGGTTCCTCGCAAGACTCAATTTGAAAGGTATCTCTTAGAGATTTAACTGTTGACATTTTATGCTTGAAATTAAGACCCAGAAAGGGAGAGACTTGGCCAGGATTACACGATGAATATACAACAGTTTTAGGACTCCCACCCACTCCAGATATTCTGACCCCCTTATTGTGTTCTTTTTATTATAAAGTACAATTGCTCCTTCACATCTTTCTCCTCGCTTATAAAACTTACTATTGTTTGTTATGAAAGTACTGGTATTTCAAAACCCCATGAGTGAGAATTCTCCTATGTTAGTTTGAGACACACGTATTAGGCAATATAGGAACAAACCACTGGCTTTTACAAAGGTCCCTGAGAGACACTAAGGTTGAATCTTGAAAAGGTGACATCCTGTGTATGTGTAGCAGATGGCACTCTGTGTCGGACTAGATCACAAGTCCTGCTTGTGCCACTTTTGTTCTGCTGTAGTAGGTATGGTAGATTAGAGCCAGGGGGACATAACCAATTATAGTACTGGTTAATTTTTTGCTTAAGAGGTATGTTTTTTGAAATTCATTTTTTCCAAGTTTGAAGAACAAGTCCAGAGCAATACAGTTCAGCTAATATAGGTAAATGTGATCGCAAAGTAATAAAACATAGCTTGTACCGCCCCCCCCCCAATTAAAACATCATTCAACTGAGTAAATAGGAGAAAAGGTGCAGGGGCTTATTCAGTATTTGTAGCACCATCTAGTGTAATTTTTCCTTTCCTATGTGAAGAGCCTGTTATTGCTTCCCAGCTTGTGACTGTAACTGAGTCTAAGGTAAAATATCTGTTGCATGCTTTTCTGTGTGGTTAGTGAAGGTGGCAATTTTCAAGGATGATTCTTTGAAGGGAACTGCCTTTCATTGTGAGCTGTGTAATTTCTTTGCTAAATCAAACTGTCTCATCTCTGATTATGACAGCCTGACTGTTGGCATTTCCTAATGGTCAACAGCTATGCTGAATTGCTAAATCTCTTAAGTCTGTCATTATACTGTTATAGATTGTGGCTGTCCCTTTTTACTTTACACATTGTAGTTCTTTGGCAGTGATGTCATTTCAGTTTAACCTGAAAGTTTTTTTTTTTGCTTTTCTTTTAACCTGAAAGTTTTAACAGAGGTTACATTGCCTGACACAGAGGTAAGTCCCAGTTCTTTAATTGGGCTCCTCATGATCTGGCTAAGTCTTACTTTGCCAGATCCACGCAGCACAAATAATCCACTGTACTTAAGCCAGTGTCTCCTATACCCATATTAAATGTCTGTGCAGTTTTTGTAGGGGAATTTCAGCCTTAACCACTCCACTAACCGCTAAGGTTCATTTTAGGTGAGAGACTGTGACCTTTGACTCCTCTTTGAATCTAACTTCCTCACTTTACAGATGAGAAAACGGACCTAATGGGAACTGAGGGAAGTGACTTTTCTGTTATGTTTGTGGTTAATGACATCTGGGATAAAAATTCTTTTAAATGGGGGTGGATTCAAGGAGAAATCCTAGTCTCAATCTTCACGTGTGTTTCCTAGCTCTTAATCCCTTTCCATTGTTCTATTCTGTCTTCTCTGAATGCTGATAGGACTTATTATTTTCAGGACACAGATTGACACTGGCTTGTTCTCTAAATGTTTCATTTGTGGGTACCTTATCTTACTGGGCAGCGATTGTGTATCTTGTTACCTTTTTGTCTCTCATAGACTCCAGAGCAGTACTAGGTACATAGATAACACTCAGACAAGTATTAATTGAATACGCACCCTTCTGTCTGCTTGCCAGTGAAAAGGTGTGCTCTACTCCCCCCCCCCCCCCGTTTGACTTTTTTAATGATCTGTTGCTTAGGTAACCACATTTGGGTTACTGCTTTAAGTTTGGTATTGCCAGTGCTGTCTTTGGTTGTACATTACGCTTCTTTATGGTGGACTGATGCAGAGAGTTGGTAACATTGAATTAGCTCCACAGTGGTACACACTTTCTATCCAAAGAAGCAAAAGTAAGATAAATACCCAGATTATTAGGAATATATGTTTGAATCAGAGTCTAGATTTATTGTTGTTTTAGTTGACGATAATATTAAGATTTTGAAGGTTGTGGATAAATATGCTTAGAGCAGATTTATTATGGAAACTTTATCTTAAAATCTTGCTTATTTTGAACCCCATAAAATAGTCTAATGAGTAAATTTGGATTTAGTCAACAAATTCTGATTATTTGAACTTTTCTGAGTCTCAAGGGGCTCTATTTTATGCTTTATGGAACTCTAAGAGGGAATCTAAATAGAAATGCAGCATCAAGAGTGGTGTATGTTGGACTTCCCTGGTGGTGCAGTGGTTAAGAATCCACCTGCCAATGCAGCGGACATGGGTTCGAGCCCCAGCCCAGGAATATCCCACATGCTGTGCAGCAACCAAGCCCATGCGCCACAACTACTGAGCCTGTTCTCTAGACCCCGCATGCCACAACTACTAAGCCTGTGTGCCACGACTACTGAAGCCGGTGTGCCTAGAGCCCGTGCTCCACAACAAGAGAAGCCACTGCACTGAGGAGCCCGCGCACCACAACAAAGAGTAGCCCCTGCTTGCCGCCACAACTAGAGAAAGCCGGCGTGCAGCAATGAAGACCCAATGCAGCCAAAAAATTAATTAATTAATTAATTTAAAAAAAAAGAATGGTGTATGTTGAAGACAATAAATTGAATGCGAATTTTGGGGCTGCCTATTGTTTGAAAGGGAAATCAAGGAGTGGTCATGGTCTTCTATAGTAGCACTTCATTGATACCATAGTCTGAATAACTACTAAGATGTTGCTTTTATTTCTTTTTATATTCTAGCTTTGTGCTCTGTGGGTTTTCTTAAAAAAATTACTGTTTGTTTTCCTGTGATTAAGGACAAGATTACCTTTTAAGATCTCAAGATAACCACTCAATATAGGGGAATCCTCTATTCTTTATTTGACTGATTAATACAATACTGGAACAACATGTTATTAGGAGAACTAAGATGTTACCATGGAAGACATGTACTTAAAAGAGTCCTAGAATTTAGAGCTCGACAAGACAAGGTTAAGTAAATAAAAGTTCAGGAACAGTAAAGTGGATTTTTCCTTGGTAGCCCAGCAAGTTACTGCAGAGCTGAAAATGGCTCACACATCTGCTGGTTTTCCCATTAAGTTCTTTTTCTATGAAATTACAAAATTCTGTGTTTCATTCTAAAAATGATTAAGCTGAGACTGGTTGTTAAAAGTGAATTGGGGGAAGTGATGCACGGCCCTGGCCGGGAGGCTGCCCTGCCCCCGCTTCCTTTCACCCTGTCGCTGCCCGCAGGTGGTTGTGGCCGCAGTGCCCAGAGGGAGGTGGCGGCAGCGGTGGCGGCGAATGATGCCTGGGAAACTCCTATGCGGGGACATTATGGAGCTGGAGGCGCCTTTGGAGACAGCCAGAGGAAGGAGAGGCAAAAGAGCTCTGTGGATGTCGGAATTTTGGATAAGGGATTATGGACCTGTACTTCTCTTATAGGGTTGTTAGGAAGATTTAAACTAGATAAGCTGAAAACATATTACACAATGCTGGAGCGATAGAAGGAAGTCAAGGCACCATTATGACTCAGATGAGAAATCAGAAACAAGAGGAAATGGTGTTGCAGGTGACCTGGATGCTCCCAAACCCAAAAAAGCTAAAATGAAAGAGAAGCTAAATGGTGACAGCAAGGAAGGATGTCATAGACTTTCAGACGAATTTTCTAAATCTCATAAGTCAAGAAGAAAAGATCTGTCAAATGCAGATACTGATGAATATGAAAAAAAAAGCAAGTGTCATCCTTAGATAGTTCTACTCAGAAATCAAGTGATAATAAACTAGAAGAGACCCTAATACGAGAACAGAAAGAAGGAGCCTTCTCCAATTTCCCTATTTCTGAAGAGACTATAAAGCTTCTGAAAGGTCTAGGGGTAACATATCTCTTTCCTATTCAAGTTAAGACTTTTGGTCCTGTATATGAAGGAAAAGATTTAATTGCTCAAGCGCGGACAGGAACAGGAAAGACATTCTCTTTTGCCATCCCCTTGATTGAAAGACTCCAAAGAAATCAAGAGACAATTAAAAAAAGCCACTCACCAAATATACTTGTTTTGGCTCCTACAAGGGAACTGGCAAACCAAGTAGCCAAAGACTTCAAAGATATAACTAGGAAACTCAGTGTGGTGTGTTTTTATGGTGGAACATCATATCAAAACCAAATTAATCATTTTCAAAATGGTATTGACATCTTGGTTGGGACCCCTGCTCGTATCAAAGATCATCTGCAGAGCGGCCGATTAGATCTTTCTAAACTGCGCCACGTTGTGCTGGATGAAGTGGATCAAATGTTAGATTTAGGTTTTGCGGAACAAGTTGAAGATATTATCCACAAATCCTACAAAACTGATTCTGAAGACAATCCTCAGACTTTACATTTTTCTGCAACTTGCTCACAGTGGGTATACAAAGTTGCAAAAAAATACATGAAATCCAGATATGAACAGGTTGACCTTGTCGGGAAAATGACTCAAAAGGCTGCAACTACTGTGGAACATCTGACCATCCAGTGCCATTAATCTCAGAGGCCAGCAGTTATTGGAGATGTCCTTCAAGTCTACAGTGGGTCTGAAGGGAGGGCTATTATCTTTTGTGAGACCAAAAAGAATGTAACTGATATGGCCATGAATCCACACATAAAACAGAATGCCCAGTGTTTACATGGCGACATCGCACAGTCACAAAGAGAAATTACACTGAAAGGCTTCAGAGAGGGTAGTTTTGGTGGCAGCCAATGTTGCTGCCCGTGGTTTGGACATTCCTGAGGTTGACCTGGTTATTCAGAGTTTACCTCCACAGGATGTTGAGTCCTATATTCATCTCTCTGGATGCACAGATAGAGCTGGCTGGACAGGGATTTGCATATGTTTTTATCAACCAAGAGAAAGAGGTCAACTAAGATATGTGGAACAAAAGGCAGGAATTACTTTTAAATGTGTAGGTGTTCCTTCTACAATGGATTTAGTCAAATCTAAAAGCATGGATGCCATCAAGTCTCTGGCTTGCATTTCTTATGCTGCTGTTGATTTTTTCTGACCATCAGCTCAGAGACTGATAGAAGAGAAAGGGGCAGTGGATGCATTGGCTGCAGCATTAGCCCACATCTCTGGCGCATCAAGTTTTGAACCACGTTCTTTGATCACCTCTGATAAGGGGGTTGTGACCATGATTCTGGAAACCCAGAAGAAATACAGGATGTTAGCTGTGCTTGGAAAGAACTTAACAGAAAGTTGAGTAGTAATGCTGTGTCCCAAATTACCAGAATGTGCCTCCTAAAAGGAAATATGGGCATTTGCTTTGATATTCCCACAACTGAGAATGGTTACAGGCAGAGTGGCATGATTCAGACTGGATACTCTCAGTGCCAGCCAAATTGCCTGAAATTGAAGAATATTATGATGGAAACACATCTTCTAATTCCAGACAGAGGAGTGGCTGGTCACGTGGCTGGTCAGGTGGTCGATCTGGTGGCCGGTCAGGTAGACAGAGTCGACAGGGGAGTCGGTCAGGAAGTCGACAAGATGGTAGAAGATGAAGTGAGAACAGAAATTGATCGAGAAGCGGGGGCCACAAACAGAGTTTTGACTGAGATAATTAATCTACCAGTGTGAGCTTGCCTATTTCTGCCTAATCATGTACATTATCCACCAAAAATTAGGTCATCATAGTTGAGGTCTGTGTCTGCTGTTTGCAAAGAAGTTGGTTGTATTTTTTTTTAAGTATTTCGCAAGAATGGTTGTAAACAAATCTACTTATCCAGTTATACCTTTGAATAAAAAAACCTCCTTTTAAAAAAAAACAAAAATGTGGGCTTCCCTGGTGGCGCAGTGGTTGAGAGTCCGCCTGCCAATGCAGGGGATGCGGGTTCGTGCCCCAGTCCGGGAAGATCCCACATGCCGCGGAGCGGCTGGGCCCGTGAGCCATGGCCGCTGAGCCTGCGTGTCCGGAGCCTGTGCTCCGCAACGGGAGAGGCCACAACAGGGAGAGGCCCGCGTACCCAAAAAAAAAAAAAAAAACAAAGTGAATTGGGGTCAGATTCTTCCAGTAAGACCCTAAAGTCAAACTGAATCTTGAATAGTTACTCCCTGATTTAGATCAAGCTTGAGGACATCTGATAAAAAATTGACCTCTGCAGCTGAACACAGAAGGGAAACAATCTGTTTGTTTATTTCACTGCACTTTGCTTGCATTGAGACAGCCTGTGTAAAAATGAAAGTTGACTTCAAGCAAGGTAATTTTAATAAGTTTAGTGAATTCTTGACTCATAAACCGTGTACAGGGTTCATTTTTTTTATTGATAAAAGCATAACTTGGTAAATTATATCATTGACTGGGTCTAATAGCATACTAAAACTGAACGTTTTCTAATACAGTTCTGGAATAATTGGATAATATGACATTGCATTTTGACATCTCTTAAAAATAAGAGGCTTTTCCAAAAGTTCTTTAATGACAATAATATTTATTAATCCAAAAGAGTGAGGTCTTTACCTTTTATGCTTTGTTACTAAAGTTTTCAGTTTTTACATTTTTTAAATTTATTGTCCACTTTATTTTGGGGACAGCACTTGTAATAATCACCAGAAAATTGTTGAGCAGAGCCCATTGAGTGTATGATGCTATCTAGAGGACAGTCTCAAATATACAGTCCTGAGCTGTACTACCTTATAGGTTTCAAGATTTTTTTTTTTTTGCGGTATGCGGGTCTCTCACTGTTGTGGCCTCTCCCGTTGCGGAGCACAGGCTCCGGATGCGCAGGCTCAGCGGCCGTGGCTCACGGGCCCAGCCGCTCTGCGGCATGTGGGATCTTCCCGGACTGGGGCACGAACCCGCGTCCCCTGCATCGGCAGGCGGACTCTCAACCACTGCGCCACCAGGGAAGCCCAGGTTTCAAGATTTTTTAAATTCTTTTTTTGCCCTCTCAGACAGGCCCACTTTGTATAATACTTCTTACTTACCTATAGTAAATGGTGTTACAGGATGTTTAAGAGTATTAATGTCTGCTTTAAACTTTAGAGAAAGTTAATGCAACTGATAGTTTGTAAAATAACAGGAGAGCAAATAGGTTAGCTGAACTACCTGACCTGTAAAGATAGAGGAGTAGATATGGAAGAAAGCATCTAAGAGCTAAAGGCACTGTGTTTCCATGTTTAATTCTCACCATAATCCTATAAGAGGTATTATTGTGCTAGTTTGATATATTGTGCTAGTTTGAGGAAATTGAGGACGGGATAGGTTCATTTCTTCTTACGTGTCATAAACTGTTTTAATGATAGGGATGCAAAGATGGACAGATGTTTTGGAGCTGGGATTTAAGCCTACGTCTGGCTAGAATTAAAGCTGTACCATGCTGGTTGTCAGTGTGGGTCTTCCTTCCTTTTCAGCACCTGCTTCTTCAGTTTTGTTACTTTCTCAAGCATCTGCTGCAGTTTTTTCCAAGACACCTCACCATCCCTCCCACTGACTACATTTCTTAAATCTCTTTCTCCACCCTCTCCCCCCCTACCAGGTATTAACTGATAAGAGTCTAAGGTATTACGCCTGCCCCCCCACCCCCCTCCAAATCTTTGAAATTTAAGATTCTAAAAAGTTCCACCCAGTAAACCTGGTAATTACTGAGCATTGCTTCTATATCAAGCACTTTTATAACATTGTGTAGTATACTCCACAACAACCCTTCAGGCAAAATACCATCCCCATTGTACAGATGAGAAAATAAAGACCTAGAAAGATTAATACCTAGACTCATTCAGAATATATCTGTGGAACTCCTACTCTGTGAGACACTGTGCTGGTAAGGAGAGATGTTCCTGTTGTGGTTCTAAGAGTTCACAGTCTGGCCAGGAGACAAGACTATAAACAAGACTGTAACTGGCTGTGCTTTTTTTTTTTCCCTATGGAGGTCAGTGGGAGCACTTAGACTTACCTGAGGATGTTGGAGAAGACTTCACTGGTGAGGCCTTGCTTGAGCTGAAATATGAGGAAGTATAATGTGTGGGGGACTGAAAAGGTTGGTTCATATTCCAGGCAGCACTAGTATCTAACATGACAATATGAGGGAGTATGATGTATTTGAGAAACAGCCAGTAATTTGTTACAACTGGATATGAGCAAGAATAGCTGAAGATTATTAGGCTGGACAGTAGCAGTGATACCAATAATAATTAATATTTATAAAGTACACCATGTGCCAAGCACTGTACACAGTCTCACTTAATTCTTGTGACACCCTGTGAGTAGGTATTGTTATTATCCTCATTTTACAGATAGTGAAACTGAGTTGCATCAGATTGGTTAAGTGATTTGCCCAGACAGTCAGTCAGTGACACATAGCTAGTAAATGACTTGCCTAGGATAACACAGCTAGCGAATGGCATACCCAGCATATAAAACCAAGTAGTCTGGCTACAGAGCCTGTCTCTTCACCACTTGCTGTGGTGAGGGATCAGATTGTGAAAGGACTTGTGAAGGAGCTGACATTTTATGATGTAGTTCAGTGGTTTTTTAAAAGACTCAACCCACAGTAGAAATACCTTTTATGTTATGATTGAGCACATGCATGTGTGCATAAAACTAGGAAAAGTCTCATGAAACAATATTTTTACTATGTATACGTAGTTTCTGTTCTCTTTTCTTAAGGAAATTCTGGTTGGGACTCATTTAAATTGATTCTACAATTTAAGCCACAGTTTGGAAAATTACTACTTGTCAGTAGGTGAGCATTGGAAGAATTTCAAATAAGGGAATCACATGGTTATGTTTGTGCTTTTAGGTAGGTCACACTGGCAGCAGTGTGAAGGCTTAATTGGAGAGGATGGGACTGGAAAGACAGACACCAGTAAGGAACATCTTAATGGACCAGGCAAAAGATGTCTGAACTAGGACAGCAGCCTTGACGATGGAGAAAAGAGAATAGAGAGAAGGGAGATATAGGAAGTAGAGTTGATAGTCCACAACTAATCGTCAAGTTCTATCACTCATCTACTAAGTACTAGGTAGAAAGACAGTTCAATTCAAGACCTGTGTTACTGTGTTACTCAGGTACTGAAATTTTATTTCTTGACCTTTTTTGTGTGTTCCTTTTTATCATCGTGTGAGAAATATGCTTCTTTGTTGTCTTTTCTACACCTCTGCTTTTTTTTGTTTGTTTGTTTTTTTGCGGTACGTAGGCCTCTCACTGTTGTGGCGTCTCCCATTGCGGAGCACAGGCTCCAGACGTGCATGGCTCACGGGACCAGCCACTCCGCGGCATGTGGGATCTTCCCGGACCGGGGCACGAACCCATGTCCCCTGCATCAGCAGGTGGACTCTCAACCACTGTGCCACCAGGGAAGCCCCTGCTTTTGTGTTTTAAAAAAATCTGGTTTAATTATTTTTAAATGATTTAAAAATTTATATATAAAATCAGACATCCACCTTATCCCCTTATTTCTGCCTCCCCCTGCCCCCACCTCATACTATCAGAATCTGGAAGATTTGCATAGCAGTATGAAAAAGTTCACATAGCATGATGAGCACTCAGCAAATCTTTGCTGAAAGAATGTGTCCTGTGTATTATACTCTCCCAAAGCAGAAACTCTTAACATTATGTTCATTAACTAGAGGAATACTTTTGAGTAATTTTCTTGAACTCTGTCCTCTCTAACTTTCCATTTTTGTAATATTTGACTCCATTTAGGGAATAGTAAGCATTGTATGTGTGATGATCTTACTTTTTAAAAAACAAACAAAATAAACAACATAACTAGCCATTCCTAAGCATGAAATCTTAGTAAAATTTTAGCAGTTTTTCTTCCCATATTATAAATGTAGATATACAAGATTCCTACCGCTTCTGCCACTCTAGTTTCTCAAGAGCATTATTATATATATATAAAATTGAGAACAAGTTATTTGGAGTGATTCTCTAACATTTTAATTGACTGGACCTTACTGGATTGCTGTTTTTAGAGAGCACATATTCTTTGGTCTTCTAGGTATTATAATACAAAGGTAAGTATTTGCTTGATAATTATAACAGTTTTTTAGAGACATTACAGTATCTGCTCTACCAGAGGATATTGTATTTGAGATGTAGTTGATGAACCTTTTGAAATATTATGGGAGCAAAGAATAGCTGTACCATCACAGAATCTTTTAATAGTTTTCTGAGAGTTAAATAAATGAAAAGATGGAAGTAGTAAGAGAGAGAGAGAGAGAGAGAGAGAGAGAGTGTGTGTGTGTGTGTGTGTTTCGCAGTCACCAAAATAAAGAGTAAGTAATTGAAGAGAATTAGGTGCCATGTGGTATAATAGTTAGGGGTCTGGGTTCTGCTCCTTTCTCTTCCATTAACTTGCTGTTTGACCTTGGACAAGTGATGTAACCTCTTTGATCCTATTATTTTTGTTGATTAAATAAGGATGCTTGATTAGGTGAGCCTAAAGGGCTTCTTTAATTCTAAGTTATGTATCATTTTTATATAACACTTGACAAGTAACTTTTATGTTGTTTCATTGGGTAGCTTGTATAAAATCATAAACAGACGGACATATATTTGCTTATTCTTACAAGGGCCAAGGGCTTGAAGTGAAGAAAAAGAGCCTTCCAATTCCTTTTCAGGACAGTTTGCATAATTACTTTCTGACATCTTGGTGAACAATTTACCCTGCATTCCTCATAATTCATCAAGCCTTTATTCCCATCTTTCTCTTTTTTCTTCTTTTTCCAGTTCAAACTGCTGAGGGAGTTGGGGAAGAGGTAGAGATGTGGTGGGGAATTCAGAGAGTTGGAGAGAGAGGAGGAGGAAAAAAGCAGTTAATGCTGGAGTGTTTGAGGGGAGACAGGACTGTGCTAATAATTTAATTCTGAGTTGTGGCCTGCCAGCTTGAAACAGAAAATGTTTCTTTGTATTTACACTACAGGAATCCCCAGTGGGAAAATCTTAAGTGATTAATTGCTGGTAGCAGTCTGTTCTCCCAAACTCTGTGAACTGAGTCTAATACAGTGTCATGAATGTAGACATTCAGTCAGTGTTGGACAAATGAGAGTCCAACACTGAGTTAAAAAGTCCTAGGGACCATTGTCTAAATCCTTCAACCTGGTGAATAATGCAGGTGTGTATCATCTTGTTCTCTGCCTAGATTCTGCAGTAATGGGAATCATAGAACTATGAAGAAGGAATTACTTTTCTTTGATTCAGGCAGCAGCTAATAATCTTAAAAGAGTGCACAGATTGTGCTGAAACAAGCATGGCTGTATAAAACGCTAAGTAAAAATAGTAATGGAAAAAGATTGTAGTGCTGTTACGCTATAGGTAATTTAAGAAATTGACATAATGACAACTACCTGGCAGGTATTTGGAGCAAGTGAGGGAGAAGAGAGAAGAGTGAAGGGCTGGGCACTGCCGAAGAGAGAAAGGAACTATTTAAACAAGGTGCTGCCAACTCTAGATTCCCTACAGATATATATTTCCAAAGATGACAGATTTTTGGAGGTGTTTATTTTGGAGCTAATCTTCTGTTTTTCCATTCTACCCCTACTGTATCCTGTATCTTGTACTGCCAGAATTCTGCTAGCTGCCGTGAAGCAGGGCTGTGGCAAGTGGCCAAGTGTGATTAAAAACCTCTTTTTCATTTTAAAACAGAGTATAGATATCAGAATACTTTAAAGAAGTATTTAAAGATAGAGTGAATGGAGTGGAAAAAATAGTAAAAACCTAATAAGAAAATTGAAAGTTTTTGATTTGGTTTTGATGGAATAACATTTCTTTTGTAAACAGAATACCAGCTTATGTCTATCTCTGTCAGTTTCTCTTTCGTACCTCGCTTTCCCTGATCTTTGAGTGCTGGGGATAGAAGCTGCTGGGCAGACAGGAAAAATGAGTTTTCTGACCAGAAAGAGGTAGTAGTGATTTTTTGTTTGTTTGTTTGTTTTTGAGGGGATCCCAAGGGTATATGCTGTGTGAGTGTCTCATCTATATGCATGTTAACAATTGGGTTTTGTTTCCTTATTTTGTTCTCATTTTAACCCCAAAGAAAATGAAATTTATTTTTTCCATTTCTAGCTCTGACTTAAGCTTCAAAACAAAACGTTGTTCATGCACAGTTGAGATGATAGAACAGAATTGTAGTATACCACATTACAGAATTTTGGAATATTCATTTATTACAAGGAGAATTGAACTCCAGTCAGTACTTTCTTTAATTTTAATATCTCAGACTGCATTAGTTGATTCAGAATCAACTACTAATAGAGTTCATAGCTTGGCCAAGTGGCACAAAGTCTGGTGAGCTTTAGATACATAATGGCTCTCTTTTTAATGATTGCTAGAGCTTTTAGCAGTAAAAGGGGGAAAATGAAAGGGGACTATGTGTAATAGCTTTCTTGCCTAAAACGAGTATTCTTGGTAAAATTAAAAGTAGAGACAAGCTGAGGCTCTGAGTTATGGATCCGAGGTCACATCACAGCCAGCATCAGAAAGTAGCAGCCCTAATAGAAGAAAAGACAGAAAGTAACTACTGAGGAGCAGGCTCTCAGAGAAGCTCACTTGGAAAGGCCATACCAACATTGAGGGTTGTTGTTTTTTGGGGGTGGGGATGGGGAAGGTGGATGTCCTTTATAAGGAAATTATGTTGTGTTCAGTCAAACATATAAGGGGAAAGTATTCTTTTTAAATTATGAAGTATGTAATATCTATAAAAACAAGTAGAATAATGTATTTCCTTTAGCTTAAGAAATTAAACAATACAACTATAATTGCTACCCCAAGTTTCCTTCCTTAATCCTATTTCCTCTCCCGTTTTCCCAAAAGTAACATTCTCTCCAGTTCGGTGTTTCCTATGCATGTGTTTATGCCATATATATCTCATACAATATTGTAAACATGTTTTAAACCTTATTTAGAAGATATTATACTGTATAATATCCTTATGCAATTTGTTCTTTTTTGCTTAATACTTTAATTATGTAGTTGATACCTGTGGTTCTGATTCATTCATTTTTAACTATGTGGTATTTCTTTCTCTATTGCACATATTTAACTATTCTCCTGTTGACTGAAAGCCTTTTTAGCTGAATATTTTAGGGGGACAGGAAAGAGAAATATGTTATGTCATTTTAAAAGTTAGATTAGGAATGTTGTTTCGACTTTCAAAAAAGCCAGTTTCCTCTTTTGGTGTGGAATGTCCTCATTTATCGTTTTCCTGGGAAAACCCTTTATACTTCCTGAGAGAAGGCGGAGAAGAGTAATGTTTCATTACACAGATGAACGTGTCTTGTACAAAATGCAGAACAGCATCTGCTATATTACAGTGAGCTCATGAGGGACTGAGCTGCAGCAAAAGCTTGGTTAGTTCTATTAAAATTCTCAGATTTTTCAAGCGCAGAGAAGCTGTGAATGAAAACTTGTTGGTATTTATTCATTGTTTCTTTTCTGTGTTTGGAATAATTTGCAATTTGGAACTACCTGCTTTATTTTGTAAAAGGATATGTCACTTATATGGTTAAAAACACAACTGTTCTTGGATTATGTCATGGTTTTGATGGAGTGAAGGAAAAACAAGGTGTGGGTCTGAGGGGAAGTACTTCTTTTTGAGGAAGGTAGTTGGTGTGAAATAAGTATTTATTTTAGTAATAAATCATATATATATATATATATATGGCAGTGTATATTCTTTCTTTGTAGTCATTGATTTAAAAGATCTCTGATAAATATTTTTTCTTCCCAGTTTCATGCTGTCTTTTATTTGCAATATCTTTGATATGGTTTGAACAATTTTGCAGAATACACAGTACAGAACTTCATTCAGGTTTCCCTCCAAATGATTTGCCATAATGCATTAACCAGAAATGCTGATGCAATGAGGGAAACAAATGGGATGCTTTCCAGGGACTGTAGCTAAGGCAAAGCAAACACAAGCCAAAACTAAGAAGAAAACATTAGTTAGGCACCCAAGATGTAGTCTGGTCAGATATGCTATTAACAGTAAATATCCCATTCTAATTAAATTAATTGAGGCCTGGGCAATTTGAATCACCAGACTATTAAAAAAGTGACCCAACTTTAAGCATATTAGAATTAAGGGCTAGTGCAAGAATAGTCTTTCGGCTATAATTTATTTAGAATGAAAACTTAAATTATTTGCTTTTTCTTACTGGATGGATTCTGATGCCTCAAGAATGATTAAACTCAACTGTCTGTTTTTTCCATTGTGGTTCTGATGGAAAGGGTGCTGAATGGACCTGCAAGTAAAAGAAGAGTTTTTGTTTTGGTAGGAATAATTAGATGGAAAGAGGAGAGAGGGTATTGCTAATTAAGAATGATTTTTGTTTTTTCACTATTGCTATTTTTCTTGCAAATCACACTAATTTTTTTTTTTACATCTTTATTGGAGTATAATTGCTTTACAATGGTGTGTTAGTTTCTGCTTTATAACAAAGTGAATCAGTTATACATATACATATGTTCCCATCTCTCTTCCCTCTTGCGTCTCCCTCCCTCCATTAATCCATTTTGAGCTTATTTTTATGTATGGTGTTAGGGAGTGATCTAATCTCATACTTTTACATGTACCTGTCCAGTTTTCTCAGCACCACTTATTGAAGAGGTTGTCCTTTTCTCCACTGTACATTCCTGCCTCCTTTATCAAAGATTAGGTGACCATATGTGCGAATCACACTAATTTTTTTCCACAAATTATTTCACCCATAAATAGTATAGGTATGGAGAGAGGAGATAGGTATGTAAACAGGCTTTTAAAAATTGCTGTTCTTGTTTTTGAATGATCTCTGACTAATTGGCCAAGAGTCAAGCATGTTAAAACAGGACTCCTGGGCTTCCCTGGTGGCGCAGTGGTTGAGAGTTCGCCTGCCGATGCAGGGGACGGGAGTTCGTGCCCCGGTCCGGGAAGATCCCACATGCCGCGGAGCGGCTGGTCCCGTGAGCCATGGCCGCTGAGCCTGCGCGTCCAGAGTTGTATAGCTAGGCAAGTGAATTGGATTTTTTTTTTTTAACTGTACCAAGATTTCTAAGTTTTGTAAACTTGTTTCTGAAATTAATGAAAGTTGCTGAACGAACCTGGGTAGCCTGAGACTTCTATTGCCAGGGACCCCTTAAGTTTTTAAAAGTATTTCTTATTTCTTCATAGTTTATCAGGGTTCTATCTGGTTTTCAAATGCTGGAAGGGTAGAGGTGGGGTGAAAAAAAATTTCCCTTTAATACTATTTCTAGAAGTATTGATTTATGAGTTGTTGCTTCAAATTCTCTGTTTTTATTTCTCTATGAGCCTACTATGTGGTTTTCTAAGATTTAATACTTTCTTTCCTTGAAGAAAAAAAGTATTATTTCAGAGTTTCTCATAACCAGTCTGGATTTATTCTAGGTTATAACTCATATTCTTTTAAAAGTGCCCTCTTGTCCTAAGGGTCACTTGTAATAACCAGCAGCTAAGAATGGCTTAAACAAGAGATTTTCAGACATTCTTTGAGAGATTTTCAGATTTTCTTCAGCATTATATGCTGAGGTACCCATGTCAGCAGGCTCCGGAAGGCCTTTACCTTTGACATTGACTTTACTTTTTTCTATTCTTTTAGGTCTTTCACTACCATTCCTACAGTGGTTGGCAAGATATCGTTTCCACCTCACTCTCCATGTACCATGCCAGTGACATCTTAGCTGCTAGAGTATGGAGCTGGACTGTGGGAGTCAAGTAAGTGCCTTTTTTACTATTTGGCATGGTTTTTGCTTCCTTTGCAAAGCCATGGAGAGGAACTCGAACTCCTTAAGATTTGTTTTTAAAAAGGCACTTGCTTGATCCTTGTGGGCCGGCTCTTTGCTCCAGCCTGCTATTGAGTACCTGGTAGCTAACATGATGCTGCATTTAGCAAGGTGACTTATCACAGAATGGAACATTTTTACTAAGGTAGACCCTAAGGGAGGATAGATCTGATCTTGGCTTGATTAGACCATTTATAGCAATGAGCACCCCCTGTCCCATCCCAGAATTAATCAGAGCTTCTACATTAGCACAAACAGTTAGTTACTCTGGCCTCCTGGAAATTTAACAGGTTATGGATGACCAAGCGTCTGCTGGTCTAAACCACTTGAGTTACGTGGAAACTGAACAGCTCTCCCAGGGAAGCCAATGACCTTGGCAATTTTCTGAATTTATTTAGCTTACTATAAGGAAGAAGTGACTTTTGGTGTTAATGAGGTTTGGGTTTCTGTATTTACTGCTAAAGTTGCTAAAACCTGGTATTTTACTTTTACAGGTCACCTTGTAAATTTTGCCTATGTAAATTAACACCCCCCCTGTTATGTCATTAACAACCATGTAAGGGAGAGTGTTTTCCTGCTCTGTCTTAGGTATTGGTGATGTGACCTGTTCACGCAGGGGAAACTTGAACATTCTCAGGTATGTGAAGATCCTGATTCATAAGCATTTTCACCCTGCAAGCAAAGCACAGTTTATTTCAGTGTGCACTCATGATGTAGTTTTACAAAATCAATCTTGCCAATTGATTTTCTTGCCCCTGATATTACAGAATAGGGATTGGCAAACTACAGCCGAGACAACTGCTTGTTTTTGTAAATAAAGTTTTATTGGAAGAGATACATTTGTCATTTACATGTTGCCTATGACTGCTTTTGCGCTACAGCAAAGAGTTGAGTTGCAACAGAGCCCATGTGGCCCACAAAGCCTAAAATACCTGACTCTTAAAGAAAAAGTTTGATTTCTGCTATAAAAGAACCAAACTTCAAGTTGTATTTAGATATAAACTTGGTAGAACCACAGTTGAATTCATTAGGTAGCAGATTAGAGATAGAACTAAAGCTAGAAGCTAGGTCTCCTGCCTCGTTGCCCAGGGTTCCTTCTACTAGGCCGTATACCATGTTAGGGCTACTTGTTTTCCCTGCTAGCTGTAAGGCACAGTCTTTTTCCTTTATTTTCCATGAAGTAAAAGCAAAGACTCAATGATTTAAACCACAAAGAAATGATATATTGGAGAATTGACTTTACTTGGAGTTTAGATACTTTTATCATTTGATGATAACTGGGGAATTGCTTCTTAATGAATCACTAAGTGCTTATAGTGTATACTCAAAAAAGGTTAGGTTAGTTGGAATAAAAAGAAGTTTGAGCCTTAATAATAATTTTATAGCTAGGAGCAAAACTAAAATTGGCACAGATAGAATGCTTCCTTCATGTAACTATGTGTCTAAGCTCACAGATAGCAGGATTGTATGTATGCGTGTGTGTATGTATGTCTGTATGGGTATCTTTCAGCTCTCAGAGAGCATTTGGATTGCATTCTGAGAAGAGTTTAGCAGGTGTATTACAATCTGCAGATTACGTTACAGAGTTTTAAATGGAGTTTTAAAAATAAATTTTATTTTAAAACAGTTCTGGATTTACAGGAAAATGGCTAAGATTGTACACAGAATTCCCATATATGCCCCATCCCCATTTCCCCTATTATTAACATCTTACATTAGTATGGTACATTTGTTACAATTAATGAACCTATATATACATATTTTTGTAATGAACCAATATTAATACATTATTATTAACTAAAGTCCATGCTTTATTCAGATTCCCTTAGTCTTTGCATAATATTCTTTTTCTGTTCCGGGATTAAATGAATTTTTATTAGTGTGTTCACTGGTGTAGAAGGCATTTATATGACCACCTAAAGGTTAAACTAGTTTTGAAGTCTCTTTCAATTTCCAGGGGTGTGATTAAATGAGTACAGGCTTAACTACTGCAGAGTTCTGACTTATAACATTTATATTCTGTAACTTGTCAGGAAGGTGGTTACTTTACCTTATTGGTAATAATGGCTTTTCAGTTGTTGATCCTAAATTTTTAGCATCATCAATTCCAGAAAGGCTAAGACAGACTTGGTTACTTCTGTTATTGTCACATGCAGAATTGCTGGTGAAAATATTCAAAAGTAAATTGCTTTCTTTGGAAGCAGTGTGGGTCAACTGTCCTATTTCAGTATGTTTATCCTTCTGAAAGTAGTTTTTGAAGTCAGCACCTTCTGATGAATCATTTATCATTCAAATTTCTCTGTAAAGACCTTAAACTATTTTCTTCCTTAAGTTTATTAGTTATTTACCAAAGTTAAACACATGGATGTTCTGTGACTTAGCAGTTCCACTTCTAGATTTATATACAACAAAATTGTGTGAATATAGGCACCAGAAGAGATGGACAAAATGTTCATAGCGGGCCTAATTGTAGTAGTCCAAACTGGAATTTTCCTAATGCCTATCAACAGTAGAATGGGTAGATAAGTTTCTGGCATAATCACACAATGAATGTTAAACATTGGTCACAGTGAACAAGGAACAGCTATATATAATAATATGTGAATCTCACAAATATAATATTGAGCAAAAGAACCCAGACACTAAAGAGTGTCCATTTACATAAATTTCAAAAACAGGTAAAACTATCTGTGGTGTCAGGAGATTGAATACGCTTGTGGGAGATGGAGAAAGTGTTTGGATTGGGATATGAAGGGGCTTCAGGAGGTGCTAGCAATGTTCTGTTTCTTGTTTTGAGTGCTGGTCACGTGGGTGTGTTCACTTTGTGAAAATTCACCAAGCTTATATATTTTTCTGTATTTATGTTATTCTTCAAAGAAAAAAGTGTACAAAAGTAATAGCAACTCTGAAAAACACACACAGAAAATTCACTGCTAACATTTGCGGGTTATATGGAGAAAAAAACAACAAATTAACCTTATATCCTAGAATATACGGTGTCTGAATTATAGGGTTATCAAAGTGTCATTGTGTTACTGGAGCTGTTATAGTCCTCTTTGTATAATTAGATGAATAAAGTAGGTGTTAATGGCTGCTCTTTATTGTAACAAGGTTTGGGGAATGCCTCAGAAAAGACATCTTTTCTATTTAGTCTGTATTAGAAAGAGAAACCAAGTCACAATGTCCATCAACTCTTTTTTTTTAAAATTTTTTAATTTAATTTAATTTATTTTTTATACAGCGGGTTCTTATTAGTTACCTATTTTATACATATTAGTACATACATGTCAATCCCAAGCTCCCAATTCACCCCACCCCCACCACTTCCCCCCTTGGTGTTCATATGTTTGTTCTCTACATCTGTGTCTCTATTTCTGCCTTGCAGAGCAGTTCATCTGTACCATTTTTCTAGGTTCCACATATAAGCGTTAATATAGGATATTTGTTTTTTTCTTTCTGACGTACTTCACTCTGTATAACAGTCTCTAGATCCATCCATGTCTCTGCAAATGACCCAATTTCATTCCGTTTTGTGGCTGAGTAGTATTCCATTGTATGTATGTACCACTTCTTAATCCATTCATCTGTTGATGGTCATTTAGGTTGCTTCCATGACCTAGCTATTGTAAATAGTGCTGCAGTGCACATTGTGGTGCATGTGTCTTTTTGAATTATGGTTTTCTCTGGGTATATGCCCAGTAATAGGATTGCTGGGTCATATGGTAGTTCTGTTTTTAGTTTTTTAAGGAACCTCCGTACTGTTCTCCATACTGGCTGTATCAATTTACATTCCCACCAACAGTACAAGAGGGTTCCCTTTTCTCCACACCCTCTCCAGCATTTGTTGTTTGTAGATTTTCTGATGATGCCTATTCTCACTGGTGTGAGGGGACAACTCATTGTAGTTTTGATTTGCATTTCTCTAATAATTAGTGATGTTGAGCAGCTTTTCACGTCCTTCTTGGCCATCTGTATGTCTTTGGAGAAATGTCTATTTAGGTCTTCTGCCCATTTTTTGATTGGGTTTTTTGTTTTATTAATATTGAGCTGAATGAGCTGTTTATATATTTTTGGAGATTAATCCTTTGTCCGTTGATTCGTTTGCAAATATTTTTTCCTATTCTGAGGGTTGTCTTTTCATCTTGTTTATGGTTTCCTTTGCTGTGCAAAAGCTTTTAAGTTTCATTAGATCCCATTTGTTTATTTTTTATTTTATTTCCATTACTCTAGGAGGTGGATCAAAAAAGATCTTGCTGTGATTTATGTCATAGAGTGTTCTGCCTATGTTTTCCTCTAAGAATTTCATAGTGTCCGGTCTTACATTTAGCTCTCTAATCTATTTTGAGTTTAATTTTGTGTATGGTGTTAGCGAGTGTCCTAATTTCATTCTTTTACATGTAGCTGTGCAGTTTTCCCAGCACCACTTATTGAAGAGATTGTCTTTTCTCCATTGTATATCCTTGCCTCCTTTGTCATAGATTAGTTGACCATAGGTGTGTGGGTTTATCTCTGGGCTTTCTATCCTGTTCCATTGATCTGTATTTCTGTTTTTGTGCCAGTACCATATTGTCTTGATTACTGTAGCTTTGCAGTAGAGTCTGAAGTCAGGGAGTCTGATTCCTCCAGCTCTGTTTTTTTTCCCCCAATACTGCTTTGGCTCTTCGGGGTCTTTTTTGTCTCCATACAAATTTTAAGATTTTTTCTTTTAGTTCTGTAAAAAATGCCACTGGTAATTTGCTAGGGATTGCATTGAATCTGTAGATTGCTTTGGATAGTATAGTCATTTTCACATTATCGATTCTTCCAATCCAAGAACATGGTATATCTCTCCGTCTGTGTCATCTTTGATTTCTTTCATCAGTGTCTTATAGTTTTCTGAGTACAAGTCTTTTACCTGCTTAGGTAGGTTTATTCCTAGGTATTTTATTCTTTTTTTTGCAATGGTAAATGGGACTGTGTCCTTAATTTCTCTTTCTGATATTTCATTATTAGTGTATAGGAATACAGGAGATTTGTGTGCATTAATTTTGTATCCTACAGCTTTACCAAATTCATTGATTAGCTCTAGTAGTTTTCTGGTGGCATCTTTAGGATTCTCTATGTATGGTATCATGTCATCTGCAAACAGTGACAGTTTTACTTCTTCTTTACCAGTTTGTATTCTTTTTATTTCTTATTCTTCTCTGATTGCTGTGGCTAGGACTTCTAAAACTATGTTGAATAATAGTGGCGAGAGTGGACATCCTTGTGTTGTTCTTGATCTTAGAGGAAATGCTTTCAGTTTTTCACCTTTGAGAATGATGTTTGCTGTGGGTTTGTCTTCTATGGCCTTTATTATGTTGAGGTAGGTTCCCTCTATGCCCACTTTCTGGAGAGTTTTTATCATAAATGGGTGTTGAATTTTGTCAAAAATATTTCTGCATCTATTGAGATGATCATATGGTTTTTATTCTTCAGTTTGTTAATATGGTGTATCACATTGATTGATTTGCATATATTGAAGAATCCTTGCATCCCTGGGATAAATCCCACTTGATCATGGTGTAGGATCCTTTTAATGTGTTGTTGGATTTTGTTTGCTAGTATTTTGCTGAGGATTTTTGCATCTATATTCATCAGTGATATTGGCCTGTAGTTTTCTCTTTTTGTGACATCTTTGTCTGGTTTTGGTATCAGGGTGATGGTGGCCTCATAGAATGAGTTTGGGAGTGTTCCTTCCTCTGCAATATTTTGGAAGAGTTTGAGAAGGATAGGTGTTAGCTCTTCTCTAAATGTTTGATAGAATTCACCTGTGAAGCCATCTGGTCCTGGACTTTTGTTTGTTGGAAGATTTTTAATCACAGTTTCAATTTCATTGCTTGTGATTGGTCTGTTCATATTTTCTATTTCTTCCTGGTTCAGTTTTGGAAGTTTATACCTTTCTAAGAATTTGTCCATTTCTTCCGGGTTGTCCATTTTATTGTCATAGAGTGGCTTGTAGTAGTCTCTTACGATGTTTTGGATTTCTGTGGTGTCGTAACTTCTCATTTTTCATTTCTAATTTTATTGATTTGAGGCTTTTCCCTCTTTTTCTTGATGAGTCTGGCTAAAGGTTTATCAATTTTGTTTTTCTTCTCAAAGAACCACCATTTAGTTTTATTGATCTTGGCTATTGTTTTCTTTGTTTCTACTTCATTTATTTCTGGTCTGATCTTTATGATTTCTTTCCTTCTACTAACTTTGGGTTTTGTTTGTTCTTCTTTCTCTAGTTCCTTTAGGTGTAAATTTAGATTGTTTATTTGAGATTTTTCTTGTTTCTTGAGGTAGGGTTGTATTGCTATAAACTTCCCTCTCAGAACTGTTTTTGCTGCATCCCATAGGTTTTGGATCATCATGGTTTTGTAGTAATTTGTCTCTAGGTATTTTTTGATTTCCTCTTTGATTTCTTCAGTGATCTCTTGGTTATTTAATAATGTATTGTTTATCCTCCATATGTTTGTGTTTTTTACGTTTTTTTCCCTGTAATTGATTTCTAATCTCATAGTGTTGTGGTTGGAAAAGATGCTTGATATGATTTCAGTTTTCTTAAATTTACTGAGGCTTGATTTGTGACCCTAGATGTGATCTATCCTGGAGAATGTTCCGTGTGCACTTGAGAAGAAAGTGTAATCTGCTGTTTTTGGATGGAATGTCCTATAAATATCAATTAAATCTATCTGGTCTATTGTGTCATTTAAGGCTTGTGTTTCCTTATTAATTTTCTGTCTGGATGATCTGTCCATTGGTGTAAGTAAGGTGTTTAAGTCCCCCCTATTATTGTGTTACTGTCGGTTCCCTCTTTTATAGCTGTTAGAAGTTGCCTTATGTATTGAGATGCTCCTATGTTGGGTGCATATATATTTATAATTGCTATATCTTCTTCTTGGATTGATCCCTTGATTATTATGTAGTCCTTGTCTTTTGTAACATTCTTTATTTTAAAGTCTATTTTATCTGATATGAGTATTGCTGCTCCAGCTTTCTTTTGATTTCCATTGGCACAGAATGTCTTTTTCCATTCCCTCACCTTCAGTCTGTATGTGTCCCTAGGTCTGAAGTGGGTCTCTTGTAGACAGCATATATATGGTTCTTGTTTCTGTTTCCATTCAGCAAGCCTGTGTCTTTTGGTTGGAGCATTTAATCCATTCACATTTAAGGTAATTATCGATATGTATGTTCCTATGACCATTTTCTTAATTGTTTTGGGTTTGTTTTTCTAGGTCCTTTTCTTCTCTTGTGTTTCCCACTTAGAGAAGTTCCTTTAGCATTTGTTGTAAAGCTGGTTTGTTGGTGCTGAATTCTCTTAGCTTTTGCTTGCCTGTAAAGGTTTTAAGAAATTAAGGAAACACCCCCATTACCATTGCAACAAAAAGAATAAAATACCTAGGAATAAACCTGCCTAAGGAGACAAAAGACCTGTATGCAGAAAACTATAAGACACTGAGAATTTTAAAGAATAAACATTCTTTCCCCTTGAAAAAATTTCAGGAAAATTGAAAACAATAACAACAAAAATACCCCTGTGATGATCCTTCTGTTGTGTGTTACTGTGTGAACAGAATTGGTTACTGTCCTGACCACATTCTTATACACTCAAAAGTAACAGCCACAAATTACAATAAAGTTATTTAAAGCATCTTTAAAAGTCCATGTATTTGAGATGCTGTCTTCTGAAACCTTTCGCTATTTTAGTAAAGACTGTTAGGTTCCTCAATGGCTGTTGGAAAGCTTATCCTTCTGTCTGTAGATTTGGTAATCAAGAACGTTAAGAAATAAACTCAAAGTGGGGATGGAGAGAATGTACCTCAACATAATAAAGGCCATTTATGAGAAACCCACAGCCAGCGTCATACTCAATGGTGAAAAACTGAAAGCCTCCCCACTAAATTCAGGAACAAGACAAGGATGCCCACTCTCACTGCTTCTATTTAACATAGTATTGGAAGTCTGGGCACAACAGTCAGACAAGAGAAAGAAATAAAAGTTATCCAAATTGAGAGCAAGAGGTAAAACTGTCACTATTTTGCAGATGACATGATACTCAATATAGAGAACCTGAAAATTTCCACACAGAAACTATTAGAACTAATAAATGATTTCAGCAAAGTAGCAGGAAAGAGAAAGTGAAAAAACCATCCCATTTAAAATTGCATCAAATGAAACAAAACGAAACAAAAAACTTAGGAATAAACTTAACCAAGGAGGTGAAAGGCCTATATGCCGAAAACTATAAAGCATTGATAAAGGGAATTGAAGATGATTCAAAGAAATGGAAAGATATTCAGTGCTCTTGGATTGGAAGAATTAACATTGTTAAAATGGCCATACTATCCAAAGCAATCTACAAATTTAATGCAATGTCTATCAAGTTTCCCATGACATTTTTCACAGAACTAAAACAAATAATCCTAAAATTTATATGGAACCACAAAAGACTCAGAATTGCTAAAGCAATCCTGAGAAAAAAGAACAAACCTGGAGGTATAACCCTTCCAGACTTCAGACTATACTACAGAGCTACAGTAATCAGAACAATGTGGTATTGACACAAAAACAGGCACAAAGATCAATGGAATAGAATACAGATCCCAGAAATAAACCCACACATCTATGGTCAATTAATCTGTAACAAAGGGGGAAGAATATACGATGGAGAAAAGACAAGTGGTGTTGGGAAAGCTGGACAGCTGTATGTAAAACAATGAAATTAGAACATTCCCTCACACAGTATACTTTGTAAATAAACTCAAAATGGTTTAAAGACCTAAATGTAAGACATGACACCATAAAACTGCTAGAAGAGAACATAGGCAAAACATTCTTTACCATAAATCATAGCAATATTTTCTTAGATCAACCTCCAAGGCAAAAGGAAGAAAAGCAAAAATAAACAAATGGGACCTAATTCAACTTAAAAGCTTTTGCACAGCAAAGGAAACCATCAATAAAAGGAAAAGACAGCCTATGGAATGGGAGAAAATGTTTGCAAATGATGCGACCAACAAGGGGTTAATATCCAAAATATACAAACAGCTCATACAACTCAAAAGAGACAAACAACCCAATCAAAAAATGGACAGAAGACCTGAATAGACATTTTCCAAAGAAGACGTACAGATGGACAACAGGCACATGAAAAGATCCTCAACATTGCTAGTTAGAGAAGTGCAAAGCAAAACCACACATACCAGTCAGGATGGCTATCATCAAAAAATCTACAAGTAATAAATGCTGGAGAAGATGTGGAGAAAAGGGAATGCTCAAACACTGTTGATGGGAATGTAAATTGGTGCAGTCACTGTGGAAAACAGTATGGAGTCTCCTTACAAAACTGAAAATAGAACTACCATATGATCCAGCAATCCCACTCCTGGGCATATAAACAGAAAAAATGAAAACCATTTGAAAAGATACATGCACCCCAGTGTTCATAGCTGCAGTGTTTACAATAGCCAAGACATAGAAGCAACCTAAGCATCCACTGACAGATGAACCAATAAAGATGTGATACACACACGTACATACACACACACACACGCACACACATCAATGTAATATTACTCTGCCATAGAAAAGAATGAAATAATGCCATTTGCAGCAACATGGGTGGATCTAGGGATTATCAGACTAAGGAAGTAAGTCAGACAGAGAAAGACAAATATATGATATCACTTAGATAAGGAATCTAAAAATATGATACAAAGGAACTTATTTACAAAACAGAAATAGACTCACAGACATAGAAAACAATTTATAGTTACCGAACGGGAGGGGCAGGAAGGGACAAATTAGGAGTATGGGATTAACAAATACAAACTACTGTACATAAAATAGATAAGCAACAAGGATTTACTGTATAGCACAGGGAATTATACTCAATATCATGTAATAACCTATAATGGAATATAATCTACAAAAAAATCACTCTGCTGTACACCTGAAACTGACACAATATTGTAAATTGACTATATTAAAAAAAAGAATATTAAGAAATAATCATCGTATAGGGACTTCCCTGGTGGTGCAGTGGATAGGACTCTGCGCTCCCAATGCAGGGAGCTGGAGTTCGATCCCTGGTCAGGGAACTGGATCCCACATGCATGCCACAACTGGGAGTTTGCATGCCACAACTAAGGAGCCCATGTGCTGCAGCTAAGGCACCCGCCTGCCACAACTAGGACCCAGTGCAACCAAATAAATTTAAAAAAAAAAAAAAAAAAAAAAAAAAAAAAAAAAAAAAGAAAAAAAAGAAATAATCATCATATAAACTTTTAGAATTGCTATCTGGTGTTTTTATAGCTCAGGATTCTTTCATGTAGGTGTGTGCTTGTACTAAAAAAAAATTAGTTCCCTCTGTTATACATTTGTTTCCAGTTTTTTTGCTATTATTTGCATTGCTATAGTAAATAACTTTGTGTAATCATCATTGCTCCTGTATGAGATTATAGAATGTGTTCCTAAAAGCAGAAGGTATGAGAATTACTGTCTGCTTACATCTTTGCCCCTGTAAAGTGTTACCAACTTTCGATAACAACACCAAACTGTGTCTAAATATACATTGGTACCTCAGTGTATATTTAATTTGCATCAAGTGACTGAAGTTGAACATCTTTTTTTTTTTTTAAAGATTGGTTTGACCTAGACCACTTTTAAAGGCTTTATTGAATTTGTTACAATATTGCTTCTGTTTTACATTTTGGTGTTTTGGCTGTGAGGCATGTGGGATCTTAGCTCCCTGACCAGAGATTGAACCTGCATCCCCTACATTGGAAGGCAAAGTCTTAACCACTGGACTGCCAGGGAAGTTCCTGAACATCTATTTAAAGAACTGTATGTTTTTGTTTTTTTTTTCTGTGCACCACGTATCCTATTTCTTAAGTCTTATAGTGATGTTGGTCTTTTTCTTTGTGATTTAACAGGAGCTCTTTGGTGAAAAAATGGTACCTTAATGTATATTTAATTTGCATTAAGTGAGTGAAGTTGAACATTATTTAAACAACTGGATTTTTTTGTTTGTTTGTTTCTCTATGCCCCAGATCTCCAATTTATTAACTATTATAGTTATATTGGTCTTTTTCTTTGTGATTTAATAGGAGCTTCTTCTTTTTTTTTTTTTTTTTAACATTTAAATCCCTTAAGTCTGAATCTACACATTCAACTTCTAGGCACATTTTAAGGGCTGTATTTTGTATGAAAGTAGGGAGCTACCTGTAGTTGCTGAGTGAATAAAATATTAGTCCTTAAAATATCTGAAGACAATTATGTGCATGGAGGTTAGATTAGATTCATTCCTTCTCCTTATGGAGAAGCAAATTTCAGCTAAACACATGCAAGAATTTTCTTTGATTATGTCAGCTTTAACATTGAATGGGTATTCTTGGGACTAGATGGATTCTTTATTAGATCTGTTACTGGAAAGGAGATACCAGCCCTTGTTCCTGTTCATTGCACAAAATAGGCACTTAGTGTTGAATAAATGAATGTTTGGATGATCAGGAAGGTTAGATTAGCTGCTTTCTAAAAACGCTTCTTTTAAATTTCCATATTGTTTTTATTTTAAAGATACTAATTTCAATGTCTACATATAACTATGAATGTATTTCTTTTCTCCTTTCTTGCCTAATTTCCTTTCTCTCTTTTTGTTCCATTTGCTCTAAGGTAACCATGAGTATTTATCCTTCCTTATTTTTCTCCGTACTTGAATCTTTATCCTATCTCTTTCTTGTCTACCTACGTATCCATACATACACACACTCCTACATGCATATAGGTAGTGTTTTTCATTTAACTTTGTTTTATAAAATTGGATCATATTATGCCTTCTTTTCTGTATCTTGTTTTTCTTGCTCAGTAATAATTAGTAGAACTTCCTCTAAGTCAGCTAGTGTAGCTCTAAGTCATTCATTTAATGGGTGTATAAAATATGGCATTATATATGAGATTACTCCCTGGTGCAGCTGGTACCATTGTTTATTTAGTTAATTCCTTGCCCGTGAACATTTACTTTGTTTCCCGTTTTTGTTGCTGTGAACATTGTAGTATTCATCTTTTGTGGCACATTTATTCGTTTTTTTAAAAATAAATTAATTTATTTACTTATTTGTTTATTTATTTTTGACTGCGTTGGGTCTTTGTTGCTGCACATGGGCTTTCTCTAGTTGTGGCGAATGGGGGTTACTCTTCGTTGTGGTGCACGGGCTTCTCATTGTGGTGACTTCTCTTGTTGCGGAGCACAGGCTCTAGGTGTGTGAGCTTCAGTAGTTGTGGCACATGGGCTCAGTAGTTGTGGCTCCCAGGCTCTAGAGTGCAGGCTCAGTAGTTGTGACACACGGGCTTAGTTGCTCTGTGGCATGTGGAAACTTCCCGGACCAGGGCTCGAACCCGTGCTTGAACCCATGTGCCCTGCATTGGCAGGTGGATTCTTAACCACTGTGCCACCAGGGAAGTCCCACATTCAGGACTTTCCCACTCCTCAGCAATCAGGAGTGGGATTGCTGGTTTAAAAGATGTATATGTATGATATATGTATATTTAGTAATATTTAATGATTACTGTCAGATTGTTTTCTAAAACCAACTACATAAGAGAGTCTTTCTAAGGTCCCTGCTGATTCATGGAAGACCGTAAAATATAATTATGTAGCCTTTTTATAGTTGTTAGTTACAGGATTTGCTGGATTCTTAAAAGACTTTATCTGAAGAGTTATCCTTATAAAACCGATCGTCTTTCTGTGTTCTGGGTGGCTGTGTTGCTTTAATACAAAATAAAATTCCCTACTCAAAGCTCTAGTTCATGTACTTAGTACCAGTATAATAGTCTAATAGACTAGAGAGTAAATGGAATTGAGACAGTTTTTAAAATCTGACTTTGGGGATGAGGTTGGGAAATAAAGGCCATTTTGGTAATAGATTTTTATCTTTAAATTGGGTATTCGCTTGGTTACAGGAGGATTAATTAAAGAATCTCTTTCTCTGGTAGTCTCGCAGCTTGAACAGATAAATATAGAGCACCAATGTTCAGAAAGGGAATGCTGTAGAAAATGTGTGGGTAGCTGTTGTAGTTTTACACAGCTGATAACATCTAGAATAAAGAATAGATGAAAATGCTCATTGAGGATTAGTGTTCTTGAAACATCATCAAATATACCATTCCCCAAGCCTGGCATTCAGAGCCATTCATAATATTGCCTATCTTGCATATCTAAGATATTTTCCACCCAGCTCAACACACTTTTCCTTAATTCCACATTTCATGTTTGCCACACTCATTCCCAGTGCTATTCATTTGTTCTCATCCTTTAGAAGTCATATATCTCCCCTTCTACACCCCTGTAGAAAGATGGATTACAGTCCATCGTTTCAGTACTCAAGTGCCAGCTCCTTCATGAAGCCTCTGACATCTCCAATCCACACTGATCCTTTTTAGCTCTTAACTCCTATAGCACTGATGTTTTGAATTTCTTCAAACTGGTTCCCAAGTACTATGCATTTATGTAGCAGTAAAGAGGGTTTTTTTGTTTTGTTTTGTTTTTTAGTTTTTATTGAATGCCTCTTGTATGTGCAGCACTATTCTAAATACTAGATATATGGGGATGAATAAGCTAGACGATGTCCCTGTCCTCATGGAGTTTATATTCTTGTGGGGAGAGGCAGCCAATAAATAAAATAATTAATAAGAAAATAGCAGACAGTAAGAATCTGATGAAAACATTTATGAAGAATGAATCTGATACCTTAGTTGCAAATGGCAGAACCCCCTCTAGTTATTTAAAACAAAAATTTTTTTTCCCATTTTAAAAAAATGAAGTATAGTTGATTTACAGTGCTTCAGGTGTATAGCAAAGCGATTCAGCCATGTACATATTCTTTTTCATTATAGGTTATTACAAGATATTGAATATAGTTCCCTGTGGTATATAGTAAGTCCTTGCTCTTTATTTTATATATAGTAGCTTGTATCTGTTAATCCCAAATCCCTAAATTTATTCCCCCCTTTCCCCTTGGGTAACCATAAGTTTCTATGTCTGTGAGTCTATTTCTATTTTGTAAATAAGTTCCTTTGTATCATATTTTTAGATTCCACATCTAAGTGATAACATACAATATTTGTCATTCTCTGTCTGACATACTTCACTTAGTATGATAATCTCTAGGTCCACCCATGTTGCTGCAAATGCCATTATTTCATTCTTTTCTATGGCAGAGTAATATTCCATTGATTGTGTGTGTGTGTGTGTGTGTGTGTGTGTGTGTGTGTGTACACTACATCTTCTTTATCCATTCATCTGTTGATGGATGCTACTTAGCTAGGAACATTGCCCAATTTATACCACTGGCGACTCCACCGCTTTTGCCACTGAGAACAGGTATTTGAATTTGCACTGTCTATGCTGAGTATGAGATGCACCTGCCAGGACCTTTGCCATTTCTGTGTCTGAAAGAAAGCTGATATTTCTATGAATTGTTCTTCAGAATGGATTCCAAAACATGGTGTCTCCATTATATCATATTTGTGATTGGAATGTCTTGTGGATGTGTTTGATGGACAGAACATAGGTCACATACCTGCTTCCTGTTTGCAAGAGAGGCTGGGAAAGTGAATTTCTGACTTCTGACATGGAGAGGCAGGACTTATGAGATGAGAAATTCTCCAAACATGGAAGCTGATTAAAGGTGCTAGGTAGTTAAAAACCACAGTGAATCTGATACAGTAGAGGGGGTTGCAGGTTTAATTTATATCTGAGTACAGTGAAGGTCTTTCTGGGGTCAAGGTACTTAACCTGAGACCTAAATGACAAGAAGAAATCCATGTAATGATAAGGGTGAAGAATATTTCAGTAGAGGGAACAATGAAAAGGCCCTGGTTTGGGATCAGGATGAGGGGCTGGGGCACAAGATAGTGAATGAGGTTGGCCTATTAGAGGAACAGAAGGATGGCTGATATTGCTGGAGTGTGTTGATTGCAAGGGATTATAGTGTGAGATTATGGAGAGATAGTTTTGTTTTAATGGAAGTTTGAAGGTGCTCATCTTACTTCCTTTTTCTTCCCCTGAGATGTTCTGTTGAGAGTAGGGATGTAATTGTAGATGTGGAGAAAAGAAAGACATTTCTGTGTTATTAAACCCCATGAGCTGTTGGATATCATGGAGTGACTGAAATTATTTATATACTGTTTAGGAGGAGAACACCATGAGGTTTCAAGCAAAGATAAGAAATACTAGAAAGGCTATGTGCCAGTAAGTGTTGGGATTAAGCCTTCTGTTTTCATTCCAGTGCCCCAACCCGGTGGGCCTTGAAAGAAATTGCTTCTTTATCCCTCTTCCCTTGATGTACAGGAACAGTGTTTTGTGGTTACAGTTACTTGTAATGCACTAACTCTAGTGACTGCTTCAGATTAGCAAAAGTCTCCAACCCCAAATAGCACTGACAGATCTTTCCTATTAAAGAATTGCATTATATAATGAAGTGATAGAAAACTGCTTTTTAGACTCCTTTTTAAAAAGAAATCAACTACAAGCCACAAGAAATACATTTTACATCAAAATTCAGTACACACACATATACACATACGCAGACAAGTTAACAATCTTTCTGTGAAATAATACTTATGCTTACTATGCACAATGCACTCAGATATTTTTTGTATTACACTTATTTTTTTTAAATTGATTCTCCCTCTACTAAACTGATTTTATGACAGTTTAATAGGTCATATCTGGCAGTTTCAAAACTACTACTAGCTTAGGCTAATCACAGCTCACATGGGAGACAAGGGTCAAATTCAGAAACCATACTGCTACTGCACAATGGGGAAAAGGTGAAATCGTTATTGAGGCATCAGCCATTACAGCAATTAACATTGCCCACAGTGAACTTTCACATGCATTATCTTGTATGATCTTACAAAAGTAGTATTGGAAAAATCCGAGGGATATGCACACAAGGAAAAGAGATTTTATCTTCTCATTTTGAAGCTATGTTAAATCTTTCTGCATATTTAGGATAAGGATGTCATATTCAGAAACTGTACATGGATGCATTCTCTGGAAAGCACCTGCAGGGTATGGCCAGCAGACATTATTAGAAATGACAATTAGAAGAATACATTTTAAAAGAAGGCAGAAAAGATATAGTTAGAGCAGAATGTCTAAAGACATTTTTCTGACCTCAAAAAACAGCTATGGGGCTTCCCTGGTGGCACAGTGGTTAAGAGTCCGCCTGCCGATGCAGGGGACACAGGTTCGTGCCCCGGTCCGGGAAGATCCCACATGCCGCGGAGCGGCTGGGCCCGTGAGCCATGGCCGCTGAGCCTGCGCATCCGGAGCCTTTGCTCAGCAACGGGAGAGGCCACAACTTTTTTTTTTTTCTGGTATGTTTGGTTGTATTTATTTCTCTTCAGAGTATTTAAAAGGAAAAAAAAATCATTTGTCTCATCCTTTTTAAATGGCCAAAAATGTTAATAATTAAAGATGTACAGAGAACAGTTGCCTGTGAGAAAACAAAAGTTACTACCTCATTTAGGCTTAGAGTCTTTTATTCTAGTCTGGTATTCTTGTCAGTGAGCACCCATGGAACGGATATTGGGAGGCTCAATGAGGTAGTAACTTTTAATGCTGTCCTTAACTTCAGTGTCACATGATAGGAATCTCTCTCTCTTTTTTTTTAAATGACAGCTTTATTGAGATATAATTTACATACCATCGTTTTCACCTTTTGTATACAGTTCAGTGGTTTTAAGTATATTCACAGAGTTCTGCACTATCCAATCCCAGAACATTTTCATCACCACAGAAAGAAATCGTGTACTTATTCGCAGTCACTGACCGTTCCCTCCTATATCCATCCCCTGGTAATCACTAATTTACTTTCTTATATCTATGGATTTTCCTAATATGAACATTTCACTTAAATGAAATCACACAATGCATGGGCTTTTGTAACTGATTTCTTTCACTTAACATAATGTTTTTAAAGTTCATCCATGTTATAGCATACTTCAATAATTCATTCTTTTTAGTGCATAATATAATCCATAATATTTCATTGTGTGGATATACATATTTTATTTATCCATTCATCAGTTAAATGATGTTTGGGTTGTTTCCATTTTTGACTAGTGCGAGTAATGCTGCTATGACCATTCCTGTACAGGTTTTTTTGTCCATGTATGTTTTCGTTTATCTTCGGTATATACCTGGGAGCAGAATTGCAGGGTCATAGGATAATTTTATGTTTAATTTTTTGAGGAACTGCCAAACTATTTGCTAAAGAGGCTGCACCATTTTACAATCCCAACAGCAATTTATGAAGGTTCTAACTTCTCTGCATCTTTACCAACACTCATTATTGACTATTTTATTTTAGCCATGCTAGTGGGTGTGAAGTGGTACCTCTTTGTGGTTTTGATTTGCATTTCCCTAATACCTAATGATGTTGAACATACTTTCATGTGCTTATTAACCATTTGTATGTCTTCTTTGGAGAAATGCCTATTCAATCCTTAGCACAATTTTACTTTGGGTTGTTTGTCTTTCTCTTGTTGAGTTGTAATAGTAGGGATGCCTTTTAAAGCTTTTCTTCATTATGAATCTATCATCCATTCATTTTTCAAACTGATAACTCAGAGAATCTTTTCTCAAAGAAGGCAGTCATGTGTCCTTTTCAGTGTCTTTCAGTTTTTTAAAGTGTTGGTCATAAAGAGAGTAAGTCATGTTTTTTAAAAAGTAAAATGGAGATTGTTGATGTACAGACAGATAAATGGAAAAAATTATAAAGCACTATAAATTTTGATCAAGTGTTATAGGATCTGGTGAATTGAATTAAATCCCATTAATTCCTGTGGGAATCTGATTGAGCAAGGAAGGCATGACTGCTAAATGTGTCAAACAAATGCTGTTGGTTTCTGGCACACTCCTTCAGCACATTCCCTCACCAGGAATATAAGAAACATTTGTACCTAGTATTGCAAGGTTTTGTGTGTAACATTTAGATTATGTTTGTTTTACTCTCCCTCAAAATGCATTTGGGTATTCAAAGAATTCATAACTGGTTTAACTGGACCGTGAGAACGATTTACATAGTTATCGTATGTACCATCTTTTGCAGTAGCAAATGGAGGCTATTAAGTGTATTCTCAGCTTGATTAAATTACAGGAGAGAGCATCCATGAGACCAAAAATGTCCTTTTGATTTATTTTTCTCTACATTTAGTGGGTTTAATGAGTGTAATCTTTCAGTAAGAGCTCTTATGCCTGATTAGTATTAAATGGGAAAAAATAAACAAATAGAATATCTGTAAGGAGTACTGAAAGAAAGGTAGAGAGAATTCACACAGGCTTTGGTGCTAGACTGGGTTTCAGAATCTACCATTTTCTCCTTGGTTGACCTTGGACAAGCCACCTTAATCTCACTAAACATTGGTCTTCTCATCTATAAAATGGGATGGATAAAATCTATCTGGTAAGGTTGTCGAGGCAACGTATGAAAAGCATATAAGCTAGTGCTCAGTTGATGATACCTGCTATATAATATGTTTCGATTTAGATGGTCTTAGTCTTATTTAGCTCAATCTTTTTTTTTTTTTTTCCGGTACGCGGACCTCTCACTGTTGTGGCCTCTCCTGTTGCGGAGCACAGGCTCTGGACACGCAGGCTCAGCGGCCATGGCTCACGGGCCCAGCCGCTCTGCAGCATGTGGGATCTTCCCGGACCGGGGCACGAACCCGTGTCCCCTGCATCGGCAGGCGGACTCTCAACCACTGCGCCACCAGGGAAGCCCTGCTATTTATATTTAATGATGTTAAAACAAATGACAATGAAAGCATAATTTCTTACCTCTTATTCACATTTCAGATAAAGAACCTCCTTTAGTATGAGGATAGTGAAGAGTCTGTAGGAGCGCATAGAGTTATCCCAGAAAAAAATAAACTACATGGTAGTCAGAACTTACATGTGAAATTATCTGAGAAATCTTAGAAAATGAGAGAAATACTGGAAAATTGAAGATGGTTCTTCTGAGAAAGAGAAGAAAGTAGATTTGCAGACCAGAGAGAGATTAGTGACACAGGCAGGATTCTAGAATAGATGATTAAAAATGGATTTAAAAAATTGTAAATATATCAGGGACTTCCCTGGTGGTCCAGTGATTCGGAGTCCGTGCTTCCACTGCAGGGGGCACGGGTTTGATCCCTTGCAGGGAACTAAGATCCCACATGCCGCACGGGGTGGCCAAAAAAAAAAAAAAATTGTAAATATTTTTTAACGAAGGAAGTAATAGTTGCAGAGTACCCTAATGTTCTTTCTAAATAGAGTTGTGAAACTAGTAGTTGAGTGAAATGCTTTGTCTATGCTGTCCATTGTGGTAGTAACTAGCCACAGGTTACTTGAAATTTGCCTAGCTCAAATTGAGATGTGCTGTAAGTGTAAAATACACATCAGATTATTTAGATGTTGAAATGATAATATTTTGGATATATTGTGTTAAAATATTTTATTAAAATTAATTTTACCTGTTTTCTTTCTTTTGTTAATGTAGCTTCTAGACTATTTAAAATTGTATACGTGGCTCACATATTTCTCTTGGAAATATATTGGATAGCACTGTGCTTTAGACATAGTAATAGTTACTAAGTTATTTTTGAAAAATGTAAAGTTAAGGTATTGGATATTGAACCAAAGTTATAATAATTTCTTTGTAAACAAGATGGGAAAAATGAGGACTTAATTCTTATAATTAAGTGGACTTACAAGTAGTTAAACCCAAAGAATTCTGATAAAAAGAATGCATATGTCTAATGGTGGGATGTTCTAGTTGTACTGACCATGATAAGAACAGTGGGGCCCCGCACGCCCACTGCGCTCGCGCGCTGCCTAGCCGCCCGGGAGAGCGGGCTGCCACGGGCTCGGGCTCGGGGGCAGACTTGACTGCGCGGCTGGGCGGGGGACCTGCGTCCGCCGGCGGGCTGACTTCTTTGGCTTCGTGAGACCCCAGCCGGGACGCCAGTCCCCTCCAGAATGAAGGTCTTCCTGCCGGTGCTGCTGATGGTGCCTCAAATAAACACAGATGTTCCCACCAAAAAAAAAGAACAGTGGGAACATGGTAGCAATAGGCAGACACTATACTTTTCATCTTCTGTTCAGCATTTTAAAATTTACTTATTTTTTCAAATTAAACTTTTAACTTTGAGATAATTATAGGTTCACATGCAATTGTAAGAAATACTGCAGAGAGATCCAGCGTGCCCTTTACCCATTTCCCCCCAGTGGTAACATTTTGCAAAAGTGTAGTACTATATCCCAACCAGGATATTAACACCAGTACAATCCCGAGATTTTATTAGGTTTTCTGTTTTACTTCTACTCATTTGTGTGTCTGTGCGTTAGTTCTATGGAATTTTATTATGTGTGTAGGCTTCTGTATCTGCCACCACAGTCAAGATACAGAACAGTTCCCTCACCGAAAGGATCCTTCCTCTTGTCCTTTTAAAATCCTACCTATCTTTTTGCTCCCCACTCCCTAACCCCTGGCAATGACTAATCTGTTATCCATTTCTATAGGTTTGTCATTTCAGGAATGTTGTATAAATGGGCTTATGAGGTATGTAACCTTTCGAAATGGGCTTTTTTTCACTCAGCATGTATCAATACTTCATTCCTTTTTTTCTTTATTGTGGTAAAATATACATACCATAGTATTTATTTTAACCATTTGTAAGTGTACAATTCAGAAACATTAAATACATCATCACTATACGTAAAACTTTTTCATCATCCCTCCAAATACTCTAAAAATTAAACAATAGCTTTCCCTTCCCCCAGCCCCTTGTAATCTCTACTCTTCTTTCTGTTCCTATGAATTTGCCTATTCTAGGTACCTCATATAAGTGTAATCATACAATAATTTTCCTTCTGTGTCTGGCTTATTTCGTTAAGCATAATGTTCTCAGGGTCCATCCATGTTGTAGCATGTATCAGGATTTCAGTCCTTTTTTAATAGCTGAAAAGTATTTTTGCATTCAACATTTTTATTAACGTGGACGAACTATTGATGACTTGCTTTGCAAATCCATATAGCTGGCAATAAGTTATATGGCTAATGTGTCATTTTTTCAAAATGGAGGTTGAAAATAGTTATTAGACTAAAAGGATGGACTAAATGATCAAGATGTGTTGAACATCAGTAAGTGTAAAAATCCATGTATGATTCAAAAAATAAGTGTAATTGTAGCTAGATGTGATGTGGTTTAACAGCAAATAACATGAAAAATACCTGGGGGGGTTTCATTTGACAGAATGTTCATTGTGAGTCCACAGTGTGATTTGAGCTCTGTTAATAGAAGTAAAGTGTCCAGAACAAGGACTGTGATTGTTCCAGAGTATTGTGTTCATTTCTGGGTACCTTATTTTATGGGTGCACATTAACAGCACACATACTCAAGAGAGAAACCAGCATGATCTGACAGGAAGGTAATAGCCACTCAGTATTAGAATAAAGGCTGTTGTGAAATGCCTTTGGGAGGTAATCAGGTCCTTGTCAAAAGATTTGTTTAAGCAGAGGCTGGCTGAACACTGGCCAGGGACATTGTAGTGTATTTTAGTATCTCTAGCTGGGAGTGGAGGAGGTGCTCCATTATACATACAACCTATATGGATCCTCAACCTTGAGATTTTGTAATTATAGAACATTATAAGATCCTGGGGTTTAAACTTTTAATAATTGTTGTCTCCGGGGGATGAGTTGCAGGGGACTGTCACTTTCCATGTTATGTATTTCTGTATTTAATTTCAGTTTTTACAATTATTATGTATTATACCATTTTTTTAAAAAGCAAGGAAAGCCATAAATGTTCTTGTTTTGCAAATCAGCACAATTTAATACTTTAATTTTTAAAGTTTCAAATATAACAGTAAATTAGTATAAGCATTTTTAGTGTTTAAAACCCTTTATGTGTATTGAGAGGTATGTGTACACATGGAGGTTGGGTACATGATTTTTTTTTATGCCTTTGGGAGAGTACTTTGCTTAATGCTTGCCTTTGTTCCTTTTAGTAGTTCTCTGGATGGTGACAGTGAAAGTTGGTTGGGCTTTGGCAGATCATTCTGCATGCTCAGATTTACCTCTAACCTCAGGTCTGGATTATTAGATAACTAAATAGTAAGATTCTGACTAATTTCTGTGATTCATTTTCTGCCCCACTGACTGCTGCCTAGTACCCCTGTACTTGCAAAGGCTGATAGTTCTAAAAGGAAGTGAGAGGGGAAAAAATTGTTACATTCTGTTAGGAAAATGTTTCCTTCTAACCCAGACATCCTTTGTTTTCTCTCAGATGATTCTATTTTATCCCCTGGAGACCGAGTGTTGGCCCTTTATTCTTGTTGGGAAAGAAGGATTATAACCAACATTTGCCTCCTGGAGGTGTTAGGAGAAATGTTGCTAAGCTGCCTTAGTAAATAGGTTGTAAACAAAAACTCTGAGCTATACCTCCTCCCCCTCATTATTATCTTAGTAAATTTTAGCTTTGTTTTTGTTTTTAATTTTATTTTTGGCTGTGTTGGGTCTTTGTTGCTGCGCCCGGGCTTTCTCTAGTTGCAACGAGCAGAGACTACTCTTTGTTGCAGTGTGCAGGCTTCTCATTGTGGTGGCTTCTCTTGTTGCGGAGCACAGGTTCTAATTGTGTGAGCTTCAGTAGTTGTGGCTCAAGGGTTCTAGAGCGCAGGCTTAGTAGTTGTGGCGCACGAGCTTAGTTGCTCCACAGCATGTGGGATCTTCCCGGACCAGGGCTTGAACCCATGTGCCCTGCATTGGCAAGTGGATTCTTAACCACTGCGCCACCAGGGAAACCCCTTAGCTTTGGAGTTTAATGATTTAAATGCTACAGTTCTCTCGTGTATTTTAAAATCCGTAACATTTGTCAGGGAAGAGATTTATTACCATACTCCTTTGCCTTAGCTTAACAGTACCCTTTTGATGATTTTTAGGCCAAGAATTTAGCGGTTAAGTGGTGGATGATCTTGGACATTGTTGCTTGATGTCAGCATGAAGTTGTTTGGTGTTAGAAACTGTAGTACAAGAAGAAATGGTTCTGTTAGCATTTGATCAAAGTGCTTTCACAGATTGGTTGCTTTCAATGTTTATGAAAAGTTTCTATAAGAACTTATTTATAATTCACTACAGTATTATGTAAAGCTTCTTAGTCTTGTTAGTGAAGCATACAGGGCATGTGACTTGTGGCTTAAACTCTAAATGGCCACAGACATTTTTCTTGAAAATAACTTGCTTTTTCCAAACTTCAGGAATTCTTCAGTTAGTACCATAATAGTGAAAAGTCCAAATGAAAAGTCCAACTTTCCACTCATGATTTGAATCTCAGAGATGTTAAGGAGTAACTGTGTCTTGGAAGTAAGAAAACAAATAAAGAAGGGTGATCACAAATGTAATAGTAGGAGCTTTCTGTTAGAGCTGGATAGGAACAAAAGTGGTAAAACAGATGAGCAGAAACCTCAATTCAAGAAATACTTATTCAAGAAAAATGCTTAAGAAAAAACTGACTTTTTCTGTACCTTCCATGTAAAAGACCCACATTGCTAGGCCATGGCCCCAGACCTCAAACAGCACATAACCTAATTGTAAGAGGTTTTATAACTTAAAGCTTAAAAGGAGGGGATAAGGGAAGCAACCCTGTATGAACTCCACAAGAGGAAAGTTGTCAGTGTTTCCCCCTTTTCTGCTTCTTAACTTTTTATCTGATTTTCAAGAGTGGACAATTCCGGGCCTCCCTGGTGGTGCAGTGGTTGAGAGTCCGCCTGCCAATGCAGGGGACACGGGTTCGTGCCCCGGTCCGGGAAGATCCCACGTGCCGCGGAGTGGCTGGGCCCGTGAGCCATGGCTGCTGAGCCTGCGTGTCCGGAGCCTGTACTCCGCAACGGGAGAGGCCACAACAGTGAGAGGCCCGCGTACCGCAAAAGAAAGAAAAAAAAAAAGAGTGGACAATTCCTTTATATAGGCTTCAGGTGCAGCAAGCTGTTGATTACATGCTAACAATTCTTTGTCTAATACTTGTAAGTTGGCGTAGGAGTAGGGATAAGCCGTGGTATAGATGGGGTAGGTACAATTGTAGGTATAGTTGCTGCTTTAGTAGTCATGAGGACTTGCAGGCTTCTGGGAGTTAGTGCAGCTGGAGAAATCCTGTAATAATTTAAAAGAATGAGAAAACTTAGACTAGAACTGGGGACAGAGTTATAGTCTATTATATAAAACCACTGGAAAGCTTTCTAACTCTCTTAATGGAATAAAGCTTAGAATTATAGTCATCAAAAAGTTTTTCTGAGGAAGATAAAGGGGGGGAAAGGAGTAAAGTTTTATGAGTATGTTCCCTGGAGGCACTGAGAAATTCCTCCCACTCATCCCTCCCTTACTTATATGTTCACCAAATCAAAAATAACCTCATGGAGTGGGGAATAGCACCAGTCATATATAGTAATAAAGTTGTGTGTACCCTATGTGCCAGATTTAGCTTTCAGACTGAGCAAATGTTAGAAAAGCCTCTACTTTTTCTTCTGGTCTGTGCTGTTTGTTTTAGGTAAAATGGGACAAAAAGACAAAGCCTTTCTTTTTTTCTTTTTTTTTTTTTTTGCAGTATGCGGGCCTCTCACTGTTGTGGCCTCTCCCATTGCGGAGCACAGGCTCCGGGCGCGCAGGCTCAGCGGCCATGGCTCACGGGCCCAGCCGCTTCGCGGCATGTGGGATCTTCCCGAACCGGGGCAAGAACCCGTGTCCCCTGCATCAGCAGGCAGACTCTCAAACACTGCACCACCAGGGAAGCCCAGACAAAGCCTTTCTAGAAAGTTTATCCTAAGCAAGGAAATGTGGATTTTTGTCTTGAATAAAGAGATGTTGAGTACTGATAGCCATAGTGTTGACATTCTAGCTTCATATTTCAGTAGTTCAGGGTTATAAATAACAGAACGTGAGGCAATGTTATGTGAAACTTGTAATTTCTTATCTGTGGAAATTCTGTATTTGGTACACAGTTTTTAATGGTCACCCTTCTGCTTCAACTCTTCTGCCTGTTGCCTGGAGAATAAAGCTTACAATTCGTGAGCTTTGGTATTGAAAGTCCTTCATGGTTTGAACCCAGTCTAACTTTACAGGTTCTTCTTTTTTCTTCTCTCCCTTTAGCAACGTAGGCTTTTGCTGTGCTAGATTCCTGAGACGTGCCTTGTGGTTCTGTCTTTGTTCATGGCCTCTTTTTATGTCGGCTGTCCTCCTGACCCTTTCTATTGGTCAAAATGCTGTTGGTCCTTCAAGGCCCCAGCTCTTTATTCAAGGCCCCAGTAATTTGTACTATTATTTGAATACCCCCTCATTATTATATTCAGCTAGAGACAAAAGTATATTTGGATATGTATTAGAAGGCAAGTAATATGTGCACTTAGTATAAATACCTAGGCTTAAATGTTGTGCCACAGGGATATGCTGCTCATAGTAGAGGCACAGGAAATTGTTTGAATTACTGAAGTCCGAACTGTAAATTGGAGTGTCTAGGAGTAACTTTCCTTAAAATTTTTTTGACTACTAGTGACTAGTTGCCAAAAAAGAAAAGGCTGGAATGATGAGTATACATTGAAGTCCATATTAAGATTTGAGATAGGGCTTCCCCGGTGGCGCAGTGGTTGAGAGTCCGCCTGCCGATGCAGGGGACACGGGTTCGTGCCCCGGTCCGGGAAGATCCCATATGCCGCGGAGCGGCTGGGCCCGTGAGCCACGGCCGCTGAGCCTGTGCTC
>NW_020172678.1:1627428-1646677 GCF_003031525.2 Neophocaena asiaeorientalis asiaeorientalis
AGTTGCCAAAAAAGAAAAGGCCGGACTGAAAAAAAAAAAAAAAAAAAAAAAAAAAGATTTGAGATAGACCATTCCCTTTTATACACTTTAAAAATAACATTTGAGATTATGTTTAGCATAATTTGAATATTGTAAAATTACATTGTGTCAAATAGGGTTTTTAAAAATCTGAAGTGCTGGGAATTGGAAAGATGATAAAGTCAGACTAGATGTATATATGCCTGTTTTCTTTGACTTCTAGCTAAAAAGTGTTAATTTCAGTTCTAGACAAATTTAGCATTTTAATAGCCTTCCTTGCAGCAGTCCTTCAGGCTGCTCTGTTTATGAGATAGAGGAAAAAATTTCATTTTAAAGAAAGCCAACTTCTTATGCTCCTGTAGTCTGACTTTTTGCTGGAGTAGGGCTGGGGGCAGGGGGCGGCTGTGGTTATTCAGCCTCTTTCTCCTTAAAGTAGGCTTAGTATATGAAGTTAACCAGTGAAGAAAATTAAGACTTTTAATGGTACTCTGCCTTGAACCTGTCAGTCAGTGTTTTTTTCACCTTGCTCTATTTTAATTAATAATAGCTGGAAAAGTGTATTCTCTCTCATCATGATTTTTTCCCTTCTAGTGTGAAGCTTTTTATTCTCTTACCTCAAAATAGGAAGCTCCATAGTTCATGGCTGATCGTGACAGTGAAATGTCAAACTATCCTATTAGGAATGATTTTCCCAAAATAAAACTTCTTATTTATCAGTCTTCTTGGAATTTCTTGAAAAACCAAGCTTCAGAAGTGTGATTTTTAGTTCTGCATTACTTTCTGACTTCTGACTCCTTTCTGTATGCATATCCTAGGTGTTATTTGTTTTCTTGATTTCTGACTTTGACTCCAGTGAGGTCATAAAAGCTGGTATAATTCAAACCAAAAGGTACTGTGAGTCATTTGCTCCTTTGCCCAGATAGCCAGTGTGTTGCTCTTAGGTGTGGTCATATCTCTTAATGAACTATCTGTCAGGACAGGTACTTAAATCCAGTTGTGGCGGTGGGGAGATGAGAGCGTGGTTCTGAGAGAGAAGGGTTTCTAAACCTGATAGGCACAGACTTACTGGATGTGTAAAACGTTTCTAGCTGTGTTTGGCATAATGTGGGCTGATCCAGCATATTTCAGTAATTGTTAATAAAATATTAATGCATGTATTCATATATTTAATTATAAACACAATTAACTATCTTTTTTCCCCCCTCAGATACAACAGTTCATGAGTTTAATAATTGAACTCTTGAGAGAGCAGCATTTAACTGGCCATGACTGAATATAGGTTTCAATACACATAGGCAAATTATGTCAAAAATATGCCCCTGTAATTTATAGACATTCACTGCAAAAGATAAACATAGAAACAGTCTTCTTTTGAAAGTGGAAGGTATTTTCATACCAGGTAGAATGAAAGACATCTGTACTACGAGAAGAGTGTCCATGTTTCCTGCGGTCAGTGCTCACTTGACATTTCCTGTGCCATGCTTCCAAGTTGACTGTGGCTTGTGGATTATTTATATCTAAAACTTCTGTTTGATTAGTGTTCTTGATTCCACTTGTTTCTGTTTTTTCTGTGTACTCTGTCCGTCTATGTCAACATGGAGGTTTCTTGAGACTTGCAGTTCTATTTAATTTATACTCTGTTGCATTACCATTTTTCCTTAGAGCTTTTCAGCATTTTTAGATACATTTCAGCCACTTTTTAGACTTCTAGGCCTTTGATTAAGTAAATAGTGCTCAAAAATGAATACAACTCTTATAGTCACAACCTACTGGTCACCACTGGTCAGTGTTTTTATTTATAAATTAAGAGTCATCATTTTCATGTGTACATTGAGTGCTTGCCTATTCATTGACTAAAGTCACTGTGTGAAAACTGTAGCTAGTAGGGTTCATGTAGGACACACTGGAAGATAGGCAGACATATGTCTTGCCCAACAACTTTCACACATATGGGTGTGACTGATAAGGAAGAGCCATTAATTATAAAAGGAATCTGTTGGCCATGGGCAGGAGTATGGCTAATTTTCAGGGAATGATTTTCCCCATTGGAGGAGATAGAAAGCACCAGAGAACCTGAGTTAGGAAAGGTCTTTCTCCTGAAGACAGAGTTAGAATGGCTGCTTGCTCTTTGGACAACCCTGAGCTGATTTTTAGGGGGTGCAAAGCTGTAAATACTACTAGGAATTTTATGCAAGGCAGGAAGTCAGGGAAAGGGGGGAAACAAGTACTTGATATTTGGCTTTGGTATCAAACGTATATGTGTGTGTGAGTGGCGGGGGTGGGGATGAGGGGGCAAGAGAGAGTGTGAGCGTGAGAGTGAGCCACTCGGTCACCACTTTATGTTTCACGGCCTTGCCTGCTGATCAGCTGTCTAGAGAAGGGTTTCTCGATCCCCTTTAACATAAACATCATTATGAGGGGGAGATGGTCAACTTATCCATAATTCATTCCTTTAGTCATTCAGCAAATATTTGTACTTAGTACCTTCTGTATATCAGGCACCGTTCTATCATTGGAAGCTTTTCTTTTTTTGTACTTGTTCATTTAAGGTGCTATATAAGCACCTATATTTAAGGTGCTATATAAGCACCTATAAGCATATTTCTACTTCCAGAAGCTTGCAGTGTAAGCTTTTTGATGTAAATTAGTTTATTATGAACTTAGAGGCAAATGAAAGAAACTTTAACAAAAAAGATGGATTTTGCATTATCAACTAGAAGAGCTCTTATTGGAAGAGTAGCTGTGAAGAAACTGAAAGATGAGTATATGCATGGTAGAGTTTGAGACAACTAATTGTACTTGAAAATAACCCTTGTTCTATATAGTAGCTTTACGTCTACTTGAAGTTCTCTTGGTCCATGATGGCAGCTGATTCTGAGATGCTGAGCAAGATACCATTCTATAGTATAATTAAGCTCTGGGGATCTTTCCAGTAATCCAGCCATTTGTTTTTTGTAAATTATGCTGTAACTCATCTTCACATATTTTTTGTTTTGTTTTGTTCTATTGTTTGAAAATTATTTTAACCCAATTCCTTTTAAACCCACCCTTAATATAGGAAGTATTTTCTATATATTTTATAAATTTTGTCTTTGTATTATGTAATAACTGTCTTTTGGCTTCATTTTTCCTATCCTAGATCTAAAGCAGTGTTTTTTTGTTTGTTTTTGTTTTTGGATGGTTAATGTTAGCCGTAATATGATGTTCCTACTTAGTGACAGACTGAGTGCAGACTTGATCAATGGACTGATTTCATTTTGTCAATTAGCTCCTTAAAACCAGAAGAGTTTGGTGAGGAGGAGAAAATACTAGAATTTTTGGCTGACAGGTCACAGCTTTGAGACAGAACATAAAACTGCAAGGCTGGTGGTTGTTCAAAGTCACAGGCCCCCTCTCCTTTCTTAAAAACATCTGGTTCATACCAGATTTCTTTGAGCTGCAGGGCAGATTTCCTTCTGCCAGACCTGTTCGTGTGAGTTTTTTTTGGAGAGTATGCAAGAATGTTCACATAGACCTCTGAGTCAGCAGATAGTCCCCGTATCACCAGTTGAGATTTCATATTTTCTTTCAGCCACTGGGCGTTTGGTTTAAGAGTTTTCTCTCCTTAAAGTGACCTGCCCCTCTTCTTTTGGATTTGTGTAATAAGATCTGCAAATAAGTATTTCATATTAATATTATAAATTGTTTATGTGGTTAGTTTATGTGAGTTAAAGATATATATAAAATTGAAGAGCTTATGGACAACTTAGAACAGTTTAATTCAGTTTTTTAAGCAAGCAGGTTTATATCTAAAGGCTCAAATTCTGTCTACCTAAAGGTATACTTAGTTTTTCTTCCAATGGAGCAAATAGTATTTAATATTTTATACATAAACAACTACCATAGTATGTTACTTTTTGTCACAAGGACTTAGCAAACACAGATATTTTGTAAAACAGAGTATCCTCACAGTACAACTTTTTCAGTGAGAGCCTTTTTGCTTATTTTAAAGTTTTTTTTACTGTTCCATGTACCATAATATTTTACATGGCCAGAATTTCTCACCATAGTCTCAGTATCTTCCTGTGAAAGCTGGTAGTCACACTTGGCTGAGGAGCTGTTAAATATTTTTTAACTGTCTTACAATATACATATTAAAAAATTTACCATTTTAACCATATTTAAGTGTACAGTTCAGTGACATTAAATACACTGACATTGTTGTGAACCGTCACCACAATCCATCTATAGTACTTCATCATTCCATACGAGTAGCTATTTTTTTTTTACATTTTTAGATCTTTATTATTTCTTTCCTCCTGCTAACTTTGGGGTTCTTTTGTTCTTCTTGCTCTAATAGCTTTAGGTGCAAGGTTCGGTTGTTTATTCTAGATGTTTCCTGTTTCTTAAGGTAGGATTGTATTGCTATAAACTTCCCTCTTCGAACTGCTTTTGCTGCATCTCCTAGGTTTTGGGTGGTCGTTGTCTCCATTGTCATTTGTTTCTAGGTTATTTTTGATTTCCTCTTTGATTTCTTCAGTGATCACTGCGTTATTAAGTATTGTATTGTTTAGCCTTCATGTGTTTGTATTTTTTACAGATCTTTTCCTGTAATTGATATCTAGTCTCATAGTGTTGTGGTCGGAAAAGGTACTTGATACAATTTCAATTTTCTTAAAATTACCAAGGCTTGATTTGTGACCCAAGACATGATCTATCCTGGAGAATGTTCCATGAGCACTTGAGAAAAATGTGTATTCTGTTGTTTTTGGATGGAATGTCCTATAAATATCAATTAAGTCCACTTCTCTAGGCAACAGTGAGAGGCCCGCGTACAGCTAAAAAAATAAATAAATAAAAAGAAGAAGCCTCCATAAAATATTTGAATATGGCCAGATTTTAAAGGAAAAATACTTAAAAGGAAAAAATACTTGATCAGAAGCTCTAAATCATAGCACATACCTGAGAATCCAAAAGATTTTCTGTGGTTGTAAAAAAAACAAACAAACCTTTGTACAGTAGATTTTTAGTTAACTTTAAGTATCAAAGAGGCATAAATGTCACCTGCTGTCTATATAAATATTACCTCCTTTTTAAATTGGATAAATCTGGCTCTAGAGAGATATATCATTTGAATTTTTTTTTTTTTTTTTTTGGGGTACCCGGGCCTTTCACCACTGTGGCCTCTCCCGTTGCGGAGCACAGTCTCCAGACACGCAGGCTCAGCGGCCATGGCTCATGGACCCAGGTGCTCCATGGCATGTGGGATCTTCCCGGACCGGGGCACGAACCTGTGTCCCCTCCATCGGCAGGCGGACTCTCAACCACTGCGCCACCAGGGAAGCCCTGAATTGTATTTTTTGAAGCTCTGTCTGTCCTAAGCTGTAAGTCTAAGGTCCATTATTTTTAGGTCTCCTATTCCTTCTAGGATATGTAATAAGATTCAGTGCTTGAAATATCTGAAATTGCTTCCAAACAGAGATTATACTAGCTGCTTTGTGTTTGGAGATTTTATGCTATTTTTTTAATTGTAATGTCAGGAGCCATCTGAAATTAATGCAGATTTGTTACAATTGCTACCATGTAAGGTAAGCCAGGATATAGGAGAAAGAATTTATTTGGTTCTTCTAATGACAACTCTGAGATATCAAGACTTGTCAGTACTTAGGGGGATCAGGTGGGGCCTGATTTATTATCTCTCACTTAGGAGTTTGGTAAACACTTCATGGTAGGTTGTGAAGCATGAAGTTACTTTATTTGAAATTTGGAAATAAAAGGGGAATTCTGAACCCAACAATGAAACTGTTTAGGCCTTTTCAGCCTAAATCTGGAGATGTGACCAAAGCAGCTAAAAATATAAACTAAAAAAAAAGGAAAAGTTTAGGAGGAGATGCAGGCAAAGTGTTATGGAGTAATAGTTTGCACTTACTTTTGTTTGAACTTAGGTTGCCTCCTATTTGCTGCATTTAGTCCAGCGGTCCCCAACCTTTTTGGCACCAGGGACTGGTTTCGTGGAAGACAGTTTTTCCACAGATGGGGGCGGGATGGGGGCGGTATTGTTCAGGCAGTAATGCAATTGATGGTTCTGGCGGTAATACAAGCCATGGGGAGCCATGGGGAGCAGCAGATGAAGCTTCATTCGCTCGCCTGCCAGTCACCTCCTGCTGTGCAGCCCAGTCCCTAACCGGCCACAGACTTGTACTGGTCCACAGCCCAGGGGTTGGGGACCCCTGATTTAGTCTGTGTACATGGCCGAGGTCTTGCTTCCTCATCTTGCATAGTACTCCTCTGTAGATGTGGGTTTCCTAAGCTGCCATTGTGGTCTTAAATCTATGGTTGGTTGCTTTGAGATATTTCAGAGATTGCAGAGTGCCCAGACAAATAGTTAAGAATACTCCCTGAACCAGTAATTTTTAAAAAGAAAAAAAAAAAAAAAAGAACAAAAAAAATGAGGAGCATTACATTTAAAAAATATTCCAAGTTTTGCTTTGGTTTTCATTTTCTTCTTTTAAGAATCTGTTAAAGAGAGTATAGTGCTTATTACTATAGAGATAACAGGGACTGTTCTTGTTACAGATAATTTTGTTGCTTTGGAACTTTTGGTGCAATTGCAAAGACTTTATAACTAACTCAGTATTATGACTGCTATTGTTATGAAAATGATTATGGAAACACATCAAAACATAGTCTATTACAGGACTGTTCAGTAGAAATATAATGCAGACATATATATGTAATTTAAAACTTTTTAGTAGCCACATTAGAAAAGGTAAAAAGAAACAGGTGAAAAAAATTGAGTTATTTTACATTTTTTTGGTACTAAGTCCTCAAAATCTTACCACACATCTCAATTATCATGTGACTAATGGCTGTCGTAACATACAGTGTAGGTCTATTGTTTTATTCTCTTTATCCCATCACATCTATTACCAAGGAGTGATAGCAGGTGTTAACTGTTTCCTGTCCAGTGACCTGTACAAAGGGTGAATGTTAAGAAGGAGATATAAGGAGTCTGGGTAGTTCATTCCCTGAGGATGTTAAGTTCATTGTTTTAGATAGACTTTAAAAGAAATTCATCCTGGTCCATGTTTGTTATAGTCTCAAGAAATAATTGTAATTTGAAACCTGTCCTTTCTTTGATAATAGCACATCAAAGAAACAGAGGTAAACTTTCCATCTGGAGGTATAACATATTAGAGTCATTTAGCTTCCTGAGAATTTGGCAAATAGCACCCTAAAAGCACTGGCCTTGGATAAAGAAGGTGTGGCATATATACACAATGGAATATTACTCAACCATAAAAAAGAATGAAAATTTGCCATTTGGAGCAACATGGATGGACCTGGAGGGTATTCTGCTTAGAAAAATAAGTCAGACAGAGAAAAACAAATATTGTATGTTTTCACTTGTATATGGTATCTAAAAATTAAAACAAACAAACAAATATAACAAAACAGAAACAGACAGATACAGAAAGCAAACCAGTGGTTACCAGAGGGAAGAAGGATGGGGGAGGGGTAAAATAGGTGAAGGGGAGTAAGAGGTAAAAACTATTAGTTATTAAAATAAATAAATTACAAAGATGTAATGGACAGAACAGGGAATATAGTCAATATTTTATAATAACTTTGTATGTAGTATGATCTATAAAAATATCAAATTACTATGTTGTACACCTGAAACTAATATAAGCGTGTGAGTCAGCTATACTCCCAGTTTTTTAAAAAAAGCACTGGCTTCTCTATGCATTAAATGGCTTTAAAACAAGCATGGAGACATGGGTAGAGATTTTAAATGGGTGATTTGTTTTTCTTCAACATGACTGATAGAGTTTCTCCTAAAGTATTAACCCTATGGGTATGGATTAAGTAGAGTTTCAGGTTATTTATAGAATCCCAAGAAGAGAATTTTATTAGCTATAATTCACAAAATAAGTAAGTACAACACATTAGATTAATTAAATTCATTTTTCCTGTCTTTTTCTAAAAAAAAAACTAGTACAAGGGCTTCACTTTTTAGGACTACTTTGTATGTCTTGGTGATAGGTAGGGTTTGTGAGTTAGGTTTCTAAAGGGAAATAGGTTAAGGGTAGATTGGCCATATAATTTGTTGTCTAAACCTCAGCACCTTTAGGGTGAAAGAAGGTGCTGTTAAAACTTATGTCAGCACAGAAGGTGTTAAACCAGGGCTGTCCCAGGCAGACTAGGACACATGGTCACCTGAGTTAAAGGGTGCTGTTTTAGCTTTGCTACCTTTTCTTTAGGTAATCTTGGTAGGTTGTGGAAAGTGAATTCATGGAAGTTTTCACCATTAATGTCCTGATCTGTGGGTGGGGTCTCCTTCATCTCAGGATTTAGATAACTTTTTATTCAGGGAACACTGAAATTGAGAAGTTGAATGAGAAGGAAAAGATAAGAGAATTTTAATTTAACAGACTGGCAGTGTCTCCCATCCCCACAAGAAAGTTTTGCAGGCATGAAACCATTGTGACAGAAAAATGTTTCCTTTAATTGTGCAAACTTATTGTCTTTAAGTTCCAAATTAACTTCATAAAACAAGTACAAAAAACTGAGCATGTTCTTCCTAAGAAAATTTTGTTTTAAGACATTGATTACATATTTGACTTTTATTGTTCAGTGCCCTTATTTAGGCTTTTTGTTAACCATCTTTGAGGGAGATGTCATAGTATTTATGTGGATGGTCATCTAACTGCATGATGGCCTTTTATATTATGTATAAAAGTATATGATCTATGATTTATATATTTATACGTATTATGTATAAAAGTTATATGATATATGGTATCGTAAATCTCAGATATATATCTCTCTGGAGGAGAGCTTGATTTTTTTCAGACTTTTAAAGTTTATATATAATAAAATTGGCTTTCTTGGGTATACATTTATATGAATTTTACACACATGGAGATTTTTTTTTTGCTTTTTATTTTTTATTATTATTTTTTACATCTTTATTGGAGTATAATTGCTTTACAATGGTGTGTTAGTTTCTGCTTTATAACAAAGTGAATCAGTTATACATATACATGTGTTCCCATATCTCTTCCCTCTTGCGTCTCCCTCCCTCCCACCCTCCCTATCCCACCCCTCCAGGCGGTCACAAAGCACGGAGCTGATCACCCTGTGCTATGCGGCTGCTTCCCACTAGCTATCTACCTTACGTTTGGTAGTGTATATAACACATGGAGATTTGTGTAACCACCTCAACAGTCAGAGTGCAAAACAGTTTCATCACCTCTAAAATTCCCTTGTGCTCTCTGTTATACTCAAACCCTCCTCTCATCCCTAATCCCTGGCAACCTTTGATCTGTGTTCTGTTCCTATACTTTTGCCTTTTGCAGATTTTCATATAAATGGAATAAAATAGTTTGTAACATTTGGAGATTGGCTTCTTTTACTCAGCATAATGCCTTTGAGATTCATCCATGTTGTTCCAATGGTTTGTTCTTTTTTATTGCTGAATAGTATTCAATTGTATGGATGTACCACAGTTTGTCTTCCGTTTTTGTGTGCCATATCTTTTTCTCCTCTCTGATGACATGGTTGTTGTGCTTTTTGGTATTGTCCCACAGATTCCTGAGGCTCTGACCTCCTTTGAGAACATTGCCATTCACCCCTCAGTGTCATTCATTCGGCAAGCAGTTTTTGAACATTATCTATTCACCTATTGATTGTCATACAGCTATTTCCATTTTTTTTCCTAATAAAAATGTGGCTGTGAACATTATTGTACAAGTCTCCTTGGGTACATGTGCCAGGCTCTCTCTGTGGTTTGCCTGTGATTAGGATTGCTGGGATATAGGGTTTACATATTTTTCTTTACAGATGCTGCCCAAAGTGGTCGTAGCAATTTACTTTTTTACCAGCAGTGTTTAAGAGTTTACATTGTTCCATATCCTTTCAACACTTGTTATTGTCAGGCTTTTTATTTTTTGCCTATATGATGTATATGAAATGGAATCTTAAAAGTCTTTTAAATCATTTTCCTGCTTACAAGTGAGGTAGAGTATTTTAAAAATATTTGTTAGCTATTCATGTTTTTCCTACTGTGAGTTGCCCATTTATACCTTTAATCCATTTTTTATTTAAAATCAGCTCTCAGGATCAATTTTAAATGCTTTCTGTGTAATTACACTGTTTTAAATGTCATTACATCAGAAAAACCCTTTTAATGGCCTCTGATATGAAATCAGTGGTCCTTAGTTTGTCTTTTCAGATCTTCTGCTTCAGAGATCATTGCTTGGAGCTTCCAGGTTGGTGAACATGTGGACATGCAGGGAAAATGATCTGCCTGGAGAGGCCCTCCTGCCCACACACCTTGCCCTGTGCATCTGTTCCATCTGGCTGTTCCTAAGTTTCTAACTCTCTCTCCAGGTAGATAGTGTCAGAATTAAGTTGAATTCTTGGACACCCTGCTGGTGTTCAAGAATTGCTTGTTGGTGGTGTGGGAAAACCCTCCATGCACATATGTTGAAATTGAGTCCTGGAGCCCAAAATAGTTGTTATGTGTCAGGAAAGGGAAGATGGCACAGGAGAACAATCCCAGATGAGGTTTGGAGCATCTGTGAACCATCAGAGTCAGCCAGCCAGCTCCTCAGAAACCATAACACAGTTTTCATGAAAGAGAGAAAAATTAAAGTGAATAGACTATACCTTGAAGAGTTTCAAAATTTAAATTAGACTTTAAATGGTTTTTAAATACATTTCACATAAATTATGGCCACAGGAGCATAGATCGTCTATCAGATGCAAATCTTCAATAACAACCTCTGTGTCAAAACCTCTGTGTTTCAACTTTAAACACACATCTAGTTAAAAAAAGCAAAACAAAACGTTGCTCATTTCTGCCTTCTGAAAATTTGCACACTGTTTTATTATATTTTATGGACTATGTTCTCTGTATAAATTCAAATTGGTGATGCATTTCAGCAGCTGAAACATATTTAGTGTTTTAAAACCAAATCAGCATTTACTTCATCTGTGGACCTCAGGTCTAGATGAGCAGCCATTTTAAACTTGTGATATGTGATATCAGTGTTGCCGTACATTGTTAGCAAAATATTGTGCCAGTGACAACATATTTGTACACTATTTAGCACACGAGTATTTCATTTTGGAATATAATTTTGGAACTATTGTGTTTCTAGCTAAGTCTTTTAGAACCATTTGAGGTGGTTGTTTTATTTCTTAGGGGTATGTTTATATGTGAGATTAGAGATGTTGTGCTTTAGTAATAATTAACGCACATTAAGTAAAGAAAATAATTCCTCTCTAAATGTGGAAAGTGCACATTAGCGAGAGCAGTTCAGTATTACACTTGACGTTTGGCAGCTGTGTTCATCTGCCTGTTCATGACACAGGGAGACTTGTCCTTTGACAGATTATTTTGCTGGATGTCTAGTGTTTCCTTCCCAAATGGAGAAGCTTGAGTCACATGAGTCTGGCCTTGATCTTATTGGAGGTCAGTTTATATATAGTTTGTAGAGCTGCCAAGTAGAAACCAAAGATTACATGAAGTTAATCCCTTGAAATGCCTCATAGGACAAACTTTTTTGCTTCTGTGCTCTGTTGTGCATGATTCTCAGGTAGTAAAGAAGCCTGGGAGAAAGAACAGGGAGGTTTTTTGTTTGCAGTTTGGAGGTTTGTCCTGCCCCAAGGAAGGCAGTGCATTTTAGGAAAAATAACAGTGAATTTAGCCTATTTATTGCTCCACTTCTGGCTTTATCTTTTATTTCATATGTTTAGGTGATTGCTCAGACTTTCCTCATTTATTAAATGGAGGTGTCCCGTGCCCTGAGTAACCCTGAGAGATGTGAGGATAGGCATATTTGAAGCTGTACTTTTACTGCCCTTGTGGGATAGCATGCGCCACATGAAATGCTACTAAACAAGCCAAAAGAATGCGGCAGGTATTGGCAAACAGATTGTATTGCTGATGAAGCTGATTATCCCAACTGTCAATACTTATGCTTCCAGAAGTTTCCAAATTATGATTACCTTTTGATTGAGCCATTTGTGTGTAGTACCTGTAGCAGGTACTGTAATAAGATTCCAAAGAATTAAAAGGTGATGCAATTCATAAGGCTTGCATTAGAATGTTTCTATTCTTGAGAAGCACTTTCACTTTTCTTTTGTCGTTCATTGAAATAACTAAAACAGGGATTTTTTTTTTTTCCTCACTGGACATTCTACTTTCTTTTTTTTTTAACTTTTTATTTTATATTTGAGTATAGCCAATTAACAATGTTGTGATAGTTTCAGGTGCACAGCAAAGCGACTCAGCCATACATATGCATAAAACAGGAATTTTTATACCTATTTGTATGATATAGTATTGGAAGAAATAATTATTTCCATATATATATCATTTTATAATAGAAAAAATCTTTTTCATACATTATCTCAGAGGAAACTCACAGAGGTTAAATGATTTACTGAGGACATAACACTATTTAGTGACAGATTCAGATTTGAATGCAGAGCTTCTTGGTCTCTGTCCTATCAAAATGTGTCTTGATGGGGAGAATAATCCACAGTAAATATAGAATGTGCTTTTTGTTAGAGTGCCAAGAAGATACAGGCATAAAGTTGGGAAAACATTCTTTTCGTTCTTTAATACTGTATCAGCAAATGTGTAGCAAGCATTCTGGTGGTAGGATAAGATCTGATAGCAATCTTAGGTCTTTTATTTTGCGTTTTTCCTGCTGTATGGTCACAGTAAGCATCATTCAGTTGCAGAATTGGAGACCTGTTAAATCCACTGGTTTGTAGGCCTGTGGTGTATATGTTCCTTGTAGCTGAATTATGGCTTCTGTGAGACCCATAAGCTTGGAAATATGGTAATAGAAGCTTTAAATATCCCAAACATTGCCATAGGGGTGGAAGGAGCTCTTTTCTTAAGGGACCAGGATCAAATATCTATTTTGAAGTTGCAATGAAGCAACAGGCAGTTTCTAAGGAACACTGTTTCCAAGTTCAGAGAAACTGCAGCTTTGCCACTATGTGTAAATCTGGTGATTTATGTGTGTCACGTGGATATAAAACACAGTCTTTCCTATTGAGAGGTTCTAATATTAAGCAAGAAGGTTTAGTGTTCTTTGAGATGATTTTTCCTTTTTTTTTAAGAAATTATCTCAAACCTGATAGATTGTAGGATTTGTGGGTTTTTTTTTTGGACTGGATACCACTTAGTCTTAGACCCCTTAAATTTGTATTGTTTACAGAGCTCTCTAATGAGTTAATTTTCCTCTCACAATTTAAAATGACCCATGAGCATGATTATTCTCCCTAAAATAAGTAATACGCCAAACATGAATATATGGTGTAAAACCGTTAAATAAATTGTCAATTCTAACAGCAACAATATTGTTTAACGTTCATCGTGCATTTACTAAGCACTAGGTACCAAGAACTTTCTGTATTTGCTAATGCTTTAGATAAAAATTATAAGTAAACATGAAGTAGTTTATAAAATGCTTTCTTATTGTCACAATTCAACATTCATGGAAATGGCTTACGAAGTAGATGGTATTCATTTCAACAGATGAGGAATCTGAGGCTCAAGAGAGGTGTGATACTACACATGGTTGTTATAATTTACTGGTTACAATTTATTGACCACTTATTCAGTGCCTGGCACTGTACTACACACTTTACTTGCATCATTTTATGTAATCCTCAAAACCTCACTATGAGGGAAGTACTATTTTCAAACACTTTTTCCACAAAAGGAAACCGAGGTTTAGAGTGGTTAAGTAACTTGCCCCAGATTACCTAACTAGTAGTAAGTACTGGAGTAGGAAGTCACCACTAGCTTATGAGACACTTTTTTTGTTGTTTGTTTTGTTTTTTGCGGTACGCGGGCCTCTCACTGTTGCGGCCTCTCCCGTTGCGGAGCACAGGCTCCGGACGCGCAGGCTCACCGGCCATGGCTCACGGGCCCAGCTGGTCCGCGGCATGTGGGACCTTCCCGGACCGGGGCACGAACCCACGTCCCCTGCATCGGCAGGCGGACTCTCAACCACTGTGCCACCAGGGAAGCCCTATGAGACACTTTTCAAATAGAAAAAGGCACCCCCTGTGGTGAACCAGTAAAGTAACTGAAACTTCTTCTGGGCTGCTACTCTAGTCAACAGCTTAGGGCCTGGGTTAGGTGCCACCTCTTCTAGAAAATGGAGCTTCCCTTCCAGGGTGGATGGCTTGGTGTGCTGAACATGGGCAGAATTTCATCCCCATTTTGCTTTCTTGATCAGGTGCCTTTGTTCTATGCATAAACTTTATCACCCAACACAGTGGTCTCAAAGCCAGGATTTCAATCTATTGGGTTGGCCAAATAGTTCGTTCGGGTTTTTCCGTTAAATGTTATGGAACGAAATTTTTGGCCAACCTAACGTGTCTATCTGACTCCAGAGCCTGTAGTCTGTTTAATAGCATACTGCCAATTAATTGCAAAGTTACCTTCAAACCAGTTTTTCTGACCATAAACACTTTACTCTTTCTGTTGTATATCATGCAGGTTGGCTGACTTACTAATGACACTGGAGTTCCCATACTATGTTATGCCCATTGCCCAGTTTCACAGGCATTGTTTGTTGGTGTGATGGTAAAGACTTCTGAGGGTTTAGCAGGGAAGAGCTAAAGAGTTATAACCCACATGTCTCATAACAAAGTGTGACTTATACTGAATTCCTGGCTTCACCACCTGCTTAGCTGTATGACCTTGACCATGTTAGGGAAGAAATATAGTATAATGGTTAAGAGCACGGACTCTGGACTCTGACTACCTGGGATCAGATTCTAGCTGTTACTTACTATGTGAACTTGGGAAATTTACTTTATGTCTTTAAGCCTTGTCTATAATTTTAGAGGTGGAGTGGGGAACAATAGTTCCCATCCCAATGAGTTGTGAGAATTACTGTATGAGTTAAATATATAAAGTACTTAGAACAATGCCTGACACATAAATATAATAAGTACTATTTAAGTGTTAGTTTATATTTTGTTATTGTTATTAGTATTACATCATTATGAGTTTGTGTCTATAAGTCAAAGCAGTTTGATTTGCTGAAACATCAATGATCATCTAAATATGGTCTCTTGGGGGAATTCCCTGGCGGTCTAGTGGTTAGGACTCTGTGCTTCCACTGCAGGGGGCATGGGTTCAATCTCTGGTCAGGGAACTAAGATCCTGCATGCTGCGTGGCGTGGCCAAAAAAACCCCAAAAACAAAACAAAAATACATATGGTCTCTTGGAACTTTTCCCTGCCAAACAGGAGTTTTCAAAGATTGTGTCAAAGTACTTGCTTTAGGGATACTAGCCCAATTCCTAAAAGAGGTTTGCGTAGCCATATAGTATTCTCCATTCATTTTTTTCTGGAATAAATAATGTCTGTGCTGTGTTGTGCTTTAAGAATTGCAGTTTTACTAGATTGCTCTAGGTTATAGCCACTAACAATTACTCATACATAAAAAATTTCTTTTGGATCATTAGCCAGTTTGGGGAGCCTTTCTGAAGAAACTTCGTAATTCAGTGGAGGTTTTTAGAGGTTATAATAGCATTATCATCATTTGCTGTATTCATTGTCGGTATACTTAGCTGTTTTTTTTTTTTGGCGGTACGCGGGCCCCTCACTGTTGTGGCCTCTCCTGTTGCGGAGCACAGGCTCTGGATGCGCAGGCTCAGCGTCCATGACTCACGGGCCCAGCTGCTCCGTGGCATGTGGGATCTTCCTGGACCGGGTCACGAACCCGTGTCCCCTGCATCGGCAGGCGGACTCTCAACCACTGCACCACCAGGGAAGCCCTAGCTGTTTGTTTTTTGTTTGGTTGTTTTTGGTTTTGTTTTTGGGCAGTGCCGTGTGGCATGTGAGAGCCTAGTTCGCTTATCAGGGGTTGAACCTGCACCCTCTGTATTGGAAGCATGGAGTCTTAACCACTGGACTGCCAGGGAAGTCTCCCTTATGTGTTTTTAATGGTACTTTTGCTGTATTCAAAGAATAGCTCAACCATAGAGACTCCCTGGTTGACATTACTTTGGCACACCCAGCATAATACCTGAGGTTTTGCCATCCATTTTGTTTGCTGACCTTCGCCGTATGCCTTCTCTCCCCTCTCCACTCTCCGTCCTTATTTCAGCATGTGCCCTGAGAAATTTTGATCTCAGAATCCATAAATTCAAGCTTAAGATTTTTTTTTTCGGTACGCGGGCCTCTCACTGTTGTGGCCTCTCCCGTTGCAGAGCACAGGCTCCGGATGCGCAGGCTCAGTGGCCATGGCTCACGGGCCCAGCCGCCTCACAGCATGTGGGATCTTCCCGGACCAGGGCACGAACCCGTGTCCCCTGCATCGGCAGGCGGACTCTCAACCACTGCGCCACCAGGGAAGCCCCAAGCTTAGGATTTTTACTTGAGGAATTACATTCAGTATTAAAGCACAGAGTATGTGAAAAAGCTAATTAACATTTCAAAAAGCAATAAATGATACAAATTGCCAGTAAGTGGTTATATCAGTCAAAATCTCACTAGGAAGACAAACCATCTCAGCGATTCTCAGGTATTTACAACACAAGGAATTTTTTTTTTTGTTGTTTTGTTTTTTTGTTTGTTTTTGCGGTACCCGGGCCTCTCACTGTTGTGGCCTCTCCCCTTGCGGAGCACAGGCTCTGGACGCGCAGGCTCAGCGGCCATGGCTCACGGGCCCAGCCGCTCCGCGGCATGTGGGATCCTCCCAGACTGGGGCACGAACCCGTGTCCCCTGCATCGGCAGGCGGACTCTCAACCACTGCGCCACCAGGGAAGCCCAACACAAGGAATTTTATGCAGGAAAATTGTAACACAGGTAATGAAGGAGCTGAGAACCAAATAAGAGATGGTGAAATAATCTAGAGATTAGCAACAAGAAGTCACTACTAGGAGGGACCTTCAAGATGGTGGAGGAGTAAGACGTGGAGATCACTTTCCTCCCCACAAATACATCAAAAATTCATCTACATGTGGAGGAATAAGACGTGGAGATCACTTTCCTCCTCACAAATACATCAAAAATTCATCTACATATGGAACAACTCCTACAGAACACCTACTGAATGCTGGCAGGAGACCTCAGACTTCCCAAAAGGCAAGAAACTCCCCATGTACCTGGGTAGGGCAAAAGAAGAGAAAAACAGACAAAAGAATAGGGATGGGACCTGCACCTCTGGGAGGAAACTGTGAAGGAGGAAAAGTGTCCACACACTAGGAAGCCCCTTCACTGGCAGAGACGGGGTGGGCGGGGAGGGGCAGCTTCAGAGCCACGGAGGAGAGCACAGCAACAGGGGTGCAGAGGGCAAAGTGGAGATTCCCACACAGAGGATCGGTGCCAACAGGCACTCACCAGCCCGAGAGGCTTGTCTGCTCACCCGCCGGGGTGCGTGGGAGCTGGGAGCTGAGGCTCGGGCTTCAGAGGTCAGATACCAGGGAGAGGACTGGGGTTGGCTGCGTGAACACAGCCTGAAGGGGGCCAGTGTGCCACAGCTACCCGGGAGGGAGTCCAGGAAAAAGTCTGGAACTGCCTAAGAGGCAAGGGACCATTGTTTCAGGGTGCACGAGGAGAGGGGAATCAGAGCACCGCCTAAATGAGCTCCAGAGATGGCTGTGAGCTGTGGCTATCAGTGCAGACACCAGAGATGGGCATGAGACACTAAGGCTGCTGCTGCAACCACCAAGAAGCCTGTTTGCAAGCACAGGTCACTATCCACACCTCCCCTCCCGGGAGCCTGTGCAGCTCGCCACTGCCAGGGTCCCGTGATCCAGGGACAATTTCCCCTGAGAGAACACACGGCGCGCCTTAGGCTGTTGCAATGTCATGATGGTCTCTGCGGCCGCAGGCTCACCCCGTGCTCGGTACCCCTCCCTCTCCCCGGCCTGAGTGAGCCAGAGCCCCCTAATCAGCTGCTACTTTAACCCCGTCCTGTCTGGGCAAGGAACAGACGCCCTCAGGCGACCTACACACAGAGGCTGGGCTAAATCCAAAGCTGAACCCCAGGAGGTGTATGAACAAAGAAGAGAAAGGGAAATTTCTCCCAGCAGCCTCAGCAGCAGTGGATTAAATCTCCAAAATCAACTTGATGTACCTTGCATCTGTGGAACCTGAATGGATAATGAATCATCCCAAAATTGAGGCAGTGGACTTTGGGAGCAACTGTGGACTTGGTGTTTGCTTTCTGCATCTAATTTGTTTCTGGTTTTATGTTTATTTTAGTTTAGTATTTAGAGCTTATTATCATTGGTAGATTGTTTATTGATGTGGTTGCTCTCTTCCTTTTTTTATATATATAAATAGGTTTTTTCCTTTTTGTCTTTTTTTGAGTGTGTATGTATATGCTTCTTTGTGTGATTCTTTCTATATAGCTTTGCTTTTACCATTTGTCCTAGGGTTCTGTCTGTCCTTTTTTTTTTTTCGTATAGTTTTTTAGCAGTTGTTATCATTGGTAGATTTGTTTTTTGGTTTGGTTACTCTCTTCTTTCTTTTGTTTTTTTTTATTACTTAAAATTTTTCTTTATTTTTAATAATATTTTCTTTCATTTTTAAAAATAACTTTATTTTATATTTTTCTTTCTTTCTTTCTTTCCTTTTCTCCCTTTTCTTCTGAGCCGAGTGGCTGACAGGGTCTTGGTGCTCTGGCAGGGTGTCAGACCTGTGCCTCTGAGGTGGGAGAGCTGAGTTCAGGACATTGGTCCACCAGAGACCTCCTGGCTACATGTAATATCAAATGGTGAAAGCTCTCCCGGAGATGTCCATCTCAATGCTAAGACCTAGCTCAACTCAAAGACCAGCAAGCTACAGTGCTGGACACCCAGTGCCAAACAACTAGCAAGACAGGAACACAAACCCACCCATTAGCAGAGAGGCAACCTAAAATCAAGCCAGACTCATCAAGAAAAAAAGGGAGAAGACTCAAATCAATGGAATTAGAAATAAAAAAGAAGTAACAACTGACACTGCAGAAATACAAAGGTTCTTGAGAGTTTACTACAAGAAACTATATGTCAATAAAATAGGCCACCTGGAAGAAATGGACAGATTCTTAGAAGAGCACCACCTTCTGAGACTGAACCAGGAAGATATAGAAAATATAAACAGACCAATCACAAGCCCTAAAATTGAAACTGTGATTAAAAATCTTCCAACAAACAAAAGCCCAGGACCAGCTGGCTTCACAGGTGAATTCTATCTAACATTTAGAGAAGAGCT
>NW_020172678.1:1647487-1691514 GCF_003031525.2 Neophocaena asiaeorientalis asiaeorientalis
AAGAATGAAATTAGAACACTCCCTAACACCATACACAAAAATAAACTCAAAATGGATTAAAAACATAAATGTAAGGCCAGACACTATAAAACTCTTAGAGGAAAACATAAGCAGAACACTCTATGAGATAAATCACAGCTAGATCCTTTTTGACCAACCTCCTAGAGAAATGGAAATACAAACAAAAATGAACAAATGGGACCTAATGAAACTTCAAAGTTTTTGCACAGCAAAGGAAACCATAAACAATACGAAAAGACAACATTCAGAATGGGAGAAAATATTTGCAAATGAAGCAACTGAGAAAGGATTCATCTCCAAAATATACAAGCAGCTCATGCAGCTCAATATGAAAAAAACAACCCAATCCCAAAATGGGCAGAAGACCTAAACAGACATTTCTCCAAAGAAGATATTCAGATTGCCAGCAAACACATGAAAGGATGCTCAATATCACTAATCATCAGAGAAATGCAAATCAAAACTATAATGAGGTATCACCTCACACCAATCAGAATGGTCATCATCAAAAAATCTACACACAATAAATACTGGAGGGGGTGTGGAGATAAGGGAATCCTCTTTCACTGTTGGTGGTAATGTAAATTGATACAGCCACTATGGAGAACAGTATGGAGGTTCCTCAAAAAACTAAAAATAGAACTACCATGCGACTCAGCAATCCCATTACTGGGCATATACCCAGAGAAAACCATAATTCAAAAAGACAACAGCCGAAACTATCACACCATTGTAAATCAATTATACTCCAATAAAGATGTTAGAACGAAAAAAGTCACTACTACCACCACCACCCCTTCCATCTGAAGAAACTCAGGGAGGTACAACATTATTGCACAGAGTACAAACATCATTTCAGGAAAAAAAAAGAAAGAATATTTAATTTGGTTAGGTAGAGAGAAGTACAATGTGATTCTGTTTCTCTTTCCCCTGCTCCCCAGAAGCACAGAAAGCCCTGTAAAAATTGCTATTTTTGAAGAGGAAGCTTCTCACTTTTTCTAGGAGGTGCCAGCCTGCATGTCAATGCTAAAGGGTAAAAGTATTTTTAAAAAGCCATAAAAATTGTAATCACATCACCTCGTTTTATGGGTTTTAAAAAAATCTCTAAAAAGAGGGAAGGAACTTAATGCATAGCCAAAGTAGTGTGAGGAGTGATACCGATCACATATAAGCCAGTGTTTTTCCCTACTAAAGAAGTGCATACCCCCACCCCATGAGAATGTTATTTGATGTAACCTTCATGCTGTATCATGACCAAAGGTATGGTCTATTATTTGATTCTCAAAGAGATGGTTTATAAAATCTCTGCCACTCAGAGGAAGTGAAATATAGTTATTAAAGTAATACATTCCTGTTTTCTGCAAGCATGAATAGGCAACTTTTAGCTTCTGGAAATAATTATCTAACTCCAACTTGCCCGTGGGTGGATTAGCATCCTTGATGAGTGTTGGTCAAGAAAGAAGCCAATGACTTTGCTGAATGTGCCAGTTTTTTGGCTTTCTCTAAAAGAAGAAATCACAAAACCATAAGGTTACTTAAACTGATTTTCGTGGCTCTGTTTAATCTATTTCCTTGGCTTTGAGAACTTCATTTTTTTCAACTCTTCCGTTTCTTTAATATTACTTAAAATTTCTGTTGAAAGAATTTTAAGACAGATTTTAGAAGTAATGTGAGAGAGGACAATGATAAAACATGTAGAAATAGAAGTTTGAAAAATGCAATGTTATTTAATAGGATGAGCTTCAAAGTTAAAAGGCTCAAATTCTATTTGTAATTCTGCCTCTATTCAGTTGTATTGTTAATGTTATATTCCTTAACCTTTCCATGTCTGTTCCTCGAGTCTGCATGTAGGATAATAGTATTTCTATTCATTGCAGAAACTTTGCATGAGGTTTGAATGAGGTCTATAAAATTTGCTTTAAAATAAAAGCCCCTCAGTACAAAAATACAGTAATACTCTTTGTTATGGACTGAATGTTTGTGTCCTCCCAAAATTCGTACGTTGGAGCTCTGACCTCTAATGTGACTGTATTTGGAGTCAGGGCCTGTGGGGAGGTGATAAAAATTAAATGAAGTCATAAGGGTCTGGCCTCAATCCAGCAGGGCTGGCACCCTTATAAGAAGTGGAAGGAACGCTAGAACTCACAGCATGAGGATGGCTATCTACAGGAAGAAAGTTACCACGAGAAACCAACCCCATCAGACCTTTATCTGGGACTTCTAGCCTCCAGAACTGTGAAAAATAAGCCTTTTGTTTAAGCCACCCAGTCTGTGGTATTTTTATTATGGCAGCCCATGTAGATTAAGATACCCTTGACATTACATTATCTTTAAATCCTACAAAACTTTTAAATCTTCATTCAAGAAATGGCTCGCTGAAAAACCTGGTTTTAACACTTAAAAGTCACACTTTAAGACAAAGGAATACTACTAACACAACATTGTAAATCAACTATCCTTCAATAAAATATATTTTAAAAGAGAAAGAAAGGAATATTTAATGAGTACTTACTTAGCACCAGACATTGTTTTAGGTGCATTTTAAAAAATGTATTTAATAATTTAACCCTCAAAAGAACTGTAGGTGGTAGATATTTTTGTCCCTATTTTACAGATAAGGCAACTAAGACTTACCCAAGGTTGTATAGTTAGTTAAGTGATAGGAATGAGATTCAGAGTCCCTCGGAAGCTTTTAAATTACACTCTAATTCCTTCTGTGTTTCTACTACTGTACTGCATTCAGTAGAATGCCAGGCAGAGTGCAAAGACCAGAAACTTAGTGAAGTGACCTACGATCGCAGAGCTAATTAGAGAAGTGAAGATCAATATTGCTCACATTTTGCACTCCATTTTTAAGCCTGTGTAAGTGCTAACCATTAGTCATGAGAAATATCAGAAGATGTTGAACAAAATGAGTTGCATATGGAACCAATCTTAAACCATAAAATGAGCCTGAAATTTAGAATCTTTCTACTTTTTGTCTCTCAAAGAATGGAAGTAACAGTTGATAAGAAAGATGGATAGTAGTGACATATGATGTACTGACCTGTCTTCATCCTAGAAAACAGATTCTAAGGTACAAAGAAGATGAAGTTATGGCTAGATACCTTTTCTCACTTTCAAATGATGGTACTTTTTGGTATTTTATGATAACCACTGCCATACCTTCATGGGTACCTGTCACTCTGAAAACTCTTTGTCAAGTGTGAAGGTTGACTTTTCCCAAATTCCATTTTTGATTAGTAGAATGAGCTATATAGGTATTGATCTGAAAAGTTCACTTCTTTCTACTCTTTAGAAATAGATTTGAATTCCCAACTCCACGACTTTTGAGCTGTATAATTAATCTTGGGCAAGATACTTAATACCTCTGAGCTCCCACCCCCAACCCATTGGGGGTAATAGAATCACATTCAAAGGGTCATTGTGAAGATTAAGAATGCTTGGGACTTCCCTGGGGGTCCAGTGGTTAAGAATCCGTCTTGCAATGCAGTGGACATCGGTTCGATCCCTGGTCAGGGAACTAAGATCCCACATGCCACCTGGCAACTGAACCCACATGGCACAGCTAATGAGCCTGCGTGCCACAGCTAGAGAGAAGCCTGCATACTGCAACGAAGAGCCCTCATGCCACAACGAAAGATCCCGCGTGCCACAACTAAGACCCGATGCAGCCAAAAAATAAATAAAAAATTTTAATAAAAGAATGCTTGTGAAACAATTACCACAAGGTGGGCACATATTATGGCCTCAGAAATGTTAGCTGATCTCATTGTGAACTACGGTATTGACCATGCCTCTGAAGATGGGAAAATAACATCAATTTTAGAGGGTTATAAAATGGTACTTTGTACCTTCTGAATATTTCTAAAACCTTGATTCAGGAGATGAACTTCTAGTACTAATTTATTTTGTCAGATACTCAGGATACCTAAATTAAAAACACTATAGATAAATAAAATACAGTTGACTCTTGAACAAGTTGGGGTTAGGGCCACTGATCCTCTATGCAGTGGAAAATCCCTGTATAACTTAGTAGTTAGTTAGCCTTCCATGTACGCAGTTCCTCTTTATCTGTGGTTCTGCATCCTTGGATTCAACTAATCTTGGATAGGGTAGTACTGTAGTATTTACTACTGAAAAAATTCCACGTGTAAGTGGACCTGTGCAGTTCAAACTCATGTTGTTTAAGGGTTAACTGTAGTTCTTAATGGATATTGGGATAGATAGAACTAAAAATATGTTCCTAATGACAATATATATGATTTTAAAAATATTGATATAGGTGGTAGGACAGGAACATGGATAAAAAAAGCTACATACCTTAAGTTCCATGAGAAGACTGTGTCATAGTGAGTGAGTACTTACCTGTTAATAAAAGGAGACAAGTCAAAAGAAGTAAACAAGTATTAATAGATCTCTGTGCCTGAAATGACTGGTGAGGAATGAAAGCAGTTCATGTTGCCAGTTCTGAATTGAAGAAAAATGTTTTAATTATAGTAGTAGGATCTTTGTAATTAAATAATGCACATGTATCAGTTCTAAAATACTACTGAGCATCTCTATAGACAAGAACAATGCTAGGTTACTGGGAATACAATTTAAAGTAAGATAGAGTTCCCACCCTCAAGCAGACACAGACAGTAATAGAAAAAGTCCCTAAGTATATTAGATTTTATTGCTGCAGTAAGAAATTACTGTAAACTTAGTGGCTTAAAAGAGCATAAATTTATTAGCTTCAGTTCTGTAGGTCAGAAATCTTATGTGGATCTCACTGGGTTAAAATCAGGGTGTCAGCAGGGCTGTGTTCCTTTCTGGACACTTTACAGGAGAATTCATTTCCTTGCCTTTTCTAGTTTCTAGAAGCCACCCATGTTTTTCGGCTCATAATCCTTTCCTCCATCTTCAAAACCAGCAGCAATGGGGGTCCAGTTCTTTTCACACTGCCATCTCTTTGGGTCTCTGTAGCTGGGAATGGTGTTCTGATTATAAGGACGCATGTGATTAGATTGGGCCCACCTGGATAATCCTGGATGATTATTTATTTTTAACATCTTTATTGGAGTGTAATTGCTTTACAATGGTGTGTTAGTTTCTGCTTTATAACAAAGTGAATCAGCTATACATATCATATATCCCCATATCTCCTCCCTCTTGTGTCTCCCAGCCTTGATTCTGTGGCTTCTGTTCCTTTTTAAATCAATTGTTTTGAGGTATAATTTACTATGCAATGAACTAAGCCTAAGTGTACAATTACTGAGTTTTGACAAGCATATAAATCTATGTAACCACCACCACAGTCACATAGAATATTTCCATTGCTCCAGAAGTTCCTTGTGCCTCTTTGCAGTTAATTTCTTTCTGCTTCTGGCCACAGAACGGCAGTTAACCTGCTTCTGACATTACAGATTAGTTATAGATTCTGTATTAAAAAGTATTATTTTTTTGAAATTCGGATTATTTTATGTTTTTTAAAACTATTTTAATGGATTACGTTGGTTTAGAACTTCAGGGGTTTCCAAATTAAAACAGTTTTCCTTCTGCTGTTTATGCTGGTCCTCTCAGCACTGAGGTTTCCTAGGAAAGATATTACCTGCAATTTACAGATAAGAAAACTGAGACACAGTTATAGAGACCCAGAGTTAGTATAGGACAGTGTGAATTCTTGCTTGTTGAAAAAGGAGCTCAGTTGGAAGTGTTATGAAGGGAATGAAAATATCTATTTTGATTTGACTGTGTCTGTGCATTTTTGTTTCAAATCAGTTCTTTTTACCTCTTTTGTCTCTAGCACATTAAGTTCTGATTTTTTTTAGTTAAGTTATTTTATTTATTTTTGGCTGCATTGGGTCTTTGTTGCTGCATGTGGGCTTTCTCTAGTTCAGGCAAGCGGGGGCTACTCTTTGTTGCGGTGCTCAGGCTTCTCATTTGTGGTGGCTTCTCGTTGCGGAGCACAGGCTCTAGGCGTGCGGGCTTCAGTAGTTGCAGCACGCAGGCTCAGTAGTTGAGGCTCGTGGGCTCTAGAGCGCAGGCTCAGTAGTTGTGGCACATAGGCTCAGTTGCTTGGCAGCATGTGGGATCTTCCCGGACCAGGGCTCGAACCTGTGTCCCCTGCATTGGCAGGTGGATTCTTAACTGCTGCTCCTCCAGGAAAGTCCCAGTTCTGATAAATTTATAAAGAATGAAAATAAGGGTTTAGGATTTGTGCTGATTCTCTCCCCCTCCCCCACTTTTTAAGTGACTTTGATCAAATCACCAAGTTTCTGAAGTTTAGTTTTCTTATCTGCAAAATGAAAATTAAAATTCAGAGGTGTCATAGGAATTAAAACAAAGTGTATGAATGGACAGAAGTCTATTTAATTTTGGGAGAGATTGTACTGGTTGTTTTGTCTTCTTCTTGTTAGGTTCTTTTAATTTAGGCACATGCTAGATGATCAGATCAACTTAAAAAAACAACCTCTAAGGGAACATAGAGAATGCTAAGACTCTTAAAATGACATGTACTATCTGTTAGAGTGAAAATTTTCTAAGGGGAAAGAAGAAGATTGGAAATAAAGAGTAGTCAATTTTTGATCCTGAGAAGAAAACAAGAAAAAAAATGACTTATAATTTTCTTTTTTAAAATTGCATTTATTTCTGCTCAAAATAAAATTACCATAGAATCTTTCATACATTCTATCTCTGGAATCCTAGAATCCTCTTAAATGAAGCTACTTGACTCTGATGTCATTTTGGTATTATAAAAATTCACCCCTCTTGCCCAGGTTGCAAGATAGACATGTTCTCTTTAAAAATCTGCTTTATAGGGACTTCACCGGTGGTGCAGTGGTTAAGAATCCGCCTGCCAGTGCAGGGGACACGGGTTCCATCCCTGGTCTAGGAAGATCCCACATGCCGTGGAGCAACTAAACCTATGCACCACAACTACTGAGCCTGCGCTCTAGAGCCCACGAGCCTCAACTACTGAAGCCCACACGCCTAGAGCCTGGGCTCTGCAACAAGAGAAGCCACCGCAATGAGCAGCCTGCGCACCACAATGAAGAGTAGCCCCCGCTTGCCACAACTAGAGAAAGCCCGTGCGCAGCAACAAAGACCCAACACAGCCAAAAATAAATAATTAATTAATTTTAAAAAACAAACCAAAAAATAGGTTTTAAAAAAAATCTGCTTTATAGTCAGTAATAATAGGTTCTGAAGAATTTTTCTACTCGGGATTCTGGTAATTCATTTCTTGATTTAAAAACCTTTCAATAAATCTAGCCTTTAATATTCATTTTAGAATTCCAGTAAATTAGAATTAGGCAAATCAACATTGAACTCTGTGCATTATAGGAACTCAGTTAGCAAGGTGATAATTTTAGCCTCTTAAATGATGAATTTTAGTCCACTCACATTGATTGTTGTTACTAATATACCGTATTTAATTACCTCTAAGATGCCATTAGTTGTAAAATACACCATTATTTTATGTAGCATTTTAAAAAATGATTGAACTATGACATAATGCTTCATCATGCAAAATTCCATGCTCATTGAAAATTTTATTTAGATATATAAAAATTACATATCACACATAAAAAGGAATAATACATAAGTGAAATAAATTGCTTAAGGTAACCTTAAAACTTCTTAATATTCAGAGCCCCAGTCTTGGGAATCATTTTTTTTTTACCCAGAGTTGTGGATATCCATATTTTTCTATACAGTGTCATCCTGTGTTTTTAGAAAATGTTCCACTATTGTCTCTGGAGTTTTCTTCGAAGCTCCTGACATATGTTCTATACCTTTTGATGCTGGCACTTTCTTTTCTTTTTTTTTAATTGAAGTATAGTTGATTTACAGTATTGTATTTCAAGTGTGCAGCAAAGTGATTCAGTTATATACATAATCTTTTTTTTGATTCCTTTTTTTTTTTTTTTTTTGCGGTACGTGGGCCTCTCACTGTTGCGGCCTCTCCCGTTGCGGAGCACAGGCTCCAGACGCACAGGCTCAGCGGCCATGGCTCGCAGCCCAGCCTCTCCACGGCATGTGGGATCTTCCCAGACCGGGGCACGAGCCCGTGTCCCCTGCATCGGCAGGTGGACTCTCAACCACTGCGCCACCAGGGAAGCCCTTTTTTTCGATTCTTTTCCATTATAGGTTATTACAGGATACTGAATATCGATCCCTGTGCTATATAGTAAATCCTTGTTGTTTACCTGTTTAACATATGGTAGTGTGTATCTGTTAATCCCATACTCCTAATTTATCCTTCCCTCCTTCCCCTTTGGTAAAGTTTGTTTTCTATGTCTTTGAGCCTGTTTCTGTTTTGTAAATAAGTTCATTTGTACCATTTTTTAGATTCTACATATAAGTGGTATCATATAGTATTTGTCTTTCTCTGTCTGACTTAACTTCACTTAGTATGATAATCTCTAGGTTGGCACTTTCTTGATTTTAGTGTCAGTGGAATGTCCATTCAACAGAAGGACCATATTTCTTTCTAAAATGAACATTTAGTGATTTGTTGAAGGAAGTAAAGAGGTTGGAGTTGCAGATACTCCATGAAAACTAAGTTCTTGCTTGCACAGGCAATGACAACTGTGTCCAATTGTTGCTTTGCTGTGAGAGATTCCATTGAAGGTAGATGCATTTTGATTTCACAGATGTTAACATGTGAAAAAAAAGGTCTTGATATTGATGTAATGTACTATCTGTATTTATTTATTTGACTGTGTTTAACAGCCTATTGAGTTATAATTTAAAACCATACAATTCACTCATTTAAAGTATATAATTATTTTTTAGTATATTCATAGGGTTGTGTAGGCATCACCACAATCAGTTTTCAAATATTTTCATCACCTCAAAAAGAAACCGTATACCCATTTCACCCTCAATCCTCCCACTTCCAGGTAACCAGTATTTTACTTCCTGTATGGATTTACTTACTCTGGACATTTCTTGAATAGAATCATACACTGTGTGGTCTTAAGGTGGAAGATTAGGTTATTGATTTGAGTTTCCATCTGAGCACCACTTTAGCTACTACATTCCATAAGTTTGTTATGTTGTGTCTTCATTTTCATTCATGTCAAAGTATCTTCTCATTTCCCTTGCTATTTCTTCTTTGTTCCATTAGTTATTTAGAAGTTTTTTTAATTTCCACAAATTTGTGAATTTCCCAAATTTCCTTCTATTATTGATTTCTGACTGTATTTTTTATGGTCAGAGAATGTACTTTCTATGGTTTCAGTCCTTTTAAATTTATTGAATCCTGGACATTTCACCCTCAATCCTCCCACTTCTAGGTAACCAGTAGTTTACTCTGGACATTTCTTGAATAGAATCATACACTGTGTGGTCTTAAGGTGGAAGATTAGGTTATTGATTTGAGTTTCCATCTGAGCACCACTTTAGCTACTACATTCCATAAGTTTGTTATGTTGTGTCTTCATTTTCATTCATGTCAAAGTATCTTCTCATTTCCCTTGCTATTTCTTCTTTGTTCCATTAGTTATTTAGAAGTTTTTTTAATTTCCACAAATTTGTGAATTTCCCAAATTTCCTTCTATTATTGATTTCTGACTGTATTTTTTATGGTCAGAGAATGTACTTTCTATGGTTTCAGTCCTTTTAAATTTATTGATGCTAGTTTTATGGCCCAGCATGTGATGTCTTATGTTCCTCTTCTTCTGTTTATTCTTTACTGCTTTCTTTTGCATTACGTGAATATTTTCTAGGGTAACATTTTAATTCCTTTGATGATTATTCTCACTAATTTTATTTTAAATTATTTTCTTAGTGCTCAGGGCTTACCACAGATAACTTGCCAAAATCTACTTAAGATTTATACTAAATTCCAGTGAAACATCAAAATATACTCCGGGGCTTCCCTGGTGGCGCAGTGGTTGAGAGTCTGCCTGCCGATGCGGGGGGCGCGGGTTCGTGCCCCGGTCGGGGAAGATCCCACATGCCGCAGAGCAGCTGGGCCTGTGAGCCATGGCCGCTGAGCCTGCTTGTCCGGAGCCTGTACTCCGCAACGGGAGAGGCCACAACAGTGAGAGGCCCGCATACTGGGGATTTAGCTCTATTTCCTCCTCCCCTTCTGTGCTATTGTTATCATATATATTATAGCTATGTATGTTAAAAACCTAATAGTGTAATAATAATTATATAATTTTATGCTTTTTAAAGAAGCAGAGAGAAGAATGGAAGCAAGTTTTTTTGTAGAGTTTCTTATACTAAATCTTATTATTTATCATTTGTTATCTTCCTTTCTGTGAATTCAAGTAACTTTTTGGTGTCATTTCCTTACTCCAATACAACTTTGCTTCTTCTTACTTATGCTGTGTTATCAAATATATTACATTCCTAAATGTTGCAGGCTCAATAATACAACTGTATACATATTGTTTTATATATTCAATAATTGCTTTTTAAATAGTTGAGAGGTGAAGAAATGTGCATTTATATTATATCTTTGATTTTTTAAAGTGGATTTGAATTACTTTGGGGGTCATATGCTTTCAACCTGAATAGTTTACTATTTCTTGTAAGGCAGGTCTGCTAGCAATGAATTCTCAGCAATGAATTCTTTCAGTGTTTGTTTATCTGGGAATGTCTTTATCTGTCTTCATTTTGAAAGATGGTTTATGGTTTTACTGAATATAAGATTCTATTTTTTTGGGGAGAGGCTGCAGCAAACGGCATGTTGGATATTAGTTCCCCAACCAGGGATTGAACCCATGCCCCCCACAGTGGAAGCGCAGAGTCTCAACCACTGGACCACCAAGGAAGTCCCCTGAATATAAGATTCTTGGTTGACGTATTTTTTGGGTTTCAGCACTCTGACTATGTCATCACACTGCCTTTTAGCCTTCATTATTTTCGATGAAAAATCTGGTGTAATCTTTTTGGGATTTCCTTGTGAGTGAGAAGTTGTTTTTCTCTTGCTGCTTTCAAGATATTTACTATGATGTGTCTTGTATATGTATGATGTCTCTTCGTGCTTTCCTACTTGGAATTTGTTGAGCTTCTTGGAAATGTAGATTGTTTTAATCAAATTTGGTAAGTTTTTAGCCATTATTTCTTTGAATATTTTTTCTCTACTTCTGTGAAAAAAGTTTTCTTCTCTCTTCTCACCATGTATATGTTACAGTGCTTTATGGTTTTCCACTTTTCTCTGAGACTGTTCGTATGTGTTCTTTCTTTTTTTCTCTATGTTCTTCAGATTGTACAATGTCTATCCATCTATATTCAAGTTCGCTGATTTTTCTGCTAATTGATATTTACCATTCAGTCCCTGGAATGCATTTTTCTTCTTGGTTATTGTACTTCTCAACTCCTGAATTTCCATTATTTAAAATAATTTCTATATCTTAATGATATTGTCTATTTGACAAGAAATTATCAGGGCTTCCTTTACTTTATTAAAGCATTTTTTTCCTTTAATTCTTTAGACATATTTATAATAGTTGTTTTAAAGTCTTTGCCTGCTAAGTCCAACATCTGAACTCTTTCAAAGGCAATTTCTGTTGCTTGCTCTTTTTTCTTATGTAGGGGCCATACTTTTCTGTTTCTTTGCATGTTTCATAACTTTTTACCAAAAACTGGACATTTTATTTTATTTTTTTAAATTAATTTTTATTGGAGTATAGTTGATTTACAGTGTTGTGTTAGTTTCTGCTGAACAGCAAAATGAATCATTTATACATATTCATATATCCACTCTTTTTTAGATTCTTTTTCCGTATAGGTCATTACAGAGTATTGAGTAGAGTTCCCTGTGCTATATAGTAGGTCCTTATTAGTTATCTATTTTATATATAGTAAAAACTGGATATTTTAGCCTTTTTTTTTGCGGTACACGGGCCTCTCACTGTTGTGGCCTCTCCCGCGGCAGAGCACAGGCTCCAGACGCGCAGGCTCAGCGGCCATGGCTCACGGACCCAGCCGCTCTGTGGCATATGGGATCTTCCCAGACCGGGGCACGAACCCGTGTCCCCTGCATCGGCAGGCGGACTCTCAACCACTGCGCCACCAGGGAAGCCCTGGATATTTTAGATAACATATTGTAGCAACTGAGGATATGATTCCACCCCCAATTCCCACACATTCACCAAATTGGATGTTGTTGTTTACTTGTTTATTTGTTTAGTGGCTTGGCTGGACCATTTTAGTGAAGTCTACTTTCCCTATAGTGTGTAGCTACTGATCAGGAGTCACAGTCTTTGGCATGCACAGAATCATCCTAGGATGATGGTGGTTTTAGCAGGGCTGTCTTTGGTTGTCTCTTTCTCTGTTCTCTTTGTTTAGCTGTCTGTCTCTATAGGTATCACACCCATCTGTTAGCTTCCACTAATTGCTCATTATCATTATAATTAGCTCATTATCAGTACTCCCTGTAACATAATTTCTTCCACAGGCTGATGCAATTAATATTGGGCCTCATTGCAGGTGTAATTTTGCAGCCAGTCTTTGAGGTTTTTTTCTCAGGAGGACTCTTCTTAGCTGCTTCTTTCCCTGGTTCTCCCTAGTAAAATTCTAGCTGTTCTAGCTTGTTACTCTCAAAGATTTACCAGTCTCTTAATTGCTTACCACCAAAATCTCTATTATCTTCTGTAGTGCCCTCACTATTAACGTTCCCACACTGTGTTCCAAATAAAGTCATTTCCCTTGGGGAACACTTTGGAGCTTTCTCTCTTTTTCTGTCCTGCCTTTACCCCTGGGCTAAACCTCTGCCACTGCCTTGAGTAGGAAGTGAGCTAGTGGCCCCTTCTCTTGGAATGACACTGCTGCTTGGTCTTCTGGGTGTCTTCTGTTGCAGAAACTTTAACCATATGAGCAAGCTGGGACAAGGGCAGTTGGGATCCCAGTGTTCCTGGCTTGCCTGCTGTGGTAGAACTTCTGTCCCACAAGTGGGGGCTGGCTGGAAGAAGTGAGGACCAGACCTCTCAGCTGCTCTTGTCTCTTACAGAGCTTCTGCAACAAAGAGGTGGAAGTAAGAGAAATGCAGGTGAACTGCCCCTCCTAGCAGATATCATAATCCTCAATTGGGATTTGGGTGCAGAGGAAGGCCTACATTTTTGGTTGCTCTCATCTGAAATAGCAACTGTGGCTTGATAGTATCTAAATTTCCTTACAACTTATTTACAAATTTAAAAACAATATCTATTTGTAAGCTGCATAATGTTGCTCTAATAATGTCTTTAACACTCATACAAAAGTGTAGTAATATCAAGATAGCTTAAAATAGCAAAAGTTGCAGTAATTTTTTTACGTAGGGTTTTTATATGTTATATATGTTACAAGCTAGTGAAGAACATGCAGCACACACGAGAGGATATATTATTTACTGTTTTCTGTTATGCCTAAACAGTTGAAAAGACTGAAAATGTATAACCATTTGTCCTTGGGCCTTATTGGATGTTGAATGCAGTGAAGTATTTTTTGGATCTAGGGTATCTGTGATTAGCTCATAACAGCATTAAGCAATGAGGTTGCCTTTTATTGCTGTTACTTGTTATCAAGTAGAAAAATGCCTTTAAGCATTAGGTAGCAGAAGGTGAAATACTTAGCTTCATTAGTTCCAGAGACTTGATGCAATATAGTTACACACCTCACAGCTGAATGACAAATCTTTGCTACTCTTAAACTCTTTGGGAAGGTTATTTTGGATTATACAGATGGGTCTGATATAATCACAAGGGTCCTTATAATAGGGAAACAGGAGATGAAAGTTAGTGGTAGATGTGATGTGAGGAAGGGGTCATGAGCCAAGGAATGGAGGAAGCCTCTAGAAGTGGAAAAGGGTAAGGAAACAGATTGTTGTCTCAGAGCCTCTAGAAGAAACTAGCCTTACTGAAACCTCGACTTTATTTAGCCCAGTGAGACTTATTTCGAATTTCTGACCTCCAGAACTGTAAGAGAATAAATGTGTTATTTTAAAACACTAATTTTGTGGTAATTTATTACAGAAAGAATAAGAAACTAATAAAACAAGGAAGACCTGACTTACCGTAACTGTGTGGTAAAGGTAGTCTAGTGCTAATCAAATATTTGTATTCTCTGAGTACTTTGATTTTTGTTTCAGGAAAAACTTGTCTGACTTTTAAAGTTTTAGGCATCTTCATAGTTTTATATCCTAGCAGTTAGACTGCACTAAGATTATCTGATGTCACCTTCTGTTTCTAAAAGTGAAATGAGAAGTAGATCAGAGCAGAAAGGTTTAATTAAATTCACACAAATAATCCCATAGGTTAGTATTATACATTACCAAATTAATGCTTTCCTTTTTGTTCTGTATTACTAATATGATTGCTTACATTGTTGCCTCAAAACCAAGGCTTAAAATCAACTATTAAAGGCAAATAAGTTCTGTCATCACAGGCTTATCTGAGACTTCTGTTTTGAGCAAATACAGGCTTCTTTCAGAAGTAAATGGATTTTAAAAGCACAATGAAAGGAATGTTCCATTTAAATGGTTAGCTAATAAGTTTCACAAATACAGTATTTTTTTTGAAAACATTTAATTTTTTTTGATTAACATTTAATGCAGTTATAAAATTTCCTGCATAATTCTCAAATTGTGTCATTGGGAAGCTGTATGAAAACTGCCATATATTAAATAATTATCACATGAAAGATGTTAAACACTGAGAAGAAAATTTGTAAAATGACATGCTTTTTTTTTTTCTTTTCTCTTCTTTTTTTTTTTGCTTATTTGTAGGTAAATCCTCACTGAGACTACCTAGTATAAGAAACAGGGAAAGGATGATTTTTTTATTTTTAAGCTGTTTGGAACCTAAGTCATAATTTGTAACTAGAGCATGGGGGTCTTGTTGCCAAGACTGCCCTGAATGACTAGGTTGCCCAGATTAAGTCTGTTGGCTGGTTTGATTTTTATTATTTAAAACTCTGTTGTTGTTTAGCAAGTGATATTTATTCACTACAAATAAATTAGAAAATGCAATTGTGTGAAAATAAGACCTAGTGATATATTCACTTTTAACAGTTTGGTATAGAACCTTCCTGACTTTTCCTGTATATGTTATTTCTAAGCTGTTTTTATCACATAGCATTACATTGAATATCTTTTCATGTGACACTGACATGAGAATTTTAATACGTGGCAGTTTTTCATAAAGCTTAAGTTCAGAATCTAGAATCAGACTTTGATTCTGGACTTTTCAACTTAACACATGAGTTGGAAAATAAACCTCATTTGTAAAATGGAGATAAATTATAGGATTGTTGTAAAGATTAAATGAGATCATATGAAGCATTTAACACAAAATCTGATATACAGTATCATTTAATAAATGGTCACTATCTTTATTCAAGTGTTCTGTTACATGAACATACTATTGGTAATGTAACAATTCCTTATTGTTAGAAAACTTTTTCTAATGTTTCATAGTTTAAAAAAAAATGCAACATTTAAGCAACCTCTAAAATGCCAAGAAGCCTTACGAGGTGTGGGATTGGAGGATTGAATTTTGGGACGGCTCATGATCAAGAGTAACATCCATATACTCTTTTTTAGTTTTTAATAGAATGATAGCTCAGTCTTATTTTGTAGGCAGATACATGTAAAATAATGTACTGCTATAGTCTGTTTATACTGTATCTCTAATACTGAGTTATTTCACTGTTTATAAGTTCAATTTAGAATGTGGTACGCGAAAAGAAAAAACTTCCAGTTATGTTTACTTAACTATGTTGTTTAAACAGGACACTGAGGTATACAATAACAATTGGTGCATGAGATGACCTATAGTTGTAATGCTCTCTTTGCCAGTGGTTAGGTGTGTGATTTTTGGACAAGTAACTAATACCACTGGACTATAGTTTCTTCTGAGTAAAATGAAGACAGTGGACTCGATCAGCAATTTTCAAATTTGAGTATTGTGCAGATCCTTTCAAAGGAATATTCAAACTTGTTGTTTTTAATTATGTACTCAGCTTTAGTGTAGACAAACATGAAGCTAAATAAGAAGTTCCCTCTGCTACATCCATGTAGAGCTACAAAACCAAAACAAGTGTAGTACAAACAAAACTACAAAACCAGTGTATTAACAACATCAGCATGATGAATGATAATGGTTTGCTGAAACTGAAATGCTGCTTCCCATGTGAATATGTTATTCCTTGCTACACTATAGGTTCTTTTGCATTGGGCTACCTAGACTACAGTGCATGAGATGCTAATTTAATTCTCCTGACATGTTGTTTTTATTAAAACTATTATAAATCTTTGATTTAGTGTATCATGATATCATTTGGCCTTCACTGGCTCAACTGTATTGCCTGCCTCTCTACTTTTCTCATTAGCCTAGGATAGTGAGGGAAATTGATGATTTCCTGTGTTGGTAAATACAAATATGGGCACAAATATCCTGGCAACACTTAATTATAAAGTATTCATTCAGATGACCCAAATTTTCAAAGATCATCCGTGGTAAATGCAGAAAATTTTAAACGTTTTATAGAAAACTCCTAAATTCTTGAATATACAGCCACAGATCTGGGCTGTGGTCCATACTGAGAACATCAAACTAGATCATTAAGACACTTCTATGATTCTGCGACTAGGAAGCTGTTCCTGTAAGTAATGATGGCAACATATCCACACATTCCAGGGTGTCTTACTCTCTTAGATTAGGAAAATGTATTTATGAAGTAAGGGTATTTTTTTTTTTAAGATTTAATTTTATTTATTTTTGGCTGCATTGGGTCTTCCTTGCTGTGTGGGGCTTTCTCTAGTTGTGGCGAGCAGGGGCTACTCTTCATTGCTGTGCATGGACTTCTCCTTGCAGTGGCTTCTCTTGTTGCGGAGCACGGGCTCTAGGCGCACGGGTTTCAGTAGTTGTGGTGCACGGGCTTAGTTGCTCCATGGCATGTGAGATCTTCCCGGACCAGGAATCGAACCCGTGTCCCCTGCATTGGCAGGTGGATTCTTATCCACTGCACCACTGGGGAAGTCCCGGGTATTTTTTAAGTAAGCAAAAATTATATTGTCTAATTGCTGGAGGGCAGTGGTCTCAAGAGGAGGTAATTTTGCCACCCCCCACCTCCAGCCCGTAGATATTTGGAGACATTTTTGGTTGTCAAAAACTGATTGGGGGCAGCATTGATTCTGGCATCAGTGGCTAGAGGCCAAGGATGCTTCTAAACATACTACAATGCACAGGGCAGCCCCCTACAACAAAGAATTATCCAGCCCAAAATGTCAGTAGTACTGAAGTTAAGAAACCCTGCTGTAGGCCAAGGGTCCCCAACCCCTGGGCCCCAGATTGGTACCGGTCCTGCTGGGAACCAGGCTGCACAGCAAGAGGTGAGTGGCGGGCGAATGAGCGAAGCTTCATCTGCCGCTCCCTATTGCTCCCCATCGGTCACATTACCGCCTGAACTGTGCTCCCTCCCCCACCCCCCACTGCTGCTGTAGGGCATTATAACCAAAACCAAGGGTAGTTTTAGAGATGGAGAACAGCATGATCATATTCATAAAAACTTCATTATTGGAAGTACAAAACGCCCTGTAGCTTATCCTATAATATCAACCAGGACTACTTAAAATCAAGTATTTGTGAAATAGATACTAACTTTAAGAAAAAAATTTTTTTTCTATAATGGATCGAGGAACAAAAGAATGCAAGTATGGGGCCACTCGGGGTTTTTTTTTGCCTGTGTTGGGTCTTGCTGCACGCGGGCTTTCTCTAGTTGGGGTGAGTGGGGGCTACTCTTCTTTGTGGTGGGCAGGCTTCTTATTGTGGTGGCTTCTCTTGTTGCAGAGCACGGGCTCTAGGCGCGCAGGCTTCAGTAGCTGTGGCACACGGCTTCAATAGTTCTGGCTCGTGGGCTCTAGAGTGCAGGCTCAGTAATTTTGACACACGGGCTTAGTTGCTCTGCGGCACGTGGAATCTTCCTGGACCAGGGCTCGAACCTGTGCCCCTTGCATTGACAGGCGGATTCCTAACCATTGCACCACAGGGAAAGCCCACTACTCAGGCTTTCTTAAAGCAAATGTGGTTTCTATATGTCAGTTGCAGAAGCTGTTACCTAAGAAAATAAACTTTGATTTCTCATACATTTTCTCTTTAATTTTTGGTATAAGTCTTTATGTTACACAAATTTGAAAGAATAACCTTTCTAATTGTGGTTCAAAATCATATCAAAGCAATGCCTGAAATATGAAAATCTACCTTCCTATCCTGTATGAAACCTTGCTGAATGAAAAAAGCATTGTGTTTTAGCACTAGGGTCGCTTTTTCTTTTAATATTTTTTGGTTTAGTTTTACTTCTTATCATAGAAAAATTTCAAAATACACAAGGTGAGGAGAATAATATAATTAATCCATGAACCCCAACGTACCCATTATTCAACTTCAGCATATGAACATTTTGCTAATCTTGTTATATCTTTCCCCTCCCCCCACTAGCTCCCTTCCCAGAATTATTTTAAATCAAATTACAGACATCATATTATTCCATCCATAAATACTTTGTAACTAAAGTGAAGTCAGAGAAGGTGTTATCTTGTGGGTACGCTATGGGGGAAGTGGAATTGTGACAAGTTTTTGGAATGGTGGCTTATTGCAAATAAGTGGGTAACCCAAAGCCTTCCATGTAGTAGAAGCTCTATTAAATATTTATTGAATTGAAAAATCTAAGTTATTGTGTGAAGTAATATTACAATTTTAATGTGCCACAAAGGCAATTTACTCATTTTTAAAAATAGTTTTTATGCCGCCTTTAATTTTAGCATTGGCTTTAATCACAGCCTGGCCCCCACTGCTGCTTCTCTCTTTCCTCCTGGCATTTTACTAATCCATATCTTTTCCTTTGGCCCTTTCCCAAGTATATACTCATGACAGTGAACTCTTGGAAATCTGTTACTGCTTTTGTTCTTCCCCTTAAATATGTGCACTTTTAAAAATTCTTAAAGCTAGTGAAATGGGTTTTAAGCAAGAGAGTGACATGAAAAGATTAACATTTTAGAAAGATAATTTTGGTTATGTTATGGAGGATAGATGGGAGGCAGGGACTTGAGATATAGAAACAGATGGATTTAACAGCTATATAAAAGCTAGAACTCACAGTTTTTGGTGACTGAAGGAAGGAAGGTGGGAGGAAGGAGTTAAGAATGATAGCCAAGTTTATAATTTCAACAACTAAATGATAGTACCATTTTCTGAAAGGAGGAGTACAAGGGAGAGAGCAGATTTGTGGGGAAAATATTCTTCTATGTGATTTCCTAATTTGGTGAGTGGCGCGGGGGAAGAATCTTCTCTTGACTCTCAGTATGGTGTTCTAGTGAAACAAGAATTGTTTTACTTGAGCAGTACTGTGATTTCATTCATGATTTTAAGCTTGTTTATGAGAAGAAAATCTGCTTGGCTGTTTGTATTCCCATTTCTTCATGGCATGCAAGTTTTGTGTAGTCATTATCTAGACCAACACTTGTTACCTGACAGTCACATGCCAGAGGTGGTAGACAAGAGAAATAACAATCAAAGTTGGGTACATGTTATAAGGGAATCCTCCAATCCCCCATCCATTCTTTACTTAGTTGTCTTTTATAACCTAGAGACCACTAGATGTTTGATTTACACTGGTGATAGAAGCCCAAGTCCTGAGGGAAAGTGACCCCAGATTTTCCTTGTTCCATGTACCCCTAAGCTTACTTTCTTAGAATACCGTTCCATTGTAGAATTTTCTTTGCCTGGTGAAGGGTCAGTGTAATATATGTACTAAGAAACTTTCAAAAGTTTCATTTATTCATTAGTTAAGATAGATTTCTTCCTTCTTTCCTCCCTTCTTTCCTCCCTCCCTCCCTCCCTTCCTCTCTCCCTCCCTCCCTTTATTTCCTTCCTTCCTTCCTTTTTTGGAGCAGTTTATTTTTTAACTTCTTTATAAATACTTAAATTCTCACAATTAACAACTCTTGTTTTTAGTAGACACCTAAGAAATTTATTGTGTAAATCTTCACTAATTTCTGTATTACCTTCACAAAAGAACATTTTACTCCTCTTTCTTTTCTGCTTCAGGTTATATATATGATCTTTATCCAAAATAGTTGGTACTAAGTCATCAGTAGTTTCCTCATTCTCATCATTTGAATCAGGTGTGTACCAAGATAGGGCTAATACTAGTACACTAATTGAAGCTGAGTGCATTTGTTTCATGTGAGTTTCTATGACCAAAGGACACTGAGAACTCTCAGGGTAAAAGCTGGAGCCACTGTCATCTCGGGGGCTGGGTCTCCCTTGTGGATAATTACTGGCTATTCTAGGGTCCCAAAGCTCCAAGACTAGATGGTTCCACCAAATTGTAGATTTCTGTACCAACTGTAATAAAATACATGTAACTAATAATTCAGAAGTGACAATTCTCCCAGGTAAGGTTCAGAGGTTTTGGAGGGTTTCATAGTGATCTCAACAGCTTTAAATTCTTGATATTTGTTTCACTGCTGATTGTGCCACTCTTTGGGGAATCAAAATTTTCCACCAAGTGAGTAGTTCATCAATGAAGTTCTGGAAGAAGATCAAGTCCAAAAGGATCTCCAAAAGTAGCTTTATTTGGTCTTCCCATTTTTAAACCTATCATCGGAGAGAGAATAAATAGAATAGAAAGTGACAAAATGATACAAGTCCTTTTTTGAAACTTCGATGATGGCATGCTTTAAACTCCAAAATAGTAAATGTTTAGCTGCTTATTTCTGGGAAGGACCAATTCATACAGTCCTTCAAACTCTGTACTGCATAACTCCAGGGAGTAAAATTCCTGTATATGGAATGTAGCAGCCCAGGGTCTAGGAATCTGGCTGTCAGCAGGAAGTCTGCCAGCAGAGCCAGTGAGGCTGGGAGTAAAGCAAAACCCAGCAGCCTCAGCACAGCAGAGACCCAACCAGCCCCGCCACCCAAAAGGAGCCTGAGGGGCGGGACAAAATAGATTTTCTTTATGAAACTTAAAGACAGTAAGGAAAATGGTACCCAGTGGAAAACATTTAGAAAAATAACTTTTGAAAAGAAGTGATTTGCTTCTCCTCAAGTCCATCCCTATGTCTCCCCACCTCCATTACTCTTTTTTTTTTTTTTTGATAGGTAAGACGTGGATTTATTTAGAGAGATACACATTCCATAGACAGAATGCAGTCCATCTCAAAAGTCAAGAGCAGCCCCAAAATACGGGGTGGTTAGTTTTTATGGGCTGGGTAATTTCATAGACCAACAAGTGGGAGGATTATTCCAACTATTTTGGAGAAGGGATGGGGATTTCCGGGATATGGGCTGCCGCCCACTTTTTGGCCTTTTATGGTTAGCCTTGGAACTGTTCTGGTGCCTGTGGGTGTGTCATTTAGCATATGCTAATGCATTTCCATGAGTGCCACCTCCGTTACTCTTACCATTCTTTAAAACAATAACAAACATCGCAAAACCTTGAAGTTAACCTTCCAGCTACCATTGGACATCAACACCTAATGGTTATTAGAATATTATACTTTTTTCTTTCTCAGCTTTGTGGCAAATTTTAAAGGCTGGGGGAAAGTATAGTAGACAGTGTACTTTAACTTTACTGATACTATTATCACCAAGATAGCTTTTGGAATTTTGTGGCTTGATCTGCCCCTGGATTTTAGTATTGGATTTCAGATATGATCTAAATAAATGTGGGTGCTTCCAGTTAAAGATGGTAGATTTTTTTCCCAGCTTTATTGAGAAATAATTGACATACATCACTGTATAAATGTAAGGTGTAGAGCATGATGGTACAGTTTGATTTACATATATTGTGAAATGATTATCACAGTAGGTTTGGTTAGCATCCATCATTTCATATAGATACAGTGAAAAGAAAAGAAGAAAAAAATTCTTTTTGGTGAGAACTCTTAGGATGTATTCTGTTAACAGCTTTCTTATAAGTATACCCTTATTCATGGTTTTGCTTTCTGCAGTTTCACTTACCCATGGTCAATCACGGTCAGAAAATATTAAATGAAAAATTCCAGAAATAAACAATTCATAATTTTTAAATTGTGAGCTGTTCTGAGTAGTGTGCTTGCCATCCTGCTCTGTCCTGTCCAAGATGTGAATCATCCCTTTGTCCAGCATATCTCTCCCATTAGTCATTTAATAGCCATCTAGGTTATCAGATGGACTGTCTTGGTATCATAGTGCTTGTGTTCAAGTAACCCTTATTTTACTTAATAATGTCCCAAAGCACAAGAGTAGTGATACTGGAAATTTGGATATTCTCTTACTGTGCCTAATTTATAAGTTAAACCTCATCATAGGTACGTATGTATGGGAAAGAGCATAGTATATCTAGGATTCGGTCCTATCCACAGTTTCAGGCATCCACTGGGGGTCTTGGAACATATACCTTGCAGATAAGGGGGGACTACTGTATATCGTTAACTATAGTCAGATGGTTCATTGAACACAGATTTACCTTCACTCTTTCTCAAAACTCCACTAAAATAACAAAGGTTTTTGGTTTTTTAGTTATAAATCCACAATGGGAACAAAAGACAAAGGAAACGGGAGGGAAATGGAAGGGACTGGAAATTTTAGGTTTAGAAATCTGAAGAGAAGAAGAATGAGTACTTCTTTACTGAATCCTGAAATTAATAATGGTGTAAATTGAAAAGGAACCTGGCTTACCCTGAAACATCTTCCAATACCTTTGTGAAATGGGAATGAGACAACAGGAGAAATTAGTTGAAGGATTCATTGAAAATCTCTTTACATGGTACTTAGTCCCCCAGATTCTCTTCCCCCATCCTGGAAGAAAACTGAAAATTCAATCCCCCCCCAAAAATGAAACAGATTTTCTGGAATGAGGAACCTGGACACCATGAGGGCAGGGGTAATGTACTGAAAGAGGAGGAATAAGTGGAAATTGATGTATTGAATATTGGTATTTCTAGCCTGCTTCCCTCATTTGTCTGAGAACATTGGCAGACAAGCTTTTACCTTCGAAGTAAGAGATTGGTAAGTTTCTCTGGAGAACCTGACATAATCTGAAAGAAAAGACTTAAAGATACTAATCATTTGGGTATCCCCAGGGAAATAGCACAACCAGAGCACTTTTGCAGTGAAGACCACTATTTGCATAAAGTTTCCAATCAGCTTTTTAGCCATCACTCCCCACTCCTAAATATGAGGAATCAGTGAAAGATCACTAGATATTTGAAAAACAATTTTAATATGAGCAAAGCCAAAGCAAATAGGAAACAGCAACTTAAAGGGAACAGAGCTCATGAAGGAAGAAGGAAAAAAAATTTTAATATAGCACTAATAATCCTCAGAAAAAAAGTAATGCATCTAGTATAGGGTGCTCTAAAAAAGGAACTTGCAGAAAACCAAACAGATTTTAGAAATTAAAAACATAACAGAGTATTCCATAAAAGTTTTGAAGTGACCAAGAAACTAGAACTAAAAGAAAGGAATATAATTTAGGAGAGAAGAGTAAGAAAATTAGAGGACCCGTTGAAGAGATTCAGTAACCAAAAGAGGTTCAAGTAATAGGAGTTCCAGAAATAGAGAATAATAGAAATGGAGAAGAAGAAATCATCAAAGAAGCCATTCCAAGAAACTTTCCATAACTGAAATACAAGTTTCTATATTGAAATAATCCAGCAATTGCCAAGCATAGTGAGATCCACATCAAAGGACCTCTTAAATTTCATAGTAATGATTTTAAAAAAGAAAATCCTACAGAATCAAGAGAAAAACAAGTTTTACTGCAAAAGATCAGAAATCAAAGCTCAAGTTTCTCAACAGTGAAATCTACTAAATATTGGAGAAATGACCTCTAAATTTTGAAGGAAAATAGGGTTTTTTTTTAAAAAAAAAAAATTTATTTATTTATTTTTGGCTGCATTGGGTCTTCGTTGCTGTGCACGGGCTTTCTCTAGTTGGCAGTGAGCAGGGGCCACTCTTCATTGTGGTGCACGGGCTTCTCATTCCGCTGGCTTCTCTTTGTTGTGGAGCACGAGCTTTAGGCGCACAGGCTTTAGTAGTTGTGGCACGTGGGCTCAGTAGTTGTGGCTTATGAGCTGCAGAGTGCAGCCTCAGTAGTTCTGGTACACGGGCTTAGTTGCTCCGCAGCATGTGGGATCTTCCTGGGCCAGGGCTCGAACCCGGGCCCCCTGCATTAGCAGGCAGATTCTCAACCACTGCGCCACCAGGGAAGCCCCAGGCAGATTCTTAACCACTGTGCCTCCAGGGAAGTCCCCAGAATGTTTTTTTAATTTGGTGATATTGTGATGCCCATTTAATTGGTCTGACAGGCACTAGAGATAGTAATTCAATGAATAGTTTATTCATTTATTTCTGGATATTTTTGCCACCTTAATTTAATTTTAAGAATTGGAACACTGGAATGGGGTGAAGGGGGATGATACTATGGAGGGAATGTTAGATAGAGAGCTTTTTGCTGTAGAATTTGGGGTCTTGTTATTGGTAATCAGGAAAGATTTGATGGTTTGAATTTGTCAGGCAAGGAGTTTGGGGATAAGAAGTTGTTGAGGCTGAGGCTACTTGGAGCCAGTAGGGACCTCTTTGTTTAGATGTATAAACTGATCATATCCTCAGCCTGGGCTGCCAGCTTTTAAAATTTCTCCCCATGTGTTACTTTTTGCTGCTGACACTTTGCTTTTTGATACAGCCTCTTCAGTTTCTTAGATTTAATAATTTTAAATGAATTGTGGGGTTAAATTCATCTTAAGACCAGCCAGGTTTTAGGTTGTATTCTCAAAGGCAAAATATACACAAAGTATACTGTGTGTGAAACATCATCCATTCATTCCATTTTTGATTAAAACAAGGCTTTGGGAGTTGGGGTGTTTATGTCTGTTTTCAGAAACAGATGGTTGTGTGGTTGTACTAGAAGCAGATGTTTTGTTTTTCTGGGAATTGATTGAGACTTAAGTGTGAAAGCTTAACCTGAGCTAATTCTTAGGGAAGGATGAGAAAGACAAGTTGCTTAGTTCCCAAACATACTTTAGAAAAATAGCTATCTACTTTTCATGTCAGTTCCTTTCTTTTTTTTTTTTTTTTTCTTCCTTCCTGTGGTTGCTCTGATATAGTTAAAGTCTTTGTGGCTTGCCAAAGGGCCAGTGATCCTGGAACCCATTTTAGTGAGAGGATCTGTAGATGATCCAAATGGTCAGTTCTAATGAAATGAGGACACTGTGATCTGTGGTCATGTAGAGGCCACAAAAAGGGGAAAGTCCTTTTCACTCTCATCAGTGTGGGGGGTCACTTCCATGAGGGAAACCAGTGGGTATTGCCAGGACTATAGACTCTTCTCTGTAGTCCTTGGATCATGATTCTCCATGCTCTGTCCTGGATCTGTTCTTCACCATTGCTGATTCCACAAAATATACCCTAACCACACATCCAGTGGGAGGAACTCAAGAATTGGCAATACAGAAGAATGCATATCCCTTCTCAGTTTACCCAAAAATCTCCGTTGTGAAGTGGTTATAGAGGTGTAGCAGTACTTGAACTGTTCCATTTCCACTTATAGTGTGCCTGGTACATTCTCACCTTCATACCATATGTATTCCTTAGCCCAGGCACTCCCAAATGTTCTTTATTCTTTCTCTAAATCCTACTTATTTTTAAAAGTCTAACTGAATTTCTACCTCTTCTGAGGAACCCAGTTTTAACTTTCATTTTCTTATTTAACGTTGCAAGGATGTGTGTCTAGTTTCCCTTACTAGTTTTAAATTTTATTTATATATTTATTTTTGGCTGTGTTGGGTCTTCGTTTCTGTGCGAGGGCTTTCTCTAGTTGCGGCGAGCAGGGACCACTCTTCATCGCGGTGCGTGGGCCTCTCACCGTCGCGGCCTCTCTTGTTGCGGAGCGCAAGCTCCAGACGCGCAGTCTCAGTAGTTGCGGCCCACGGGCTCAGCCGCTCCGTGACATGTGGGATCCTCCCAGACCAGGGCTCGAACCTGTGTCCCCTGCATTGGCAGGCAGACCCTCAACCACTGCGCCTTACTAGTTTTTAAGTCCCTTATATGTAGGACTCATGCTTTATTTGTATCTTGGCTGGTAGTTAGCAAAGCCAGGAGCAACAGAGGTTATTGTGATTTTAGTGTAGCTAACCGTGAGCCAACATCCTACAGTAGTATATCAGGGACTAGCCCATTTATCAAAAGATAAATGATCAAGAATCCAGAGAATTTAGAAATGTTTGTGACTGGTGGTATCTCTCACTGGACCCTTCTTCCGCTATGGCAAACCTGAGTAATTTGTAGCCTATAGTTCTACAGGGAAGTGTGAAGGGAATTCCCAGACCAAAGAAAGAAAAAAAAAGAAACAGTAACTCAAGTGGTTTGAATTTTTTGCTGAAAGTACTTTAAGCATAATCAATATCCACCCTAAGTACTTCACTGAATAGTTTAAATGAAACCACTGCATTGCTCGTGCTCTGCCTTGGCTAGAGAATGTCATTGTATAGATTGTTTTCAAGTTGGATTTTATTACCTGACAAAGGTATGCCATCTGGGTGCATCTAGTGAAACTTCTAGATATTTGAAGGATTAGATTATGGTTTTTAATTCCCTCCGTTCCTTCATCCCTACCCTCATGTCCAAAACAAGTGTGATGCTATTCATTTTAGAATATTATTTAGGACAAAAGGTATGATAAAAGCAAACTAGTGGCTCCTTGAAGGAGTGTGTTTTGGACTCAGATATGGAATTGCCACATGCCACTACTTTGGGCCTGTCTTTAGCATCTGAGAGACTTTTGCATGTACTGTGTGAACACTCTCTTCTTCCCTAGGAGAGCTTGGTTAGTGGAACAGTGCTGGGATTTCTAGCCCATTTTCTGCTGAGGGAAAAATCTGTCAAGTTAAACACTGCAGGATGAATAGAGGCTTTTGGAGCAGGGGCATGGGGAGAGCTGTAGTATCCAGAGTGTTATCAGAGGAAGGGAGAGAGCAGAGCTCATACCAAGAAAAACACAAGAGTGAAGTGAGGTGGAGAACAAAATGTTAAGTCCCTAAAATCAGATGCATGTGGGAAGGATCTTCATACTTAACTACAAATGTTTAAAAAAAAAAAAAAGCAATATTGTTTTTTTCTTTCTTCTTTTCTTTTTTAAAAAATTCTTTTACTTTGAGTTTTTGGTTTCAAAAGCAGGTTAAATAGAAGCTTATTATGAAGTCTAGAACCATAGGCATTATTGAAATTTACCAGCCCCCAGAAGTCAATATCTAATTACTGTACCTTTTTGGCTGTTCCACATAGTTAACGCCGCTGCTTGATCCAAGGGAAGTGGGGGGGAGACCAGGCACTGTTGGATGATGTAGCTCCTTGCTTAAGCCTTCATGTTGTGCTGCAAGGTTGAATAGCCCATTTACTTGGATCTGTGAGGGGTTGCATTAAGATATTTACTTCTGCTCCCTCTTGAGAACCAGTGAAAAGAGAATGCCTAATTCAGAGAGAGAGAGAGAGAGAGATTGCTTGCTTTGAATTTGACTAAAAGGAAGTACATAGGCTTTTGTTTTCTTTACTTTTGTTTTTTCAGATCTTCTCAAATTAATACTGTCAAATTTGGGGAAATGTGGCTCTGTTTTCTTAATAGATCTCTTAGAAGCACGTGTCTTATGCAGATAGTAATTGTGGTTTTTAAAAGCTAATGTGTGTAAGTAAGTTACTTAAAATCAAGCTGTCTTGTAGCCATGCATAATTTTCTTGAGCATTTCGTTGAAGGTAGTTACACTTTTTAACTGGCTACATATAGTTTTAGGAGAGGTTAAAGAATAGATTTAAGTAAGCTGGCTGCCTGCTGGCATGTCTAAGAAGGGCAGAAAGTCCTGCAAAGCAGTTGTTGGCAGGGATTAGATCTCTGGATGCCCTTGTCTGTCAGGAAAAGCCCTCTGTGCACCCAGCAGCTCCCATAAATGTTAATGTGGCACTGTGCAGGGAGCCAGTGCTGGGGAAAAGCCTGTCCCTGGGTAGGCGTGGGTGAGTGTGAGAGGGCTGCTGGGTGATCTGCCTCTCTGGCTGAAGTAGATTGCAGAGCGACCTTGCCTTCTCAGGGCACTGGTGTGGGGAATTAGTGCTACCCAGTGAATTTGGGGAGATTCCTAAATGCTGATATATTTTCAGCTCTAAAGTGATAATGCCCTTGTCGGAGTGAGGAGCAAAAAGCACATAGGGGGTTATTTTAAAACATGAATCAACCAATTCCTAGTGTATGTCGTTTATTTGCTTGATAGAGCTGTTCAAGCAGTCTTACTGTTGTCAAGGGAGTTGGGATTCCACATAGTTCAGGGATTGCCCTTCTTTTCCATTCCCCAGGGCTCCTCCTTTCTTTAAATATTTAGCATGCAGATGCAGTTTCATGATCCAGCAGGAGAATCTCCCCAATTTCCACATATATCACAGGGTCAGCGAAGCAAATGATTATAGTGGCAGCTCCACACAAACCTGGCAGTGCTACTGCTAGCAGGTTTCCTGTAACCTTGGTGTCTCTGCAGCAAGGTTAGTGGCTGTGTATTTACTGAAGCTACAACTTTCTTTTTCTCTTCTCTCTGCTTCCACACATTTCCCCACCTCCCCTCCTGCTACCACCCCCTACCACTTAGGTTTATAAACTTGCAAATGGTATGCAGGGACTAGATGTGCATTTAAAAAATACATTTTAGAGTTTTTTAAACAGTGTATTACAGAAATATATTTCAATGTCCAAAAACATGCTCTAATTGTACAGTTAGTGGCAGATTAAGGAAACAGAATATAAAATAGACTATATTCTAGGAAGTCACGCTTGTTGAGTAGGCATTTATCCGACAAATTGAAATGAGCTGCTTTTATGTGTTGGCATATATTCCAGAGTTGCAATTGTATTCACTTTTTAGTGTTTATGTAATTTTTGTTGGCTCCTTTCATGGAAATAAGGGCTCACTTTATCTCTGACCCTTTTCTTATTACAAGTAAGATCCTACAAGAGCAACAATATTCACCTTAGTATAATTTGTAAAAAAGAAAAAAAAAACATTATATGTGTAGCCACTTATTTTAATTTAGTGTAAGTTATCTAATAGTAGAAGTGGTTGAAGGAATCCTTTTGGAAAGGAGATTTTTTTAAATAGAAATTAAAGGGGTGTTGCTCAGCAACTCTTAATTATTCGATGTTTATCGAATATATACTATGGGAACATATTGAGCACTTTACAGATTCTAAAGAAGAAGAATATGTCCTTGTCTACAAGGTGTTTCTTACCAATTTGAGGAGATGAAAGTTGCCTATGGAACAGTAAGTGAACAAGACTGTTTTAAATAAGGTATTAAGCAATGCAGTAGAAGTTCAAGAATAGAATGATACATAATGGACTGATTTGCCATAGAAATATTTTCATTAGGCATGAGATTAGTGTTCAGAGATGTCACCCAGTTTAGTTAATGTAGTTCAGGGTAGCTGTTGGTGGAATTCTGGCTAGGTTTATACACACAGACATACACACACACACATACCTGTTTTATGCTGTATTTGAACATATCAGCCTGGAGTGAGCAGCCATTATTTTTTGCTACCTAAAAACAAGTCACATATAGTAGAAAGAGATGAGTTTTTAGAATCAGATACATCTGATTTCAAATCCTAGCTGTGCTTATTCTTAGCTGTATAACTTCCCTGCACCTCAGTTTTCTCATTGGAAGGATTAGGATAATAGTTACTAATTCACAGATTTGTTGGGATTAAATTATTTTGAAACACAAACATTGTTTCTCCAGTTTTCTCACTGAATTCAGTCCTCCTGGAAACATGCCAACACTGGTAGAAAATGTGAGTTTGAAGCTTTAGGTATTTCCTACAGTACTTGTTCTTATGCAAACCATCAAATTAGTGCTTTCCTACCCTCTCTTATAAATCTATACCTTCTGAACTTGAAAACAGCAAAATAGCCAAGAAAATTTCTATAGAGAGAGGGAAAGATTTTTCAGGGACCATATTTTAATCTCAAACTTAAAAGGGTAAACCTTCTCCCAGCTTAATAATGTAATATAAAAAGATTTTAGTATTAAGCCAAACGAAACATAAGTTGAAAGACAAACCTGCTGCCCCCTGCACCTTATAAAATATATTGCTGGACCCAGCTGAGGTCCCATCTCCAAGAAGGCTTCTCTGGTCACCCCTGCCCAGAATAATCTTGACTCACTGAAAATTCAGTTTCTCTTGGTTATTTAAATTTCATTGAGTTTCCTCTGATTTGGCACTTAAACATTGTTATAAACCAGTGTATGTGCATTTTATGATTGTATCACATCTTGCTAATTAGATTGTATCCTCTTAGCCATCACAGACCTTGGCTTAATCCTCTCTATTTTCTTCACAGCACCCCAGTGTTGCTCTGTACATAATACATACTGAATTGATACCTTTTTCTTGAGGAAAGTGATAACAATTGTCAGGAAACAAGGACAGAGTCTATTCTGTACTCTAGTCTGTGGAGGGAATTCTGGCCTGTTCATTTAATAGGTATCTAGGCCATTACCTAAACAAGTAGTTGTTGACTTTGAGATTATGACTCCAGCTAGTTAAACAACTCAGCGACTGCTTTCCGATGTAGCACTGAAATGATGGGATTGTAGTGAAACCACATAGGTAGTAGGCTGTATAAATAGTTGCACATACAAACTAGTGATGAGTACATTTCATCTAATACATTCTATTTAGAAATGTTATACCACAACATATTGCTAAGGGATAGGTAAAGAAGATGTGTTTAAAAAATCATTTTGTATTTTTGCATTGTCACCTAGTAGCACATCTTGAGTAGTTGACTCAACAGAGTGCTTTGCTTGGTAGTCTATAACATCCCCTGTTTTAAAAGCTGCTGTAACGGACCAGGTGGTTTGTTGGAATAAATCTCACATTTGCTAAGTAGGGACTCGAGAGAATAAGCATTGGGTATGTCTGAATTTCTTCCTCTGGCAGCAGTCTAGAATGGGGCATGATGTCTTGGAGCCAGTTTTGCTGTTTTCCTGAATCTTTTATGTCTTGTTATCTCTTTCCTTAAGTGGAAGAATAAGACGATGCTTAGAGTCCTTGAGTCCTGTAACTGGTTCATTTGCGCCTGTCTCGAATGGTTATTGTGTCTACTCCTTGAGGCTTATAAGGGATGAATTTGGGGTATTAGATGAGTAAAAATTAGAGCGCAGGCTTGTAATTTCTCACTTCTTTTCTTTGGGTCCTCCCATTGACTATCTCTAAGTTCACCAATGCTCAGGTACACTCTAGGGACCTTAAAACCTACCACAGTCAAGTGAGCAGAACTGAGACGCTGGATAACTTGACCAGTTCCAAAAATGGGATTGAATGGCTAGAAATTTTGGAAACAGGGTACTTAAGAGTATAAGCTTAGCACAATAGGCAGTAAGATGTTTTAGATTTAAATAATATTATGTAATTCACATTCTGTCGTTGGTAGTATGAGTACCAGTTAATACATAACAGAATCAAATGGCTGGAATTTGAGTGATTGCTAATGCATATTCATTATATTACAACATTCCTCAAATGTCTATAGCTTCTGTGATGTATTTAGAACTACATTAGCTTTAGCTTGATGTCAAGCAAGTGTTGAAGCTATAAGAATTTATAATGCTAGCTTTATATTATTTTATAGCCTAATCATCTTATTTGAGCTTTCTCTCTCTGATTTTGTTTTATGGGGAAATTACTCCATTTTCATACTACATCCAGATAAAATAAGGTTAAACCATATTTGACACAGGATTAGCTCTTCCTCTCATCCCTTCATTCAAATGTAAGATTGGTGAAGTTCATCTCCAAGGCTTCTAGCTTTCCCTTTCTGTTCCTATTAAACCCTATTGAGTCCTGTTCTCTCAGAATTCTCCATCAAATTTGCATCCAAGAAAAAGATAGACGATCACTACATTAATCTTTGTGACCCTTCTGGGCTTCTGAAATTAGATTCATATTTCTAATCATGGTACTTAAAGCAGTTACCCTCTTTCAAAGGCATTTCAGACTTCATCAAGCCATCTAAGTCACACAATAAAATATGGAGTACTAGAAAAGAAATTTGAAGACCAGCTAGCATGATCAGAGATCCTTAAAAGGATGTCAGTTCTTCTTCTCACCACATGGCCCACCAGCCACTTCTGATATGTTTACTGGCTTTGGTTCTGGTTTGAACAGTGGCTCAATTCAGGAGACTTTGTGGGAACCTGTTCTGTGCCATGCATTGTCATAGACCACTTAAACTGTAGACATATATATCAAAATTCTGAATTCTGTAGATCTTTCTTACCCCTACAGCATTACAGTCCAGCATTTTGGTCTGGTTCTAGTGTATGTCTTTCATGTTGCAAAATTTAGCAAAGGACAGGGAGGAAAAGCTGTTCCCTGAATCTGTATCAAGTGAATGTTGGCTTTTTTCAATAGAATGAGAAGGGCAGTAACCTTTAGGCTAGTTCCAGACTTGTCTATTTTCAGTACTTTCTGTCCCCCTTCTTCCACCCCCCTTTGGGGTTGGGGGGGGTAAGATACACAGGAAGTTGTATGTGTCATATACTTCCCAGCAGCCTAAACAAACATACGAAGATTGTTACCTGAATGAGGTCTAAGGTGAATCATATATACTCCTCTTAGAAACTGTGGTGTTAAAAAGAAAACTCTGCAAGATAATTCTGATGTGTTTTATTTTTGAATTCTATTATCTTGTAAGTAAATGCAGATGAAAGTATAGTAAGTGTGGAGTTGAAATACACACCTCCTGTTGGGTTTGGTTTAGTTTGGTTTAGTTTGGTTTGGTTCTTTTCGGCTGCGCTGTGCAGCATATGAGATCTTAGTTCCCTGACCAGGGATTGAACCTGCACCCCTGCAGTGGAAGCACGGAGTCTTAACCACTGGACCTCCAGGGAAGTCCCCATCTCCTGTTAAACTGAATCTCTTTTTGCTTTATAAAATAATAACCCTGGGTATTCCTGGGATTCCCTGGTCCTTGTTATTTATAAGTTTGTATCTAGGGAAAGCTCTGGCTACACAGTAAGAGCTGCTAGGCATACTATATAGCACTATGCTCAGAAAGCTTTGATTGCAGAAGTAGTTTTGTGAATAATAGCACTTCATTTGAAATGTAATCTCCTAGGATCTCATATCCAGTATGTAATTTAAATCATAATAGTGCTTTTCGTTTTGATTATAGAGAAATAAGAAGCAAAGAAATATATTATGGTCTGACAAATATAAATCAGATATTTTAGAGGCATTTCAAAATCGTGAAAGCCTTGCTCTATTGGTATATATTTAGTGGATATTCTTCAGAGTGATTGATTTTCCCTGGAAGGAATAGTGTTCATATCGATATACTCTTTTTTTTAAAAATAAATTTATTCATTTAATTTATTTATTTTTGGCTGCATTGGGTCTTTGTTGCTGTGTGCAGACTTTCTCTAGTTGCGGTGAGAGGGGGCTACTCTTCGCTGTGGTGCTTAGGCTTCTTATTGCGGTGGCTTCTCTTTGTTGTGGAGCACGAGCTCTAGGCGCGCAGGCTTCAGTAGTTGTGGCACGCAGGCTTCAGTAGTTGTGGCACATGGGCTCAGCAGTTGTGGCATGCGGGCTGTAGAGCGCAGGCTTAGTAGTTGTGCCACATGGGCTTAGTTGCCCTGCAGCATGTGGGATCTTCCTGGACCAGGGCTCGAACCCGTGTCCCCTGTATTGGCAGGCAGATTCTTAGCGACTGCGCCACCAGGGAAGCCTTCATATGATATACTCTTGATAGTCTTTGTAGATGGGGGAGGGGTTGAAAGTATTTTAAGAGAAATGATCTTATTGTTGAGGGCTAAGAAGTAGTGGGTGGCACTTTTTGTCTTTGTTGCCCTACTTGTTCCCAACAATTTAAAATTAGTGATGGGTCTCATGTCTTAAGTTTCTTTATATTATTAAATGACTATAATGTTTTCAAGTCAAATTTAAGTCTATAAAACTCAGCTGCTGGCCAGCTGTCTCTTAAAGTTGTGCAAAATGGACAAAAGAGAATTTTCATTTAATGCCATGTATGGACTGCAAACTGTAATCATTAGTATTTATTATTTTCACTACTTTCTGTATTATTACTCTCCTTACCATACCATCTATACACCTAGTCTAGGGGAAAGGGTATCAAAGTTTTTTATGCTAGTCCTTAGATGGATTTTCTTTAGAGAATGTTTTTCTCTTTAAAACAGTGCTGAAAAAGTTATACTCTTTCTCTTTCTCTTTCTTTGAAGTTTCTGCTTAATTATATAGCCTATTTAGATATAGGATAAATTACTTTTGTTTGTATCAGGAACGCTTTCAGCCAATTTGCTTTCCCTTAGTTATTGAAATTCCATGAATCACCAAGTATGACTAACCTGAATAATTACTATTTGAGTGCAGGTATATTACTTGTAAGATGATCTCTGCATATTTATGTAAGAATATGAAATTCTATTAATTTATTAAAAAATTTTCCCCTTCTGAACATGTTTTCTTCTGTGTGGGAAATTCTTTCTAAATGCTGAAAAGGAACAGACATTTTTAAATGACTTTATCCAGAGGAGATTGCTACCTCAGTTCCCTTTATCAATAGGAACCATATGAATAATAAAGTGTGGGGCCTTTGAAGTCAAGTTTGAATCCTGGCTATTCCGCTTCCTAGCTGTGTGACCTTGGATAAAGTCATTCAGTATCTCCATGTAAATATGGGAATAATGGTAGTACCACCTCAGGAGTTGCTTTTGAAGATTAAATGACATCAATGCATGTAAGGTATAGTGTGTTACATGGTTAGTGCCCAATAGATGCTGGTGGCAATGATGATTATGCTGCTTTTCAAGGTTTACTGCAGTAATCTGAGTAGGAGCAACAGCTATTGAAACCACTCAAAAAGAGAATAACCAGAAAAAGGAAGAACTATCAGAAAATTTTTATAGAAGCGCAGTAGTCTTGGGCCACTTAATATATAGGTAAATAGGCCTGTATCCTTTTGTGGCCATGAGGGTTTAGTTTATTCAGGAGGGGTAGACTGGGTTCATGTTATATATTACTTTGTAACAAATCAGCTTGAAATTTAGTGACTTAAAACGACAACAGTTATTATATTATTATCTCTCATGGTTTTGTGGGTTGATTGGGTGCAGCGAGATAGTTCGTGCTTAGGGTGTCTCATGTGGTTACAGTCAGATGATGATGGGGTCTTCCTCAACATGTCTGGCTGGGCTGGCTGTTAGCTTGTACCTCAGCTGGGGCTGTATTATGGAATATCTATATGTGGCCTCTCTATGTGACCTAGAATTTCTAAGCACATGGTGACTGGCTTTCAAGAGTGAATTTCTCAAAAGAGCCAGGTGGAAGCTTTGTTGCCTTTTATGACTTAGTTTCAGAAGTCATATTGTTACTTCTTCCATGTTCACTGTTCTACCCAGATTCGAAGAATCATAGATCCTTCTTTTGATGGAAAGAATTATTGGCTTCATCATATTGTGAGAAAAACCTGTGGGATAGGATATGTTGTGGTGGCCATCTTTAGTAAACACAATTTTCCAGTCTGCCCTCTATCCATAAGCATTCATTTTCCACATGCAAAATACATTCAGCTCCTATACCAAGATCCTCAATTCACATTCCATTACACCAGCAACTCCAAGTCTAGGATCTTACCTATATCAAGTCCAGGTGTGAATGAGGCACCACAGGTACAATTCCCTGCATACAACTCCTTGAGAACCATCCCTTCTTGATTTGAAGGCCTGTGACTAAAGAGATAAGTTATCTGCCCCACATACATTGCAACATATAATGGCAGTAGGGTACTATAGGATAACCATGATAGATGCTCCCATTGAAAAAGAGGGAAGAACAAGCGATACATAGCAGTCACTGATTGATAGCAGTTCTGGAATCCAGCCAAACATATATTGCCAGTTGCTTGATTAGGCTCAATATTTGTGTCTTTGAGGTTGTTTGCTAAAATTCTTGGCTCTGCCCTCTGGGCTCTTGATTCTGCTGAGTCATCCTTTCTTTTGCATTAAAAATTAGTCTCTGTTAGTCTCTTTCTTTTTTTTCCTTTTTTTTTTTTTTGCTCTTGAGTAACCTTATAGAAGTTTGGGAGGTCCAAAGCCTCCCTTCATTTTGTTTTGTTTCTGACCTTTTCTGTCCATGTCTGTATAGTTTCTGCAACCCAACTTCTGTGGGCTTCTTATTAAATCAGTTTATAAATTCACTCCATTAGACAAACCCACACCAAAATTTTCATCAAGGTAAGCCCTTCTCAACCTCGAGCTCCCAGTGAGACTGCAGTGGGACAAGACCCTTCAGATTCTCAGAAACCCTGTTGTTTAACGGAGAGTATCTGTGAGGCATACCCTTATTGATACCCTTTTTGTTTCTGTTTGAAAGGATCTATAAGGCATCACCTTAAGTCTTGTCAAGGTCTTAATGAAGGATCTTAAAGGTTCATTTTCAATTTGATGTTTGCCTAGAACCTACTTTTATTTTTTAACATCTTTATTGGAGTATAATTGCTTTACAATGGTGTGTGTGAGTTTCTGCTTTATAACAAAGTGAATCAGCTATACATATACATCTATCCCCATATCTCCTCCCTCTTGCGTCTCCCTCCCACCCTCCCTATCCTACCCCTCTAGGTGGTCACAAAGCACCGAGCTGATCTCCCTGTGCTATGTGGCTGCTTCCCACTAGCTATCTATTTTACATTTGGTAGTATATATAAGTCCATGCCACTCTCTCACTTTGTCCCAGCTTACCCTTCCCCCTCCCCATGCACTCAGGTCCATTCTCTACGTCTCCGTGTCTATTCCTGTCCTGCCCCTAGGTTCTTCATAATCATATTTTTTTTGTTTGTTTAGATTCCATATATATGTGTTAGCATACAGTATTTGTTTTTCTCTTCCTGACTTACTTCACTCCTTATGACAGACCCTAGGTCCATCCACCTCACTCAATTTCGTTTCTTTTTATGGCTGAATAATATTCCATTGTATATATGTGCCACATCTTCTTTATCCATTCATCTGTCAATGGACACTTAGGTTGCTTCCATGTCCTAGCTATTGTAAACAGAGGCACAATGAACATTGTGGTACATGACTCTTTGAATTATGGTTTTCTCAGGGTATATGCCCCGTAGTGGGATTGCTGGGTCGTATGGTAGTTCTATTTGTAGCTTTTTAAGGAACCTCCGTACTGTTCTCCATAGTGCTGTATCAATTTACATTCCCACCAACAGTGCAAGAGGGTTCCCTTTTGTCCACACCCTCTCCAGCGTTTATTGTTTTGTAGATTTTTTGATGATGGCCATTCTGACTGGTGTGAGGTGATACCTCATTGTAGTTTTGATTTGCATTTCTCTAATGATGAGTGATGTTGAACATTCTTTCATGTGTTTGTTGGCAATCTGTATATCTTCTTTGGAGAAATGTCTATTTAGGTCTACTGCCCATTTTTGGATTGGGTTGTTTTTTTTTTTGATATTGAGCTGCATGAGCTGCTTGTATATTTTGGAGATTAATCCTTTGTCAGTTGCTTCATTTGCAAATATTTTCTCCCATTCTGAGGGTTGTCTTTTGGTCTTGTTTATGGTTTCCTTTGCTGTGCAAAAGCTTTTAAGTTTCATTAGGTCCCACTTGTTTATTTTTGTTTTTATTTACATTAGAACCTATTTCTTAATTTGAGAATAGTTTGCCTACTGTAGAGATAAGTTTTGAAATGAGAAAAAGTTATTTTCAAACCCAGAAAATCCCAGGTTATTTATATATCCTCTAAAATTTTTTTGAAAAGAAAAAAGGTAGATTTTTTTTTTAATAGCTTCTCTCTTCCACTTGTATTTTACTATAGATAGCTACAAGAAGGTAGGTAGCACCTTTAAAACTCTGCCTCAAAATCTCCTTAGCTAGAACATTGAGTTCATTAGGTACATTTCCTTTTTTCTATGTTACCGCAGGTTACAGTATTGCCAAAATTTCCACCACTACATATATTTCCTCTAGCTTCTGATGAAATTTTCCTCATTTTCCTTTAAGCTCTCAACAGCAGTCTCCTTGAGGCCTATCGTGCCTCCACCTGCCGCCCCATTTCAGAGTCAGCACCACATGTTTTAGGTTTTTGATATAGCAGCACCCCACTTCCAGGAATATTGACTTTGGATTGTCAAATAAAAGTTGTTTCATAATCCATAACTAAAATGAGTAAATTTAGAAAAATTTCCATTAAAACTGCTTAAAAATTGAAAATGTGTGTCTATGATCATTGTGATTATGTTTTAAAATAATTTTATCTTTTAGAGATATTGAAATATTAGTGTATAAAATGATATAGCTTCTGGGAACTTGCTTCAAAATAATATATAAGTGGGGGAAATGGAGTGTGGGGCAGATGAAATAAGATCAACCGTAAGTTAGCAATTGTTGAATCTGGGTGATGGGTACATGGGAATTCATTGTACAATATATTTGCATAAAATAAAATATAAAGTAAAAATACTTTGGGAGTTCTTCAGAGGAAAATTAAAACTTAAAAAGGTTTTATACTTAAAAGGGTAAGCTTTAGTTTCATGGAAAAGTCACTTATGTGGAATACTCAATTTTCTGATCGTGCCAAGCAAATGAGGCATTATTATATGGTGCTTTTGGTCACCTACAGTTGTGCACTGAAACTTCTGTTCTCAATTTTTTCCTTTTTTTTTTTTTTCTTAATTTTATGATTACTTTGTTTATCCACAAAAGCTCCCTCATTGTTTACTTTACGGGATCTTGCCTGGCATTGTAACCAAAAAAGTTACTATACCAGGTGATTTTCAAGCTATTCTCCTGTAGTACCCCTAACTACAGAGAGTGAGAAATAGACCCCCTCAGGATCCTAGGGTATCTTTGGCAGGTATGAAGTTTCTTTGAAATCCCATTTACAAATTCCCATTTGAAGCTTGCATACATTTTAAAATTCTACTATGTACTAATTATGTATATCTTTTTAAAAAATAAATTTATTTATTAGGTGCACAGGCTTCGGTAGTTGTGGCACGTGGGCTCAGTAGTTGTGGCTCGCAGGCCCTAGAGTGCAGGCTCAGTAGTTGTGGCACGCGGGCTTAGTTGCTCCACGGCACATAGGATCTTCCCAGACCAGGGCTCGAACCTGTGTCCCCCGCACTGGCAGGCAGATTCTTAACCACTGCGCTACCAGGGAAGCCCTATGTTTTTATGTATAAGGTTTCACTGGTATCCAAAAGTAGAGCATTCCTATGAAACTTTGTAAGCAGAAATGGCATAAAACAAAGAAGCAATTACTTTAGGACAGCTCTTGTTAATGGATGCACAAAGTAAATCTAAGTAAAGCACAGATTCCCACAGACACAATTGAAAGCTCTGGTGGCTTGATGCCAAGATGCTGAGTGTTGTTCCCAGGGAAGGAGGTTGGCAGTGCCGCTCTCATAGCTCGGGTTGTGCACTGCCTGTACCATGGCTCATTGCAAAACAGATACTGAATGCTATTTTTGCCTTTTTTCATAAAAATGAAAATCATCTTCAGATTTCTTTTCGTTAGTGAAACCAGGTACTAATGTAAGTCTTCCATAAAAGTGAAGTAGGTAAAGCAAACTTTCAAAAAATGGGGGAATATCAAAATACTTTCTATCAGATTCCAAGATAAATAAACTCTAGGGAGTTGTGCCAAGTTTTCCTCTAACACCAAATAACACCTGGGCACACTGTTAACTTATTCATCCCTCAGTTGGATCACAGATCCTGGTGACTGGAGATGCTGGCTTCTGATAAGGTGCCTATGATGTGGTATTTGTTTCTTGGCCCAAGTGAACAGATTGGTTTAAAATAATGCTACTTTGTAACTGTTAGAGCTCATTGATCCACCAGGGGTTTCCACAAAACACCAGGAAAGCCAGGTCCATGTTCTGATTACTTTTGCCCTAAACTACACACAAGTACCTTAACATTTCTTGAATAGAAACATTTAAAACAATTATAGAGATATTGCATCCTATATAAGGCAAGGCCAAAGCCTTAAGAGGGAAATTTAAGCAATCCTTATTTCCTCTTTGACCAAGAATTGTTTAACAAATAGTTTTTGAATTTCCAGGCAGAAGGACTTTTTTATTTTCTGGTTTTGCTACAAATTTCTAGTTTTATTGCACTATGATTACAGAGTGTTTCCTTTATTTTTGCTACGTTTTGGAATTTATTTGTATTTTCATTGTGACTTAATGTGGTCAGTTTTCATTAATGTTCCATGGACATTTGATAGGTACAGAATATACCCACATATCTATATACATACATATTCTAGCTTATTAACTAAATTAACTAGCCTTTTCCCTATTATTTTTGTCTACCTGATGATGTTGGTCTAAGAAGTGAAAGTCTCCTGTTACTAATATATTTCTGTGTGTTTCATCTTGTATCTCTTCTCTCTACTTTATGACAAATAGCTTCTGTGCTATTTGGTGCACAGATGTTCATAATTGTTATATTTTTGTTGTGAATTATAACTCTTAGGGAACTGCCTTAGATATCTCTTTCTAGCTATGTGACCTTGTAAATGTTATCTAACCTCTATGAGCTTCAGTTTGATGGCAAAACAGTATTAACATAATTAAATAACTTGAGGTTTTGACATTTTTTATGTTATTTTTCCCTAATTACAAAAATAATTCATATTCTTGATACATACAATTTGATTTTTTTTTTTTTTTTGGCCACGCAGTGTAGCTTGCAGGATCTCAGTTCCCCAACCAGGGATTGAACCTGGGCCATAGCAGTGAAAGCCTGATATACTAACCATTAGGCCACTGGGGTACTCTCCCAATTTGATTTTTTTATTTTTAATTGGAGTATCATTGCTTTACAATGTTTTGTTAGTTTCTGGTGTACAATGAAGTGAATCAGCTATAGGTACACATATATCCCCTCCCTCTTGGACCTCCCTCCCCACCTCCATCCCACCCATCTAGGTCATCACAGAGCACTGAGCTGAGCTCCCTGTGCTATACAGCAGGTTTCAATTTGATTTTTATAGAAATGAATAAAGGGGTAAGAAAACTACCCAGTGTGGTATTATTTTTTATTAAACTAAATGCATTAAAGGGAAAAAAAAGCTACCCATTATCCCAGCATCCACAGGTAACCACTGTATTTTTATTGCATCCTCCCAGAACTTTTTTCTATGTGCATTAAAAAAATTTTTTTTTAATTTTAGAAATCTTTTCTTATTAGAGTAATATGTGATATTTGTAAGTAAGTCAGAAAATGCAAAACTGTTATAGAGTAAAAAGCGAGTCATCTCTCCTAAGAGATAAAACCATTAACAGTTAGATGTAGATTCCAGACTTCTCTATGCATATACAAATGTGTGGATATATTTTAAGCGCAAATACAGAATCATATTATATATTTTAACACTGTATTTAATTTTATAACTTAATTTTTGTACATAAGAGGTCCATGATACATTCTTTTCAAAGATTTGTATGTGGATCAACCTCATTCTTTTTTAACAGCTATATAGTATTTCATTGTATTGCTATATCATAATTTATTTAGATTGTTTCCAAATATTCACTATAATAAACAGTGCTATAGTGAACATTCATTCATCCAGTAAATATTTAATGAGCACCCTCTGTGTGCTAAGCACTGTTTTTGGTTTTGAAAACATGGTGGTAAACAAAACTAAATTTGGAGCCTTCATGAAGTTATTCTCCAGTGAACACTCATATCTATATACTTGTGACAAGTTCAGTATTAAAAATGAAAGCAGAATTGTTGGGGCAAAGAGCACCTGTTAGATACTACTAAATCTCTTTATTCTAAAGAAAAGCCCAACTCATTTCATTGTTTTTAATAATTGTCATTATTAAGATTGAACATTTTTTCTGGTTATTTGGCCATTTGTATTTCTTTTATGAATTGCTTATTTGTATCTTAAGGATTGTAAATAATATATGAAAAATGTGTCATAAATTACTTTTGAAATATATTAGACATCTAACACTTGATTGGATCATTATAGTTTCTTTTTTTTTATAGTGAATCTGACAAGTAATGCAAAAAGATGGAAAAGCCTCTTTTTCATCTATCAGCAAGTAAAAATTTACTTACTGAATGACTTAATGAATCCATATATCTACGCTGTCTAGAAATTATGTCCTCTGAGTTAGTCTCTTCACTTGAAAGCCTGAAAATAAAAGCAAACATCCTCTAAGAGAACACTGAAAAAAGAAAGTTGTACTTTCCTAAAGAAAATCTTTGAATTGAATTGTGTTTGGATGATTTTTTTAACCTTGCCAGCAAGCACTAAAACATTTTTTTAACTGAAATATAATTTACATCCAAATAAGCACACAAATTTTAGGTGTTGGATTTTTTAAAAACTGTTTCAGTGACGGGAGAAACCAAAAAGTTTAGCATATGATCATTAACTTGGGGAGGTGGGGGTAGGCAGAGACCATATCCATGGTGCTTTGAAGACTGCCCTCTAAAAAATTTATAGTACTTCTAGTGTTATAATACAATATCATCTATTAAGCTAGGTAACTATTACTGTGTGATAGAAATTTAAAATGCTTTAAAAATAGAGGTGGTAAGGGGTTCAAATTGATTAAATAATTTTCTAGATAATTAGTATTAACTCAACACTTCCGAGTCCTTTTTGCTGAAAGTATTTTCAAAAGATCTATTCTGTTGATTTTATAGGTATACAGTGTGTTAATATGACTTTTGAATGATTATAATGCCAGGTATAATAACTTCAGAGACATTATTTTGAATATAAATTTATTTTTCATCTTCTAGGATTGTATTATAGAAACTCTAGGATCAAAATGACTTGATAGAATTTTATAGTCAGGACCTTAAAAATCGTCTAATCCAGTCCTCACGTCACAGATGGAGAAACCGAAGTTCAGAGAAAGGTGAGGGACTTGAGAGAGGTCGTGGTCTTAGCCAGTAATGGAGCTAACATTAGAACTCTGGCCTTCTGACTCGAGTCACATGTTCTTCCCACAAGCCCAATTTCCTTTTGAGAGGCTTGGACTGACTCTGACCCACAGATTTCTTAGAAGATTATCTTTAGTAATTCTTTGCCAGCTTGTTTTCTTGAAAATTGCTACAATATTCTAAAAGAAAATAGGAAACATATCTTGTTTCTTGAGGGTTCTAGGTAATTAATTCAAGGTAACCCTCAATTAAACATGTTTTCCACATTCATGTAAGATTTCCTTTAAGAATACATATGTGGCCTTTGAGGAATTGTGATACCAAGTGTTCAACTGAAAAATGGAAACTTCCACATTTGAGAGATCAGCCCGTACTATCCTGAAGGCCATAAGGCATTTCCTGATACAAATGGTTCTAGAGGCAGACTCTTAGTGTATTCTGAGGATTTTCCTTGCCTCCTTTGAGACAATCATCTATCCTTTGCTTCAGTAACTTCAGCATTTTCAGTGAGTCTAGCAAGCATAAAAGATAAACAAGACAAAGAAATTTTGTTAACCCCATTTACATTTAAAAATAATTTTGTATTTAATTGAACTACAAATCAAGCCTATTTGAGTTTTCTCTAAAAAAGAAAATAAAGGTTAATGAGTGACTCAAAGCTAATAGCTCTGGTCAGGGCTTCTGAATGTCTTAAAAGTTCTTTAATGAAACTGTCAGGAACCTATAAATGAGGCCGACAAATTTGTAATTTCATCAGAAACTGAGTGAAAAAGGAAAATTATGGTGAAGGCAAATACTTAGCTGCTCTAGGCTGTTGGATAGCCACTGCTCTCAGAGACAGCCTTGTGCCACTGTATTCAGTATGTATATATCTTCAAAATATTCAGCCTTTGTTTTTATTTATTTATTTGTTTGTTCGTTTGTTTAGGCTGCGTTGGGTCTTCACAGCTGCACGCAGGCTTTCTCCAGTTGCGGTGAGCTGGGGCAACTCTCTTTTGCGGTGCGTGGGCTTCCCATTGCGGTGGCTTCTCCTGTTGCGGAGCACAG
>NW_020172679.1:0-17078 GCF_003031525.2 Neophocaena asiaeorientalis asiaeorientalis
ATATTGATTGGCTTTAGTTATGGAAAAATAACAAAGTACTAATGAAGACAAAAAAAATTCCTTTGAGTTGGAGATTCATTCACGGCTAGAAAAGAAAAAAAAGTCAGTTTAGAATGGCTTATAATTAATTTAAAACATTGTAATTGTATGCACACAGTTGTAAAAATGATTTAAATTGATATGAATAATACCAAGGGAAATGTATGGCACAGTTTGGGCAGTTTTTATATGTATATTCAATGAAACAATGGTTTGTCTGACTTTAGCCAAAGTATATGTTTCAAATGATTTTAAGCACAAGGGAGGGAGATGTGAGTAGATTTACTCCTTGGTGTCATAGTTAGAGGTTAAATATGCCCAAAAGTCTCTGTTAATAAGTACAGATCTATCTGTGAATTTACTTAAATATATTTTGAATTTGCTATCAGTATCTAGTTCCTTCAGATATTGAGTTTGATGTTCATTGCTGTATGCTGTTAATGAAAGGAGAAGTAACGACTATTATTCTGTAGACCCTTTATTTGGTAGGTCTTCACATTGATGCCACCTCTGAGACACATGTGGTTAGTAGCAGCAATTGCTTCTCAGTATTAAATTTCAGAATCAAATAAACTTTGAGTGACAAATTTTAAATCCTATGCTGACTTTCTCTTGTTGCTCAACTGGTTCTTGGGCCACGAAGCACCCTTTGTCAACTAATAATTAGTAATAAATAATTCTCAACTAATTAATGACCTAAGAAGCACAATATATTTCAAAGCTTAAATTTTTATCTTAGGATTACTAAGTGTTGGTTGCTTTCACTGATGATAGATAATCATGTATACAAGATTGATGGCTTTATTATAGTCAGAGAAGTGCTTCAGAGCTATCAACTTTCTGAATTTTTTGGTTTATTCAAATATTTGAGCTTGTTCAACCAAAAGATAATTTTTTTAAAGTGAGTTATTTAACAGATATTTAATTTTATTAACTACATCTGTAGTAATTTATTAGTTATACATATGTAGTATTTTATTAATGATAAATCTACATTTAAAAATTTCCTCAAAAGGTTGTACAGAATAATTGATTGACATATATTTATCTATTGCTCATCATAATATACTTAAGCATTTTAAGACTTTTATTGAAGTATAATAAACATAGGAAAAGTACACATATAGGTGTACAACTAAATGAATTTTCGCAAACTGAACATGTATATGCAACTATCACTCAGATCAAGAAACAGCATATTATTAGTACCCCAGTAGTCCTCCTTTTGTTTCCTTCTAATCAGTACCCAACCTCGAGGATAACCAACCACTTCCTGACTTTAATAACCATGGATTAGTTTTACCTGCTTTCAGTACCTAAGAAGTTTTTAACATAACAAGACAAAGGCTGTCATTTTCATAGTGTTAAAAGTGAGATTCTACATCATTTTAGAATGTCCTACAATGTGCAGGGAAGTCCCCCCACATCAAATTATCCAGCCCAAAATGTTAATAGTGCTGAGGTTGAGAAACTCTGCTAACACAACACAATGGCCTTAGGATTTTTTCTCCCTAATTATATACTCGAAAAATGCCCAAGTGAACTTACACAAGTCCATTTGTCTGTTTTCTCAATCACAATAGTCTGTGTGTCACTACCTGGTGGTATATATTCATAGTCATCATACAGGAGGCCTAGGATAGGATATTGTGACCTGTACCTATATAGAAAAAAAAAGTTAGTTTACAAGCTGGACAAGAAAATAACTCTCATTACTTTTTAATCACTCCTAGTTTGATCCTCCTTATTTAATTAATTTGGCTTTGAATGACTTTTAACTCTTTCTAAAAAGAAAATCTCCTCTCAGTGGTACAAAGATTTACTACGGCTATTTTCAAGAGAGTAAGAGGGAAGTACTTTTGCTTATGGCAATAATGGACCACTGGCTGCACAATACAGTGATCCCAGAGAAGGGAAGCAAATGACATGAGCCCTACAAGTGCCTAGCTCACGGCCTGGAGTCAGAATATGTGGAGCAGAATATCAGACAGGAGAGAGTTATATAGTTGGAGAGAGGTCATGGGATCTGTAGAGAGTCCCCCCACAAGTCCTTGGGTGAGCACTGATCAGTATAGGCTTGTGAAAAAGCTACTGAGGCTAGGGAAAGAAGCACTGAAAAAGAGCACTCTTCAAATTCCTGGAGTTCACATAGTAAAGGGAACTCCAGTCTGTGTTCCACTAACCAGAGTGGAAAGACCTCCTAATACCAGAGGGCATCAGGCAAATACTACAAAAGACTATTGCCTTAGTAGTGAGATAAATTACCAATGACATTTTTCACAGAACTAGAACAAAATATTTCACAATTTGTATGGAAACACAAAAGACCCCAAATAGCCAAAGGAATCTTGAGACAGAAAAATGGAGCTGGAGGAATCAGGCTCCCTGACTTCAGACTATACTACAAAGCTACAGTCATCAAGACAGTATGGTACTGGCACAAAAACAGAAAGATAGATCAATGGAACAGGATAGAAAGCCCAGAGATGAACCCACACATATGTGGCCACCTTATCATTGATAAAGGAGGCAGTAATATACAATGGAGAAAAGACAGCCTCTTCAATAAGTGGTGCTGGGAAAACTGGACAGTACATGTAAAAGAATGAAGTTAGAACACTCCTTAACACCATACACAACAATAAACTCAAAATGGATTAAAGACCTAAAGGTAAGGCCAGACACTATAAAATTCTTAGAGGAAAACATAGGCAGAACATTCTATGCCATATATCACAGCAAGATCCTTTTTGACCCACCACCTAGAGAAATGGAATATACAAAGTAAGTTAGAAAGAGGAAAACAAATACCGTATGCTAACACATATATATGGAATCTAAAAAAAAATTGTACTGAAGAACCTAGGAGCAGAACAGGAATAAAGATGCAGAGGTAGAGAATGGACTTGAGGACACGGGGAGGGGGAAGGGTCAGCTGAGATGAAGTGAGAGAGTGGCATGGACATATATACACTACCAAATGTAAAATAGATAGCTAGTGGGAAGCAGCCGCATAGCACAGGGAGGTCAGCTCAGTGCTTTGTATCCACCTAGAGGGGTGGGATAGGGAGGATAGGAGGGAGATGCAAGAGGGAGGAGATATAGAGATATATGTTTATGTATAGCTGATTCACTTTGTTATATAGCAGAAACTAACACACCATTGTAAAGCAATTATATTCCATTAAAGATGTTAAAAAAATAAAATGAAATAAGCTGTAAGGATATATTGTACAAAACAGGGAATATAGCCAATACTTTATAGTAACTAAAAATAGAATATACTTTAAAATTTGAATCATTACATAGTGTACTTAAAACTTATTTAATATTGTAGATCAACTATACCTCAATAAAAAATTTTGGACTAAAAAAAGTACATATAAATGAAAAAAATAGCAAAAAATCATGAAGGGGAAATGGAAGTATACTACTATAAAGTTTGTATGCTACATGTGATGAGGTATATTATTTGAAGATAGACTGTGATAAGATAAAAAGGAATACTTTAAAACTTATACCAATTATAAAAAAGTAATATACCCAATAAGCCAGTAAAATAGATAAAAACAATAATGAAAGAACATTTAAAGTATCACTAAAATTGATATAGTTCTAAGCAGACTAGTTAGCAAAGAAAGAGCACACAATTAACTGATATTAAGAAAGAGAAGCTATCACCTCACACATGTATCAGAACGGCTATTATCAATAAGACAAGAAATAGCAAGTGTTGGCAAGATGTGGAGAAAAGGGAACACTTGTGCACTGTTGGTGCGAATGCAAACTGGTGCAGGCACTATGGAAAACAGTATGGAGAGTCCTTAAAAAATTAAAAATAGAACTAGCATATGATCCACCAATGTCACTTCTGGGTATTTATCAAGAGGAAATGAAAACACTATAATATATCTACACCCTCATGTTCACTGTGGCATTATTTACAATAGTCAAGACATGGAATCAATGTAAGTGTCCATCAATATTAGAATGGATAAATAAAATATTATATATATAATAAATGTATAATATATATATATACATATATTTACACACATACTGGAATATTCTTTTTAGTTCTTTAAAAATTTTATTTGTTTATTTTAAAAAAATACAGCAGGTTCTTGTTAGTTATCTATTTTATACATATTAGTGTATATATGTCAATCCCAATCTCCCAATTCATCCCACCACCACCCCGCCCCACACTAGAATATTATTCAGCCAAAAATGAAGGAAATCCTACCATTTATGACAGCATGGACGGACCTTGAGGGCATTAAACAAAGTGAAATAAGTCAGAGACAGAAAGACAAATACCATATTATCTCACTTATACATGGAATCTAAAACAAATGAACTCATAAAGAGAATATATTGATGGTTGCTAGAGGTGGGGGGTGAGAGTGGGCAAAATGGGTGAAAGTGGTCAAAAAGTACAAACTTCCAGTTATAAAATAAATAAGTCCTGGGGATGTAATGAACAGTGTGGTGACTATAGTTAATAATACTGTATTGGATAATTGAAAGTTGCTAAAAGATTAGATCTTAAAATGTTCTCATCACAAGAAAATAATTTGTAACTATGGATGGTGATGGGTGTTAACTAGACTTATTGTGGTGATCATTTAGCAGTATACACATAGTGAATCATTATTTTGTACATATGAAACTAAAATAATGTTATAAGTTAATTATATCTCAATTTTTAAAATTTTAAAGGAGATCCTTTGTCTTGAAAACATAACAAAGGAGTATTATGACAATTTTATGCCAAGAAAACTTGATAACTTAGATGACATGCACCAATTCCTCGAGAGACACAAACTACAAAACAGAGCTGACAGAAGACCTCAAACTTCCGAAAAGACAAGAAAACCTCCACATAACTGATAAGACAAAAGGAAAAAAAAAGGAATCAGGACAGGGAGGGAGCTGGGAAAGAAGAAGGGTTCCCACACCTTGGAAAGTCTGCTCACCAGTGGAGAGATCAGATTGGATGAAGGGGGAGTTTCAGAGCCTAAGAGGGGAGAGCAACAACCAGTTCGTGTAAGGCAAAATGGAGAGTAACCTGCACAGAGGGCTGGACCTGCCACCCTGCACTCCCCAACCTGAAACACTCCTCTGTTGGTGAGGGTGGGGGTTGGGTGCTTAAGCTCAGACTCCGAAGTTCGGCCCCAGGGAGAGGACCAGGGTTAGGTGTGGAAGCAGCCTGAAGAGGTCAGGCAGTGGCAACTGAAGGTATACCATGAAGAAGCCTTGGCCAACCAGAGAAACAAGGCACCATTATTGGGAGGTGCATGAGGAGAGGGATGTGACCACAAGCTTCTTTCCCTATGAGTGCTCCCAGTCAACGGGACGCTGCCTAGAGGAGTTCTCAGGGTGGGCGTGAGTCACCACCTCCATCTTGGTCTCCAGAGGCAGGCACTGGCCACCTCTTCCAGACCCACAGGCAGACACTGGAACCCATCTGACTGTCTCAGGAGTGCCCTGATAGCTCTCACTACAAGGAAATCCACCAGTGGGTGCTGGGACTGTCAGTGTGTGCTAGGACTTCACCCGCTGTCCCAGGAGCACACGGAAACCTCTCACTACTAGGAAATCCATCAGCGGGTGCCAGGACCTGCCCCACTATCCAGGGAGCACGTGGATAGCTCTCACTACAGGGAAATCTGACAGTGGGTGCCCGGACCTGCCCCACTGTCCCAGAAGGAGAGGGATAGCTCCCACCACTAGGAAATCCACCCAGAGTAGGGGCTGAAACCACCACTGAGAGCCAGGGGTTGTGTGACTAAGGAAGAAGAGCTGAAATCTCTCCTCGGAGCTGAACGAACTGTGGAGTTACACCTCTGCTGATGGCTTCCTAAATTCAGCACCTGTGAAACATCCAAAAGGACAACAAGAACTCCTGCACTTGGATGGATATGGCACTAGCAGCTGTGGGATTTGTGGGCATGTACACACGGGGAATGTGCCAGACCAGAGTCTGAGCAGCCTCCATAGCTCCCATGGCAGGTCCAGGTGAATGAATGCTGCAGTCCTAGGAACTGACCTCAGTGGATCTGTGCCAGTGACTGGGTGAAAATAATGCCTGAGAGTCACCAGGGCCAATTGCTGGCATACCCACAGTTAAGGTGGGACCAAGAGCAGTGCCAACAACAGTGTACTTTGTGAGTCCACACAACGGATGAAAGGGGACACAACAGAGCACATTCACAGTGAACACCTCCAGAGGAGGAACACTCACTAGCTTCTCTCTCAGTGGGAGTCCTCCAATCCCACATACTTCACACCACACCACAGATCAGAATCACAGCAAAGAAAAAGATCTAGGGACCTTTACTCCAACAAATAGAGAGAAGACCCCGCCCCTCACAGGGCAGTAACAGCCACTGGGAGCAAAGGGGAGGTCCTCTCAATATCCAGGGCAGGCTCTGATCACCACAACACCAATCAAACACCTTACCAACGGGATAACAGCAAAAGCCAATGGACCAACCTCACCCACCAAGCGGCAGACAACAGAAGCAAGAGGAAGTACAATCCTGCAGCCTGTGAAAAGGAGACCACAAACAGAATAAGTCTGACAAAATGAGATGACAAAGAAATATGTTGCAGGCAAAAGAGCAAGAAAAAAACCTACAAGAACAACTAGATGAAGAAGAGATAAGCAATCTGTCTAAAAAAGTATTCAGAGTAATGATAGTAAAGATGATCCAAGATCACAGAAAAAGAATGGAGGCATGGATAGAGAAGATACAAGAAAAGTTTAACAAACACCTAGAAAAACTAAAGAACAAACAGAGATGAACAACACAATAATGAAAATAAAAATACACTAGAGGCAGAGGACCTTTAAGAGGGCAGAGGAGTAAGACGTGGAGAACACCTTCCTCCCCACAAATACATCAAAAATGCATCTACATGTGAAAGAACTCCTACACAACACCTACTGAACACTGGCAGAAGACCTCAGACTTCCCAAAAGGGTGTGTGAGGAGAGAGGATTCAGAGCACCGCCTAAACGAGCTTCAGAGACTGGTGTGAGCCTCAGCTATCAGTGCATACATCAAAGACGGGCATGAAACGCTAACACTGCTGCTGCAGCCACCAAGAATCCTGTGTGCAAGCACAGGTCACTATCTACACCACCCATCCCAGGAGCCTGTGCAGCCCGCCACTGCTAGGATCCTGTGATCCAGGGACAACTTCCTCAAGAGAACACACAGCACACCTCAGGCTGTGGCAACGTCACTGCGGGCCTCTGCCACCACAGGCTCGCCCTGCACTCTGTACCCCTCCCACCCCCCGGCCTGAGTGAGCCAGAGCCCCCTAATCACCTGATCCTTTAACCCCACCCTGCCTGGGCGAACAACAGATGCCAGAGGGTGACCTACATGCAGAGGCGGGGCCAAATCCAAAGCAGAATCCCAGGAGCTGTGTGAACAAAGAAGAGAAAGGGAAATTTCTCCCAGCAGCCTCAGGAGCAGCGGATTAAATCTCCACAATCAACTTGATGTGCCCTGCATCAGTGGAACACCTGAATAGACAATGAATCCTCCCAAAACTGAGGTAGTGGACTTTGGGAGCAACTATAGAATTGGGGTTTGCTTTCTGTGTCTAATTTGTTTCTAGTATTATGTTTATCTTAGTTTAGTATTTAGAGCTTATTATCATTGGTAGATTTGTTTATTGATTTGGTTGCACTCTTCCTTTTATATATATTTTTTCCCTGTTTCGCTTTTTGTGAGTGTGTATGTGTATGCTTCTTTGTGTGATTTTCTCTGTATAGCTTTCCTTTTACAATTTAAAATCTCCACAATCAACTTGATGTGCCCTGCATCAGTGGAACACCTGAATAGACAATGAATCCTCCCAAAACTGAGGTAGTGGACTTTGGGAGCAACTATAGAATTGGGGTTTGCTTTCTGTGTCTAATTTGTTTCTAGTATTATGTTTATCTTAGTTTAGTATTTAGAGCTTATTATCATTGGTAGATTCATTTATTGATTTGGTTTCTCTCTTCCTTATATATATATATTTTTGTTTGTTTGTTTGTTTTTTCCTTTTTCCATTTTTGTGAGTGTGTATGTATATGCTCCTTTGTGTGATTTTGTCTGTATAGGTTTGCTTTTACCATTTCTCCTAGGGTTCTGTCAGTCTGTTGTTTTTTACTATAGTTTCTAGCACTTCTTATAATTGGTGGATTAGTTTATTGGTTTAGTTGCTGTCTTCCTTTTTATTAATTACTTAATTTTATTATAATAATATTAAAAAAATTTTTTTTACTTTAATAACTTTAGGGTTTTTTTTTCTTTTTTCTTTTCTCACTTTTCTTCTGAGCTGTGTAGCTGACAGGGTCTTGGTTCTCTGGCCGGGTGTCAGACCTGAGTTTCTGAGTTGGGAGAGCCGAGTTCAGGACAATGGTCCACCAGAGACCTAACAGCCCCTCATAAGATCAATCAGCAAGAGTTCTCCCAGTGATTTGCATCTCAACGCTAAGACAAATTTTCTCTCAACGACCAGGATGCTCCAGTGCTGGACACCCCATGCAAAACAACCAGTAAGACAGGAACACAGCACCACCCACTAGCAGAGAAGCTGCCTAAAATCATAAAAAGTTCACACACACCCCAAAACACACCACTGGACATAGTCCTGCCCACCAGAAAGAAAAGATCTAGCCTCAGCCACTAGAACACAGGCACCAGTCCCCTCCACCAGGAAGCCTACACAACCCACTGAACCAACCTTACCCACTGGGGGCAGACACCAAAAACAAAGGGAACTATGAACCTGCAACCTGCAAAAAGGAGACCCCAAACACACCAGGTTAAGCAAAATGAGAAGACAGAGAAACACAAAGCAGATGAAGGAGCAAGGTAAAAACCCAGCAGACCAAACAAATGAAGAGGAAATAGGCAGTCTACCTGAAAAAGAATTCAGAGTAATGATAGTAAAGATGATCCAAAATCTTGCAAGCACAATGGAGAAAATACAAGAAACATTCAACAAGGACCTAGAAGAACGAAAGAGCAAGCAAACAATGATGAACAACACAATAAATGAAATTAAAAATTATCTAGAAGGAATCAACAGCAGAATAACTGAGGCAGAAGAATGGATAAGTGACCTGGAGGATAAAATAATGGAAATAAAAACCACAGAGCAGAAAAAAGAAAAAAGAATGAAAAGAATAGAGGACAGTCTCAGAGACCTCAGGGACATTAAACACACCAACATGCGAATTATAGGGGTTGCAGAAGAAGAAGAGAAAAAGAAATGGACTGAGAAAATATTTGTAGAGATTATAGTTGAAAACTTCCCTAATATGGGAAAGGAAATAATCAATCAAGTCCAGGAAGCGCAGAGAGTCCCATACAGAAAATATCCAAGGAGAAACATGCCAAGACGCACATTATTCAAACTATCAAAAATTAAATACAAAGAAAAAATATTAAAACCAGCAAGGGAAAAGCAACAAATAACATACAAGGGAATCCCCATAAGGCTAACAGCTGATCTTTCAGCAGAAACTCTGCAAGCCAGAAGGGACTGGAAGGACATACTTAAAGTGATGAAAGGGAAAAATCTACAACCAAGATTACTTGACCCAGCAAAGATCTCATTCAGATTCGAAAGAGAAATTAAAACATTCAGAGACAAGAAAATTCTAAGAGAATTCAGCACCACCAAACCAGCTTTACAACAAATGCTAAAGGAACTTCTCTAGGCAGGAAACACAAGAGAAGGAAAAGACCTACAATAACAAACCCAAAACAATTTAGAAAACGGTAATAGTAACATACATATCGATAACTAACTTAAATATAAATGGATTAAATGCTCCAACCAAAAGACGTGGACTGGCTGAATGGATACAAAAGCAAGACCCATATACATGCTGTCTACAAGAGGCCCACTTCAGACCTAGGGACACATACAGACTGAAAGTAAGGGAATGGAAAAAGATATTCCGTGCAAATGGAAATCAAAAGAAAGCTGGAGTAGAAATTCTCGTATCAGACATAATAGACTTTAAAATAAAGACTGTTATAAGAGACAAGGAAGGACACTACATAATGATCAAGGGATCAATCCAAGAAGAAGATATAACAATTGTAAATGTTTATGCACCCAGCATAGGAGCACCTCAACACTTAAGGCAAATGCTAACAGCCATAAGAGGGGAAATTGACAGTAAAACAATAATAGTAGGAGACATTAACACCCCGCTTTCACCAATGGACAGATCATCCAAAATGAAAATAAATAAGGAAACACAAGCTTTAAATGATACACTAAACAAGATGGACTTAATTGATATTTATAGGACATTCTGTCCAAAAACAACAGAATACACTTTCTTCGCAAGTGATCATGGAACATTCTGCAAGATAGGCCATATCTTGGGTCACAAATCAAGCCTTGGTTAATTTAAGAAAACTGAAATCGTATGAAATATGTTTTCTGACCACAACACTATGAGACTAGATGTCAATTACAGGAAAAAATCTGTAAAAAATACCAATACATGGAGGCTAAACAATACACTGCTAAATAACCAAGAGATCACTGAAGAAATCAAAGGGGAAATCAAAAAATACCTAAAAACAAATGACAATGAAAACACGATGACCCAAAACTCATGGGATGCAGCAAAAGCACTTCTAAGTGGGAAGTTTATAGCAATAAAATCCTACCTCAAGAAACAAGAAACACCTCAAATAAACAACCTAACCTTACACCTAAAGCAATTAGAGAAAGAACAAAAAAACCCCACAGTTAGCAGAAGGAAAGAAATCATAAAGATCAGATCAGAAATAAATGAAAAAGAAATGAAGGAAACGATAGCAAAGATCAATAAAACTAAAAGCTGCTTGTATGAGAAGATAAACAAAATTGTTAACCATTAGCTGGACTCATGAAGAAAAAAAAGTAGAAGACTCAAATCAACAGAATTAGAAATGAAAAAGGAGAAGTAACAACTGACATTGCCGAAATACAAAGGATCATAAGAGATTACTAGAAGCAAGTGTATGCCAATAAAAAGGACAACGTGGAAGAAATGGACAAATTCTTAGAAAAGCACAACCTTCTAAGATTGAACCAGGAAGAAACAGAAAATATAAACAGACCAATCACAAGCACTGAAATTGAAACTGTGATTAAAAATCTTCCAACAGGGCTTCCCTGGTGGTGCAGTGATTGGGAGACCACCTGCCAATGCAGGGGACACAGGTTCATGCCCCAGTCTGGGAATATCCTACATGCCAGAGTGGCTGGGCCCGTGAGCCATGGATGCTGAGCCTGCGCGTCCAGAGCCTGTGCTCCACAACGTGAGAGGCCACAACAGTGAGAGGCCCACGTACCGAAAAAAAAAAATCTTCCAACGAACAGAAGCCCAGGACCAGATGGCTTCACAGGTGAATTCTGTCAAACATTTACCGAAGAGCTAACACCTATCCTTCTCAAACTCTTCCAAAATATATCAGACGGTGGAAAACTCCCAAACTCATTCTACAAGGCCACCATCACCCTGATACCAAAACCAGACAAAGAGTTCACAAAGAAAGAAAACTACAGGCCAATATTAGTGATGAACATAGATGCAAAAATCCTCAACAAAATACTAGCAAACAGAATCCAGCAGCACCTTAAAAGGATCATACACCATCATCAAGTGAGGTTTATATCAGGAATACAAGGATTCTTCAGTATAGGCAAATCAATCAATGTGATACACCGTATTAACAAATTGAAGGATAAAAAACATATGATAACCTCAATAGATACAGAAAAAGCTTTTGACGAATTTCAACACCCATTTATAATAAAAAATCTCCAGAAAGTAGGCATAGAGGGAACTTACCTCACCATAATAAAGGTGATATATGGCAAACCCACAGGAAACATCATTATCAATAGTGAAAAACAAACCATTTCCACTAAGATCAGGAAGAAGACAGGGTTCCCCACTCTCACCACTGTTATTCAACATAGTTTTGGAAGTTTCAGCCACAGCAATCACAGAAGAAAAAAGAAATGAAAAGAATCCATACCAGAAAAGAAGAAGTAAAGCTGTCACTGTTTGCAGATGACATGATATATACATAAAATATCCTAAAGATTCTACCATTAAACTAGTAAAGCTAATCAATGAATTTGGAAAAGTTGCAGGATACAAAATACACAGAAGTCTCTTGCATTCCTATACACTAACAATAAAAGATCAGAAAGAGAAATTAAGGAAACAATCCCATTTACCATCACATCAAAAACAATAAAATAGCTAGGAATAAACATACCAAAGGAGGCAAAAGACCTGTACTCAGAAAACTACGAGATGTCGATGAAAGAAATCAAAGATGACACAAACAGATGGAGATATACCATAGTCTTAGATTGGAAGAATCAATATTGAGAAAATGACTATACTACCCAAAGCAATCTACAGATTCAATGCAATCCTTAACAAATTACCAATGGCATTTTTCAAGGAAGTAGAACAAAAAATTTTACAATTTGTATGGAAACAGAAAAGACCATGAATAGTTACAGGAATCCTGAGACAGAAAAACGGAGCTAGAGGAATCAGGCTTCCTGATTTCAGACTATACTGCAAAGCTACAGTCATCAAGACAGTATGGTACTGGCACAAAATAGAAATATAGATCAATGGAACAGGATAGAAAGCCCTGAGATAAACCCACACACCTATGGTCATGTAATCTATGACTAACGAGGCAAGAATATACAATGTAGAAAAAACAGTCTCTTAAAAAAGTGGTGCTGGGAAAACTGGAGAACTACATGTAAAAGAATGAAGTTAGAACACTCCCTAATACCATACTCAAAATGCATTAAAGACCTAAATGTAAGGCCAGAAACTATAAAGCTCTTAGAATAAAACATAGGTAGAATACTCTGATATGAAGCACAGCAAACTGTTTTTTAGTCCACCTCCTAGCATAGTGAAAGTGAAAATAAAAACAAAAATAAATAAATAGGATCTAATTAAACTTAAAAACTTTTGCACAATGAAGGAAGCCATAAACAAAACAAAAAGAGAATCCAGAGTGGGAGAAAATATTTCCAAATGAAGCAACCCATAAGGGGTTAATCTCCAAACTATACAAATAGTTCATGAAGCTCAATATCAAAAAAAACAAAAAAACCCAATCAAAAAATGGGCTGAAAATCTAAATAGACATTTCTCCAAAGAAGACATACAGGTGGGCAAAAAGCACATGAAAAGATGCTTAGCATTGCTAATTATTAGAAAAATGCAAGTCAAAACTACAACGAGGGAGGCTTCCGGGAAGATGGCAAAAGAATAAAATGCGGAGATCACCTTCCTCCCCACAGATACACCAGAAATACATCTACACATGGAACAACTCCTACAGAACACCTACTGAATGTTGGCAAAAGGCCTCAGACCTCCCAAAAGGCAAGAAACCCCCACGTACCTGGATAGGGCAAAAGAAAAAAGAATAAACAGAGACAAAAGGAAAGAGACGGGACCTGCACCAGTGTGAGGGAGCTGTGAAGGAGGAAACGTTTCCACACACTAGGAAGCCCCTTCGTGGGCGGAGACTATGGGTGGTGGAGGGGGAAAGCTTTGGAGCCGCAGAGGAGAGCACAGCCACAGAGATGCAGAGGGCAAAGTGGGGATATTCCCGCACAAAGGATTGGTGCCGACCGGCACTCAGCAGCCCGAGAGGCTTGTCTGCTCACCCGCCCTGGTGGGCAGGGCTGGGAGCTGAGGCTCGAGCTTCGGTCGGAGCTCCGGGAGAGGACTGGTGTTGGCACCGTGAACACAGCCTGCATGGGGTTAGTTCACCACGGCTAGCCGGGAGGGAGTCTGGGGAAAAGTCTGGACCTGCCGAAGAGGCAAGAGACTTTTTCTTCCCTCTTTGTTTCCTGGTGCGTGAGGAGAGGGGATTAAGAGCGCTGCTTAAAGGAGCTCCAGAGACAGGATAAAAGCGCGGACGCCAGAGACGGGCATAAGACGCTAAAGCTGTTGCTGCCACCACCAAGAAGCCTGTGTACGAGCCCAGGTCACTATCCACACCCCCTTTCCAGGGAGCCTGTGCAGCCCGCCACTGCCAGGGTCCCAGGATCCAGGGACAACTTCCATGGGAGAATGCACGGCGCACCTCAGGCTGGTGCAATGTCATGCCGTCAGCAGCGCAGGCTCCCGCGGCACTCTGTGCCCCTCCCCAGGGTTCTATACGTCCATTTATTATTTTTTTCTTAATAATTATTTTAATAACTTTATTTTACCTTACTTTATTTTATTTTACTTTATCTACTTTCTGTCTTTTTTCCCTTCCTTCCCTCCTTCCTCCCTCCTTCCTCCCTCCCTCCTTTCTTTCTTTCTTTCTTTCTTTCTTTCTTTCTTTCTTTCTTTCTACTTCTACTAAATCTTTCTTTCTATGTTTTCTCCCTTTTATTCTGAAACGTGTGGATGTAAGGCTCTTGCTGCTGCAGCCAGGAGTCACTGCTGTGCCTCTGAGGTGCGCAAGCCAACTTCAGGACACTGGTCCACAAGAGACCTCCCAGCTCCACATAATATCAAACAGCGAAAATCGCCCAGAGATACCCATCTCAACACCAGCAGCCAGCTTCACTCAACAGCCAGCAAGCTACAGTGCTGGACACCCTATGCCAAACAACTAGCAAGACAGGAACACAGCCCCAACTGTTAGCAGACAGGATGCCTAAAATCATAATAAGTCCACAGACACCCCAAAACACACCACCACACGTGGATCTTCCCACCAGAAAGACAAGATACAGCCTCATTCACCAGAACACAGGCACTAGTCCCCTCCACCACGAAGCCTACACAACCAACAGAACCAACTTTAGACACTGGGGTAAGACACTAAAAACAATGGAAACTACGAACTTGCAGCCTGCAAAAAGGAGACCACAAACACAGTAAGAAAAGCAAAATGAGAAGACAGAAAAACACACAGCAGTTGAAGGAGCAAGATAAAAACCCACAAGACCTAACATATGAAGATGAAATAGGCAGTCTACCTGAAAAAGAATTCAGAATAATGACAGTAAAGATGATCCAAAATCTTGGAAATACAATAGACAAAATGCAAGAAACATTTAACAAGGACCTAGAAGAACTAAAGATGAAACAAGCAATGATGAACAACACAATAAATTAAATTAAAAATACTTTAGATGGGATCAATAGCAGAATAACTGAGGCAGAAGAACGGAAAAGTGACATGGAAGATAAAATAATGGCAATAACTACTGCAGAGCAGAATAAAGATAATAGAATGAAAAGAACTGAGAACAGTCTCAGAGACCTCTGGGCCAACATTAAACACACCAACATTCGAATTATAGGGGTTCCAGATTAAGAGAAAAAGAAAGGGACTGAGAAAATATTTGAAGAGATTATAGTTGAAAACTTCCCTAAAATGAGAAAGGAAATAGTTAATCAAGTCCAGGAAGCACAGAGAGTCCTATACAGGATAAAGCCAAGGAGAAATATCCCAAGGCACATATTAATCAAACTGTCAAAAATTAAATACAAAGAAAACATATTAAAAGCAGCAAGGGAAAAACAACAAATAACACACAAGGGAATCCCCATAAGGTTAACCGCTGACCTTTCAGCAGAAACTCTGCAAGCCAGAAGGGACTGGCAGGATATATTTAAAGTGATGAAGGAGAAAAACCTGCAAACAAGACTGCTCTACCCAGCAAGGATCTCATTCAGATTTGATGGAGAAATTACAACCTTTACAGACAAGCAAAAGCTGAAAGAGTTCAGCACCACCAAACCAGCTTTTCAACAAATACTAAAGGAACTTATCTAGGCAAGAAACACAAGAGAAGGAAAAGACCTACAATAACAAACACAAAACAATTAAGAAAATGGGAATAGGAACATCCATATCGATAATTACATTAAATGTAAATGGACTAAATGGTCCCATCACAGAAACAGACTGGCTGAATTGATACAAACACAAGACCCATATACATGCTGTCTACAAGACACCCACTTCAGACCTAGACACACATACAGACTGAAAGTAAGGGGATGGAAAAAGTTATTCCGAGCAAATGGAAACAAAAAGAAAGCTGGAGTAGCAGTTCTCATATCAGACAAAATAGTCTTTAAAATAAAGACTATTAGAAAAGACAAAGTAGGACACTACATAATGATCAAGGGATCGATCCAAGAAGAAGATATAACAATTGTAAATATTTATGCACCCAACATAGGAGCACCTCAATACATAAGGCAAATACTAACAGCCATAAAAGGGGAAATCGACAGTAACACATTCATAGTAGGGGACATTAACACCCCACTTACACCAATGGACAGATCATCCAAAATGAAAATAAATAAGGAAACACAAGCTTTAAATGATACATTAAACAAGATGGACTTAATTGATATTTATAGGACATTCCATCCAAAAACAACAGAATACACATTTTTCTCAAGTACTCATGGAACATTCTAAAGGGTAGATAATATCTTGTGCCACAAATCAAGCCTTGGTAAATTTAAGAAAACTGAAGTTGTATCAAGTATCTTTTCTGATCACACGCTATGAGACTAGATATCAATTACAGGAAAAGATCTCTATAAAATACAAACACATGGAGGCTAAACAATACACTACTTACTAACAAAGTGATCACTGAAGAAATAAAAGAGGAAATGAAAAAATACCTAGAAACAAATGACAATGGAGACACTATGACCCAAAACCTATGGGATACAGCAAAAGCAGTTCTACAAGGGAAGTATTTAGCAATACAATCCTACCTTAAGAAACAGGAAACATCTCGAATAAACAAACTAACCTTGCACCTCAAGCAATTAGAGAAAGAAGAACAAAAAAATCCCGAAGTTAGCAAAAGGAAAGACATCATAAAGATCAAATCAGAAATAAATGAAAAAGGTATGAAGGAAACGATAGCAAAGATCAATAAAACTAAAAGCTGGTTCTTTGAGAAGATAAACAAAATTGATAAACCATTAG
>NW_020172679.1:17730-29242 GCF_003031525.2 Neophocaena asiaeorientalis asiaeorientalis
TATGACCCAGCAATCCCACTACTGGGCATATACCCTGAGAAAACCATAATTCAAAAAGAGTCATGTACCAAAATGTTCATTGCAGCTCTATTTACAATAGCCCGGAGACAGAAACAACCTAAGTGTCCATCATTGGATGAATGGATAAAGAAGATGTGGCCCATATATACAATGGAATATTACTCAGCCATAAAAAGAAACGAAATTGAGCTATTTGTAATGAGGTGGATAGACCTAGATTCTGTAATATAGAGTGAAGTAAGTCCGAAAGAGAAAGGCAAATACCATATGCTAACACATATATATGGAATTTAAGAAAAAAAATGTCATGAAGACAGGAGTAAGACAGGAATAAAGGCACAGGGGTAAGACAGGAATAAAGGCACAGACCTACTAGAGAATGAACTTGAGGATATGGGGAGGGGGAAGGGTAAGCTGTGAGAAAGCGAGCGAGAGGCATGGACCTATATACACTACCAAACGTAAGGTAGATAGCTAGTGGGAAGCAGCCGCATAGCACTTGGAGATCAGCTCGGTGCTTTGTGACCGCCTGGAGGGGTGGGATAGGGAAGTTGGGAGGGAGGGAGATGCAAGAGGGAAGAGATGTGGGAACATATGTATATGTATAACTGATTCACTTTGTTATGAAGCAGAAACTATAACATACCATTGTAAAGCAATTATACTCCATTAAAGATGTAAAAACAGAACAAAACCAACAAAAAGACTACAATGAGGTTTCACCTCTCACCAGTCAAAATGGCTATCATCAAAAAATTTACATACAATAAGTGCTGGAGAGGGTATGGATACAGGTCAACCCTCCTACACTGTTGTTGGGAATGTCAATTGGTACAGCCACTGTGGAGAGCAGTATGGAGGTTCCTTAAAAAACTAAAAATAGAACTACCATATTACCCAGCAACCCAACTCCTGGGCATATTTCTGGAGAAAACCATAATTCAAAAAATACATGCAGAACAGTGTTCACTGCATCACTATTTACAGTAGCTGGGACATGGAATCAACCTAAATGTTCATCAAAAGAGGAATGGATAAAGAAGATGCAGTACATATACACAATGGACTCTTGCATAAAATAACAAAATAATGCCATTTGTGGCAACATGGATGGACCTAGAGATTGTCATAGTGAGTAAAGTAAGTCAGACACAGAAAGACAAATACCATATGATATCGCTTGTGTGTGGAATCTATAAAAAATTGTACAAATGAACTTACTTAGAAAACAGAAGTAGAGTCACAGATGTAGAAAACAATCATTGTTACCAGGGGATAAGCAGGGGAGGGATACATTGGGAGGTTGAGATTGACATAAACACACTACTATATATAAAATAGATAACTAATAAGGACCTGCTGTATAGCACAGGGAAATCTACTCAGTACTCTGTACTGGCCTGTATGGGAAAAGAATCTAAACAAAGAGTGGATATATGTATATGTATAACTGATTCACTTTGCTGTACACCTGAATGTTAACACAACATTGTAAATCGACTATACTCCAATAACATTTTTTGAAAAAGAAATTAAAGAGGATCTAAATTGAAAAGGATCCCATGCTTATTGACCAGAAGACAGTTTTGTTTACATGGCAATAATACCTAAAGTGTCCTACATATTCAATGAATTTTCTGTAAAAATTCCAGTGGGATCTTTTTTAACAGAAATTAACAAGCTTAACCTAAATCCCATATGGAAAAGCAAAAGACCACAAACAGCTAAAGCTTTCTTGAAAAGAAAAGTTTAGAGACTCACACTCCTGATTTCACAACTTCAATAAAATGCTATAATAATCAAGACAGTATGGTACTAGCATAAAGACAGATAAATAGATTAATGGAGTGAAACTGAAAGTCTACATATTTGCCCTTACATTTATGGTAGTTTGATTGACAAGGATGTCAAGTCAATTTAATGGGGGAAAGGATAGCATATTCCATAAATGAGTCTGGGACAACTGGATATCCCCATGCACAAGAATGAACTTGGATACCTAATTTACAATATATAAAAAATTAACTCAAATGGATCCTAAATCTAAATGTAATAGATAAAAATATAAAACTCTTTAGAAGACAATGTGGGTGTAAATATTAATGACCTTGTATTCGTCAATGGTTTCTTACATATGATACCAAAAGCACAAGTGAGTAAAGAAAAAAATAGATGCATTGGACTTTCTCAAAAAAACTTGTGCTACAAATGATACAATCAAGATAGTGAAAAGACAATCCATGGAATGGAAGAAAATGTTTGCAAATCATATCTCTGATAAGGGACTTGTATCCAGAATATATAAATATCTCTTGCAATTCAACAATAAAATAGCAAATAATACAATTTAAAAATGAAGAAAGACTTTAGTCATTTCTTCAAGAAGATATACAAAATGCCCAATAAGCACATGAAAAAATACTATGCAACACTAATTACTGGAGAACTACAAATCAAGAGTGCAATGAGATACCACTTCCCACCCCTTAGAATGGCTACAATCCAACAGATGGACAATAACAAATGTTTGGGAGGATGGAGAGAAATTGGAATCCTCTTACATCACTGGTGGGAATGTAAAATGGTGCAGCTGTTTTGGAAAAGTCTAGCAGTTCTTCAAAAAGTTAAACAGAGTTATCATGTGCTCAGCAATTCTACTCTTCTATATATACTCAAAGAAATGAACACATATGTCCACACAGATTTGTACCCAGATATCTACAGTAGCATTTTTCAAAATTGAAAACAGCCCCTAAATGTCCATCAGTTGATGAATGGATAAATAAAAGGTTGTGCATCCACAAAATGGACTATTATTTAGTAACAAAAATCAATGAAGTACTGACACATGCTAAAACATGGATGAATCTTGAAAACATGCAAAGTGAAAGAATTCAGCCACCAAAGACCACATTTTGTTTATTCCATTTATGTGAAATGTCAAAAACAAACTTTTGCTGAAACTATTCATAAAGAGTCACTTTCTATTTGGTTTTGCTAAATTGTTGAGATGTAAGCTATGGTCGTACTGCTAACATGAGGAGAGACCCTGCCTAAGAATGACGTCTATGCAGGAAAGAGCAGAGCCAAAAGATATACAGATTTCTGAAGACATATTTTGATCACACAAATCCATCTGGACACCAAGCAATCCCAATTACATGAATTAACTAATTCCCAGTTTAAGTTGGGTTTCTGGCATGTGCAACTGAAAGAGTCCTGACTAATATGGTTGGTTAAACAACTAATTATTTGCTTTTCACTTTCATTGTATTTACTGTATTGTAAATACAGTAAAAGTGTGCTCTTGAATTTTATTGACCATAATAGCTATGTCTTTTTGTGAACATTCATTCTTCAGTAGAATTATTGGCCAGCAGAAAACACCAAACTCTGTCTAGGGGCATATATGTCAGTTAAACATGCTATAACTTGGATTATAACATAACCAAAGTCATATCCAAATTTCATTAAAAATACATTACTTTCTAGTGGTAATAGTTGTCCTTCCACCACTGGAGGGTTGGTTAAGAGATGAATATATTTCTTGTCTCAACTTCGAGAGTTCCTTACAAATAAAAGACAATATAATCATTTGAAAACCATAGAAACATGAGGTAAGAGGTATGTTTGATAATTTAACAAGGTTACTAAAGAATAATTACTTTTTTCCCTTCGTTTTTAGCCTTGAGGTAAGAATGTTCCAATCCCACTTGTTGAATTCCATATAGTCTTGTTTCATGGTACCTAATCAGTTACATTATAAGTCTCTGCAGGAATCCACTAACTGGTTCTATACTTAAGGGATAACATGAGATAGAATGGGCATGATTCTCAAGATGAAGATGTGAAAATTTTTGTTCCAAAAAGATTTAAATGTGTATCTATAGCAGAAAAATATGAAATTTCAATATGGAAGTAGATATTGTTTCATAACAGAAAATCTATCACTGAATGCTACTACAAGTACCATTTGTTCAATAACAGCAATACAACATTAGCCACCATTTGGGTAGTTTCTTCCTTCAGTACCTATTTTATGACAGATCTTGGGCTACATGATACAGACATAGAAAGGAATATAACACAGTCCCTTGCTGAAGCAGCTCACAGCCTTATTGGGAGTTTGCCTGCCAATGAGGTAGAAAATCAATGTCTTAAAATTATTAAAGGCACAATAGCACATATTTTTTGCTTCAATTCTAGCTTTCATTTGAATTATTTCTCCTGAAATGTGAGTCTTCTACTTCTCGTAGGCACTCACATTCTACTTCATGAATAAAGTAAGTCTTGGAAACATGTCTTTTTATAGTTTGTGGGAAGTATTTATCCTACAGGGCTGAGTTGTATGGTTCGTCTCCACCTTGACCCCTTCTCTGTTACCTCCGATTGATGCTTTATAAGGGAATCCTTCTCTTCCAGCAAGCTTGTCAGTTCATGAATCTTGAATTGGAAGTCACTGCTACTTCCTTCTCTTCTTGAAACATCTTTTTGGTACTGATTTAATTGAGTCTAAGGATTTAAAAAGAACTAAGAATTATTATAATTCTCATTAACAAAATGGGTAACTGAGTTCCAGAGAGGTTAAGTGACATAAAGTCATACAGCTAGTTATGAAATGAAGAGCAAAATACCAGTAGTTATAAACATTTAAAGAGCTTTATGAATGTAATATGTGAACTGAAATGCCAATTAGGAATTTCTCACTTTTTTTAAGATTTATTGTTTATTTTTGGCTGTGTCAGATCTTAGTTGCAGTACATGGGATCTTCATTGAGGCTTCTATCTAATTGTGGCATGTGGGTTTTCTCTTCTCTAGTTGTGGCACGCAGGTTCCAGAGCACGTGGGCTCTGTAGTTTGTGGCAATGTGGGCTCTCTAGTTGAGGTGCACGAGCTCAGTAGTTGTAGCATGTGGGCTCTAGTTGCCCCATGGTATGTGGGATCTTAGTTCCCTGACCAGGGATCAAACCCAAGTCCCCTGCATTGTAAGGTGGATTCTTTATCACTGGACCACCAGGGAAGTCCAATAAATTTCTCATTTTTAAAAGGTGACTTTACTGTTTAGGCTTAGGCATTACTTAAGTAAAAGTCCTAGGCAACAAGAATTAAAATAAAGCTAAGAAAACAGGTACTTTACATTCCTTCAAATACTAATTAAGGAAAACTCAATAACAAATATTATATCATAATTTGCAGTTCACAACATATTCCTCCTGCATGACTCATCTCAGTCCTCATAGCAGCCCTCTAAGTATTATTATAATCTTTATTTACAAAACAGGTAAATGAGATCCAGAGACATGAAGGCACAACAGCTACTAAGCAACATAGCTGCAACTCCATGACAAGTCTTCCAACTGCAAATCCTGTCCATTTCCCTTTTTACTGCATTATGTGTGCACAGATGGCTGTTTAGGTTAAAGTGTTATTAGTAACGTTCAGATGGAAAATAAACCAGTGGAGGACATCTGCAAGAAAAATCAGCAGACTTTTGAACAAATTCTATTTTGTTTCATTTTGATTTTTGGTAAAGACTGTACATTATATTTGGAGAGAAAAAACTGTGGTCAGTTTTTCTATTAAAATATTTGAGTATATATAACTACAATTAGGAATCAGTAAATTGTTAGTCAATTTGACCTAGAATGACAAAATAAGACAATGTATATTTATTCTCACAAATATCACCTTAATTTTGATGCCAATTACAGGTATATAATTCAACAGTTCTTATCCATGTGCTTGAAAAAACTCTTGCTAGCTATCATCCTTCAAAATCAAGTGAGGATATTTATGAAGTCAAATGTGGCTTCACTGGATAATCTTGAAAGTTGCTTGGCTGCATAGAGCAAGCTTTAGGCAAGATCGTAAAGTGTTCCCCCGTCACCATAAATAAATGAATAGAAATTAAAAATCAACAACCCTGAACTTAAGGTCTTCTTTTGCTTTCCTAGAAAAGATGAAGCTAAATTACAAGACAATTTAACGATATTCCCTACATAGTGATATGTATTTAAAGAAATGGTTCTATGGCATACTCCTAAAACTCTACCTTTGGTTGATTTTTCTTTGTAGCATTAAACTGGAGACTATCATTGTCTTATTAGAAAGTTTGTGCTGAACTGTGTATTTATGCAGTGTAGGATCTACATACCCTTAGTTTGCAGATCTCTCTATCTTTCTCCATTCTTAAGTTTTTCACCATCTCCATGTAATGGTTGCCAATCTCAGCCATTTTAGCCTGCAGCATCGGGCCTGTGCAAGTCTCTGAGAGCTACACAAGACAAAATAAATTTCTGTTGTTAGACTGTTATGAAGGAAACCCATATTATATTACAAGACATTAATAGATGAAAACCACTTGATTAAACAAAACATTGAAATAATGACAGTGATTTTTAGGAACTGCATTATACAGCTCAGATGGCAGTGAGTTAAGACCTAACTGCATGTGAGATCATCAGAAAGCAGTCTACATATTTTCTCGAGATGAATTGGAGATATATATATATATATATATAGCCAATGCTAGGATTACAACCATATAACTAAGACAATAACACACATTTAAAACAAAATTTGAATACCTGCACTCTAAGATTTTTATTCTCTTGCTCTAAATTATGCTTACAGTATTCCAGTTCTTTTAGTTTATATTCTATATCTGATAGTGTATGCCGAAGAGAAAGATTGTTTTCTTCCAATGCTTGGCATTTTGAGGTTGAGTCTTGAAGTCCTTGCTGTAAAGACACAGTAAATAAGACAAATGGATTCTACTTTTTGGGAGAGAGTGCTTTTAGTTGATTAATTCAATGAAACAAAGCAAATATTGATATTTTTCCATGCCCAGTTTTCTTATATATTTAACCTTAAAAGGTAAGTTAAGGGCTTCCCTGGTGGCGCAGTGGTTGAGAGTCCACCTGCCGTGTTCCAGTCCGGGAAGATCCCACATGCCGCGGAGCGGCTATTACCCTCACTTGCCTATCTTGAGTGAGAAGGAATCGAGATCAGATGAATTTTCAATGTACCAATCGAGCAATCTGACTCTTGCTGCTTTTTGACAATACCGTAACCTGCCTTTTAGTAGGCACCAAAATGACCATATGCCTGATTATGTGACAAATGAAAACTCAGCCAAATTGTCATGGGAATGTCATGGGAATGAATTTTAAGAATGGACTGGCCTCAGAGACTCATTACGATTTCCTAAAAATCCTCTCTGCTCAGGTATCTGGAGAAATCTTCTAGAGTTCATTCATTCAGTTATTCATTGCACAAACGTGCTAAGATCTCCAAAACTTTTTTATTGACACATTAGTAGATTAAATGAACGAGTGAACTTAGATTTTCAATATTTATACAATTTTTGTCACCCAACAAAACATAATTGTGGATAGTATATACTTTATATCTAAAATACTTGGGGTTATCTATTTTTCTGAGAGGGCTTCAGTATTTGGAAATACCTAAAGCCACTCAATTCCCATATGAACAAATTGTTCCATCATATTTTAATTTTCTGGATTATATCTCATAACTCCAATGTGCTAGTAATTGTGCATATGAAAAACTATCAAATTTATTATCAAAGAAAATGTCAACTTACCTGCTGCTGGCGATTATTTGCTCTCACTGATGCTAAGAGTTCTTCATACTCTTTTATTTGAGTTTCTTTGAATGACAAGTCTTTCTCAAGTCTTATCTTGTCATTTTCCAGTGACTAGAAGCAAAATTATTTATGACTCAGAATTACAGAATCCTGTCAACAGTTATGTAATACAAAGACCTGTTTACATTGGAAGGTTTAAATAAGCACTTGTTTCATTTGTAATTGTTTAATAAAACGGAATTCTTAAAAGTTAATCAAACTATGGGATACAAAGAAGTGAAAATTTAAAAACCCGCATCAATGGACATTTTGATGAATTGACTAATTGTAAGTACAATGAAGCAGAACCTTTTGAATTATTTTAATGTTTTTCTTCAATCTACAAAGACCCTTGTTAATCCCAGCAGGTGGTGAATTTTCAAATTAAGAGTCTAAATGTGTTCATCAGAACCCAGAAACAAGAAAGCCCACTCCAAAGTCCCCAAGGAGTTATTCATTGTATGAAAAGTGTTCTGAATGTATCTAGCTGATGTCATGAAGAGCACCAATTAAAATAGAAAATGTTAAGTTCTTGGAGAAAGAAGTTTTCAAGTATTCAAATAAATTCAAAGTATGCTTTACTATTACAGAAAAGGGGAAATTATGAATCAGAGTCAGATTATTGTAATTTTACAAACTACTCCCTGGCTTTAAGCGTTAAATTACCTTAGCGGTAAACTAAGTAGTAAGTGTTCACCCAACTTTCATTTTCACATTGGATAACTCTTTACTCCTCTCTCCCAACCCCAATTAATTATTTCAGGAAAATAACTATATCTGGGTGAGCACAATGTTGTTGTGTTGTATTAAATTTTAAAAAGGTATACTGAATGCTTTGATTTCTATGTTATGAAGCTAGGATCTAGAAAAGATTTGGAAAGAAAAATCAAAATAAATGTTACTGTCAAGTCATTCTGAAGATGTCCAAGCTCCTCCCGTATGTTGCTGAATGTGGACAGCACTAGCCGGAGTGATTTATCAGACATACCCCTCATCTGGAGGAAGAAAATTATTGATGGTTTATTTTTACTAGCATTTAAAAATAGGCAATATAAGTAATAATAATCTTATTTTTTCTATTCCTACAAGCAAACTTATTAACAGTTTCATTTTTGATATGGCAATATTAGAATAGTGATGCAGAGCATTTGGTCAATAACATGCATTAGTAATCCAAGCAATATCCCTGAAGAGTCCCTGAAGAGATCATAGCTATGCTATTAAAACAAGGGTCTCTTATTTTTTCCATGATAAAGTATCATCTTTCTCACGACAGAAATATATCATCAAATTCTTAAATTTACTTTTCTTCTCTATTTAAAGATTAGAAAAGATGAGACAGTCAACCTTCAAGTAATAAATTGCATCTCCCTAAGTGTGTTGCCAAATGCATAGATTTTGCCTGAGTTGAGAAGAATCTAACACAAATTAAGTTTAACCTTGAAGTATAGAAATATCTCAAAATTTAAAGAGGGAGAAAAACCCTTTAACTAGATTAAACTCATTTCTTCAAAGAAAAATGGTTTTGAAAACAGGCAACTTCTGTTTCTGAAAAGATGGAGCAGAAATACTTTTCTCTATTTTTCCTGCTAAGTCTAACTAAAAACCCTGCACTTTATGTATAAAACAAACATAAAAAGACTCTGAAAGTTAAAAAAGAAGAATGAAGTCTGGTTGAGAACATTAGGAGCTAAGGAATAATACAGAAGTGATTTCCTGGGTTTTCTTTTTGCTTCATATATGAGTGGTATTGGACAAACCAATAACAAAGAAACACCAGTGGATACAGACAACAAAAGTCCCTAGAAAAGCCTGCTCTCTCTACCCAAAGTACCATGAAAAGGGCAGCCTAGCAAGGCAGATAGCATTTAAATAATAACCAGTCTACTCCAGCCAAACACCACAGAAAAACCTGCAACTCTATTCTACGCCCACCCAAACCATCAAAAGCCAAGAAGGGAACGTAGACTCTCTCTCTCAACCTCCCTGCTTGGGTGATGTCAGAGAATTCTTAGTGAAGTGTCAAGACTTTCATCATTGCCCAACAGAAATGAGGCCACTCACATTGCAGTGTCAGTAGAGGCCAACAAGGGAACAGTAACACAACACACCTCCCCATCCAAACCAGGGTGTTTTCAGTGGGAGCCTAGTAGAGAGCCACACTTCCTACACCTGCCAAGGAAGAACAAAGAGCTACTCCCCCAACCTGTGTCAACAGAGGCAGAATGGGGAACCTGGACTTCCACCCCCATGTGGCAGTAACAGGTCATGCCCCTACTTCCCCTGTTGCTCAGTATCAGAGGAGGCCTGCTAAAACAGAAGATGTGAATAAGATCCAAAGTCAGAACACAGTACCCAAAATGTCCAGGTTTCAATTTTTAAAAAGTCACTTATTCTAAGAACCAGGAAATCTCAACTTGGTAAGAAAAAAGGGTTAATACATGCCAACATCAAGATATCAGAAAAGTTAGAATTATCTGATAAGGATTTTAAGGCAGCCATTTTAAAAAGGTTTCAAAGTGACCTAAATGTCCATCAACAGAGGAATGGATAAAGAAGATGTGGCACATATATGCAATGGAATATTACTCAGTCATAAAAAGAAACAAAATAGTGCCATTTGCAGAGACATGGATGGATCTAGAAACAGTCATACAGAGTGAAGTAAGTCAAAAAGAGAAAAACAAATGTCACATAATATTACCTATATGTGGAATCTAGAAAAATGGTAGAGAAGAACTTATTTGCAAAGTAGAAATAGAGTCACAGATGTAGAGAACAAACTTATGGTTACCAAGAGGGGAAGGGAGGGGTGGGATGAACTGAGAGATTGGGACTGACATAAATACACTACTATGTGTAAAATAGATAACGAATGAGATCCTACTGTGTAGCACAGGGAACTCTACTCAGTGCTCTGTGGTGACCTAAATGGGAAGGAAATCTAAAAAAGAAGGGATATATGTGTATGTAAGACTGATTCACTTTGCTGTACAGCAAGAAACTAACACAACATTGTAAAGCAATGATACTCTAATAAAAATTAATTCAAAAAACACACCAAATTAAAAAAAGTTTCAACAAGAAATTGCAAAGATTTAAAACAAATAAAAAATAGAAAGTCTCAGCAACAAAACAGAAAATCTCAGAAAACAAACAGAAGCTATAAAGAGTAACTAAATGAAAATTTTAGAACTGAAAACTCAATAATTAAAAAGCAAAACAAAAACAAAAACCTCAGTGGATGGACTAAAAAGCAGAAAGGAAAGCATAGAGCAAAGAATCAGTGAACTTGAAGACAGAACAATAGAAAATACTGAGTTCTGAACATCAGACAGAAAATAGGTTGGAAGAAAATTGAACAGCGCCTCAGTGTCCAGTGGGAGTATGACATATATCTAACATTCATGTCATCAGAATCCTAGAAGGAAAAAAGAAAGAGGGGGGAGCTGAAAAATTATATGAAGAAATAATGGCTGTAAACTTCCCCAAATTAGCAGAAAAACATAGACAGATTTAAGAAGTTGAGCAAACCCTAAACAGGATAGACCCAAAGAAATCCATGCCTGGACATATGAGGCAAACTTCTTAAAACTGAAGATAAATTTAAAATCTTAAAAGCAGCAAAAGAAACCTTAACTATTGGGAATAGCAATTCAAATGACAGCCGATTTCTCATGAAAAATCATAGAGGCCAGAAGGAAGTGGCATACATTTTTAAAGTGATGAAAGAAAAGAATTGTCAACTACAAATTCTGTATGCAATGAAAACAACCTTTAGGAATGAAGGGAAAATCACATTTTCAGAGGAAAAGAAAAAGAATTTTTCACTAGCAGACCTC
>NW_020172679.1:29298-41751 GCF_003031525.2 Neophocaena asiaeorientalis asiaeorientalis
TAGCAGACCTACCCTTAAAAAAATGGCTGAAGGAAGTTCTCTGAAGAAAAAGAAAATGATAAAAAAAGAAATTTGGAGTATCAAGAAGGAAGAAGTAATACAGTAAGCAAAAATATAGGTAAATACAGTGGGCTTTCCTTCTCCTTTTGAATTTTCTAAATTATATTTGAAGATTGAAGCAAAAAAAAAAAATATATATATATATATAACACTGTGTGATGTGGCTCTCAATGCCTGTAGAGGAAATATTTTAAAAATTATAAATGTGGAGGTTAAAGGAAGATAAAAGAAGCAAAATTTTCTGCAGTTCACTGAAACTGATAAAATGTTGACACCAATACACGGGGATAAGTTATGGGTATATAATGTAATACTTAGGGCAACCCCTAAAAAAGCTATACTACGTGATACACTCAGAAGCACTAGAGGTAAATCAAAATGGAATTCTAAAACATATTCAAGTAATCCACATGAAAGCAAGACAAAGAAAACAGAAACAAAAAACAGAACAAACAAAACACAATGGCAGATCTAGCCCTAACATATGAATAATTACAACTTGGTCTAAATACACCAGTTAAAAGACAGATTGACAGAATGATAAGAAAAAACATGACCTCACTATGTGTTTTCTATAAGAAATTCATTTCAAAGATAATGAAAATTAAAATATACATAATGAAATTTAAAAGTTGGGAAAAAAGATATACCATGCAAACATTAATCAAAAGAAAGGAGTGCTATTGATATTAGATAAAAATGACTTCAGAGCAAAGAAAATTACCAGGAACACAGAGGGATAATAAGAGTCAGTCCACCAAGAAGACATAGCAATCCTAAATGTTTATGCACCAGACAACAGAGCTACAAAATGTATCAAACAAAAACTGATAGAACTGAAAGGAGAAATAGACAAACCCACAGATATAACTGAAGACTTTTATACCCCTCTCTCGGCAACTGATAGTACTGCTTAGAAGAAAATGAGCAAGAATACATAATACAATAATTCAACAATACCATCAACCAAAGGATCGAATCAGCATTTATAGAATACTTCATCCAACAACAGATGCACATTCCTTTCATATACCCATGGAACATATACCAAAATAGACCATGTACTTGACTATCAAACTTAACCATTTCAAAAAAATTAATCTCATATGGAGTATATTTTCTGCCCACAGTGGAATCAAACTAGAAATGAATAACAGAAAGACAATAGGAAAATCTCTAAACACTTAGAAAGTAAACAATACACTTCTAAATAATCCACCAGTCAAAGCAGAAGTCTAAAGGGAAATAAAAATATATAAAACTGAAAGAAAATGAAAATACATATCATAACTTGTGGGACACAACTAAAGCCATGCTGAGAGGATATTTATAGCACTAAATGCTTACATTAGAAAATAGAAAAGGTGTGAAATCAATAATCTAACTTTCTATATCAAGAAACTAGACAAAGAAGATCAAAATAAACCAAAAGCAAGCAAAGGAAGGAAATAATACAGACGAGAAAAAAAATCAATGGAAGTGTAAACAGGAAAACAATAGAGATCAATAAAACTAAAATATAGTTCTTTGAAAAAAATCAATAAATTGATAAACCTCCAACAAGACTGACAACAAAAAAGAAAGAAGACATAAATCACTAGTGTCAGGAGTTAAATAGGGAAGAGTAATACAGACCCCACAGACATCAAAAGGATAAGGGAATACTGTGAATAGTTATACACATATAAATTTGACAATTTAGTTGAAATTGACTACTTCCTTGAAAAACACAGATTACCACAACTCACCCAACACGAAACAGATCATTTGACTAGACCTGTAACTACTAAGGAATTGAATTTAGAATTTTTTTAAACTCCTGAAAAATATATATCCATGTCCAGATATTTTCACTGAAGGATTATACCAAATGTTTAATGAAGAGTTAACACTATGTCTATACAGTTTCTTCCAGAAAACAGAAAAGGAAGAGACATTTACCAATTCATTTCATGATGCTAGATTATCCTGACACCAAAATCAAAGCAAATACAAGAAAACTACAGACTAATGTTTCTCAGGAAGTTAGATGCAAACATTCTCAGAGTTTTTTGAGGAAATAGGCCTTGAATGCACTTTGGATGGACATCCTGCCACCAGAAATAATATCAAGGATGTATCCAAAATTCAGGTTCTGCAGAGCATATGTGTTCCCCATACCACTGTCTCTTTATAATACAGACTGTGTCCCACTAAAAATATTTCATTTAAGTTTCACAGATAAGATGTCAGGTCCAATATCTGGATGATCAACAAAGATTTGAGACCAAATATCAAACTTAGAAATTTGCCTCACTAGACAAAACTAGAGTATCTTTAGAATCCTTTCTTGCAAACACATGTACTCTTCATTTTTTAGCCTTATTTCTTTAGCATCTATCTTGATCTGTCTTGGTCTGTCTCTCCCTTCAGTGTAGGGGAATTTACTGCTGCAGTGGTCTCTAGCATTCCATAATTCAGGAAAATCAAGTCATTGGCCTTTCCATCTGCCAGGGGTAGGGTAGGGAGGTATAGAAAGTAGAATGGAGAAGAGGAGGGCAAATCCTATAAGTTAGAGTCAGGTTGTGCTACAGCAGTGAGGAGAGAATAAGGGCATTCCACAGCCCGGAATATTTCTATAATGATTTCCTAAATGCTAGTCATTCAATACTAGTGTTTGATAGTCTGACCAAACTATAATGCAACCCTTGTTTAATCAAAAGGCAATCAACTCTTGTGAAATAGGAATTTTATTTGGGACTTTCTGTCCTTAATTAAAGGAAACATCCTGGGCTAGTGGTTTGTTAGTGTTGCCTTCACAGCCACTCTTGACCCCATCTTACCTGCAGAATATAGCGAATTTGCTGTTTTGTAAATTCTGACAATCCTTTAGGAATCAATGATTCAGTGTCTTCTGACTGTACGAAAAGAGAGGCTTATCTTTCAACAGATACATGTTAGTGTTTTAATCAGAGGGTCAGCAGACTTTTGTAGAGAGGGACGTGTTTTTATGAACATCAGAAGATTACTTCACTTTCTGGGTAATAGTTGCCACAAACTTTACTTCTAGCATTATCAGTTCTTACTTTTTAAAAAAAATCATTGTACTACATACACCATGGAAAGAACCCTGAATTACAGGAAGTTTAGGGGGAAGTTTGGGGCAATCAATCAGATGTCGCATTTCTATTTTTTAAAAAGAGCAACTTAAAAACAAAAGGGTAGTCAGTTAAATCCCATTACCACTTTATTTCCATGTATTTTTTAACAACTGGAAGTTTAGTTGGGTGGTAGATATGACACTTTAAAGGCTGATTTTTTAAATAATGAAAATTTGAGTAAATAAAATAAAATTAAAGGTTTACTGAGAATTTGCATAGAGCTGTGGTGACTTTTGAAAGATTATGATGTTGCCACAGCAACATTAAGAAGCTTCAACAAATTTTAAGTGAGAAGCTGAATTGAATTCAGTACTTCATAAAGACAATTTAGGGCTTACTGAATTATTGTAACAAATGCAGTACGTCAATACTTTGGAAATAAAGATGAAAATTAACACAAAAGAAGCCATTGTGATTGTTACTTTGAAATCAGTTCTTTCTCTATTTGATGACTTATTCCATTAAAAGTAACTATTACCAAAATGTATATACATAATATTTAGAATTGATACTTGAAAATATTTACTTCAAGTTGCTGGCTATTTGGCATGGGACATACAAGTTTTCGAAATACATTAAAACGAAATTTTCTATTTAATTAGTTAACGTAGATTTCAGTTTTGTAAAACAGAGTATGTAGTCAATGAACTTTTAAATGTTCTCATAAGCAAAGACAAGTTAAATCATAAGGTGACAGCTGATAAAACATTTTTTGTGTGAATGATTATTACTTTTACAATTATCACCTTTAAAGCCATTACAAAATATAAATGGTTATATCATTTTAAAGGCAAAAGGATCATTATTTCTTTCACTAACCTGTTTCCAGTCTAATGAAAATACCAAACTAAAAACAATATTATTAATGCAAGTATCTGCTTTGTTATCTGCTTTGTTATCAACTATATTTGATTTTCAACTCTTTTTGCACTTACCTCATCTGTAGACTCAAAGTCCTGTTTGCTGCAAGAATGAAAAAAAAACAACAGACAACCTTAGGAAAATATATACATTGATCATATATAAATGTTAGTGTTCTAAATATTTTACCTTACTTTTTGATATATAACATATCCAAGTGAAATTTATAATCCTAATGAAAAATTTAAAGCTAACTAAAATGGCACTTGACAAAAATAAAGTTAATTTTCCTGGAATTAGCTAATCTATTAAAAATGAACAACATCCAAATAACAAACCAATATAATATGCAGAATTACTACCATTCATTAACACTGGTTTATTTGTGACTAGATGTAGAAGTCTTCAGTTTGGCAAAACATACTATCTGAGTGAACAAATAACAATAAGTCATTTTCTATTTCCACCTTATTTTTCTCCTTGTATTGCTCCCTTTTAATGCTGATTCCAGCTTCTCCCTACAGTGTCTTTAAGTTATTCATACCCTTTTAGTCAAAACCAAAACTTGTAAGACTTCGTAATCTACACTAATCATTCAATCTACACTACAGTATGTATAGCAATGACAAAGCTAAAAGGATATTGGAATGTTTACATAGGGACATAGCCTCAAGCAACATGACCAAAATTCTAGTGGGATAGTTGAATTTCCAGCATCAAAATGAAGGTTTGTCCATGAGGGTTGGAAGGCCCTTTGAGAAGCCATGTTAGGTAGGCAAATGCTGCAAGCGAATTGTTAGTGGTTATACCAGTCCGGCACTGGCTCCTTTGGGGAATGGTGAAAGCTGGGAAGGATACAGTTCTAGCGTTGCCAGTGGCAACAGATAGGCCTTTATTTTTGCCTACTTGTTCCCCCTGCACTTCGTGGAAAAATTGGGTCCAAAATACATACGGTGAACATACTTCTCAAACAAACAAACAAACAAAAAACTGTACACATGTTCTGACAGCAAGACAAAATATGTTAAAGTAAGACTATCTTAGGATATTACAGATATATGACTGCCATATCGTCAGGTACAACAGAAACATATTTTAGAGATATAAGCTAGTACATTAGCTCCTACCTTTACCTTCTAAGTAAGTGCTTATGAGTAATATATTGCTTACAGAGATAAGTGGATCACTCACTGTGCGAAACCTCTCGCATGCATTTATAAAAATACACAAGCTAATGTGGAGAATGAGAACTGAAGATTTCATTTCCTGAGGCATGACTGCATATGTGCAATTGTCTGTATGTATGTATGTGGTATTTCCTGGGTTGCTCAAAATATAAATTTTGGGGAGGCCCTAGCGAAAAAAAATGAAGTATCTTTTACTTTTTTAGTGTGTTACTGAAGTAACTGCATGCATATATTGGAAGCTAAAAGAAGTTAAAATATGACTCACGATGCAGGTATAGTAGTCTTGCATTACTGTTAACTGGAATTATTATCACAATATTAATAGACCTTTTATGTTTAAAATCCCAATTCCAATGCCAACCTAGTACACATGTCCCTAGCCACTTACTTCTTTCTACAAATAAGAAAACAAAACAAAGAAACAAGGAGCAATCAACAGCACTTAATACTGGAATTTACAAATGTAACCAAAATGGTTTCATAAGACAACCTTTCTTAATTCTGACCTTCCAGTCTACTTATTGCTGAATTGCAATTTAGAAAGAGAAGAAAAGTGGAGACAAAGGGGTGGGAGAGAGAGAGAGAGTGGAAACAAAGAGAGCAGAGGCAGGAGGTGGAAAGGCCATTGTGGATTATATCTCCATTCAGTACAAGGTGATGGTGACTATAATTACAGTGGGCAGAAAAAAAAAAGAGAGGCACTCACTATGTCATCTCACCTCCTAGGAAGGAAGGAATGTAATAAGGAAAAAAACAAAAGAAGAAATAAAAGGCGGGTGGAATGAAGAGAAAGAAACTGACAACCTTCTGACAAACAAAAAGTCTTAAGCACCAAAATTTTATGAGACCCTCTCCACTCTGGAGTGTTTACTAATGTGGAGACCCCAGCTTTCTATTTTCTTTTTAGTATTTTTAGCTACTTTAGAAATTAAGCTCAATGTTTTACATCGCTTAATTACACATTTAGGTCACCCATATACATTTATCAAAACCCTCAATGACAGGAAGTTATTTCAAAACCCCAGATTACATCTCTACCTGGTTGGTCATTATAAAGCAATTTAACTTCCCTTGCTCAATTACTTTGTCTACTTCTAATTAGTATGAGACTAATACATTTGGAATATATTTAACTCTCATTTTATAAACCTTTATTGAGTAGCGACTTTGTCAAGGCCATGTGCTCTGAACTGGATTTCAGCAATCCAAACACAAATATTATCTTGTCCTGTACGTGACACAAACATAAGTGATCTAAGGCAAAATTTGAGCAATGTAAAATTGGTCTAAGTCCTCCAACCTTTTCAAATTTGATGATTCAAAAATTGATAATTGCTTTAATGTGTCTGCAGTATGTTAAATAATTTAGAGACACATATCTAGTATGAAAGGTTAAGTGATTTGCCTAAGTTAAGGTTCTCCCATAGGTTCTAGTCCCAGATTTGCCACTTTTGTGGCCTTAGGTCAGTGGTTCTCATACTTTAACATGTATCAGAATCCTCCAGAGGGCTTGCTGCTTGGCCTTACCCCAGAGTTTTTGATTCTACAGGTATGTTTGCAGACCTGCATTTCACATGATGCTCCTGCTGCTTGTAAGTACATGTCTTAAATAAATCATTTATTGCTTATAACAAATCTATGAAATAAGTATTATTATAATCTCTATTTCACAGATGAAGAAACTGAGGTACAGAGAGGTTAAACAGGTTGCCTGATATTACACATCTAGTATGTAACAAAAGCTGGGACATGAACCCAGGGTATGAACCCTGCATCTACAATCAGGTACTTAAGAATATATGTCTCTATATGCTCTTGATTTTACCATGTGATACTTTAACAGAAATATTCATAAGACATGATTAATGCACAGAAGAGGAACATCTAGACAAAACAGTATCTAGAGAAGGCTTTGCAGAAAAGCTGAGTCATGGCTTATAGGTATAAGAGTACTCAAAACTGTTTGAATCCATCTCAAGCACTTAGTAGCTATGTGATCTTAATAACTTATTCTCTTTGGGTGTCCATTTGAAACTTTTTATGGTTACTGTGCAAATTAGATAATATTTAAAAAGCACTTAGCACAGTGTCTGGCACAATAGTGGACACTCAATACATACTAGAGTACTCAGAATGAGGGGAAAGATTTTAAGGTAGTGACCTTATGCAAATGAATGAATGTGTGAAATAGTTGTTTGGATAAGGGGAGAGGATATTGATTAGTATAAAACACTGATGAAGGCCTAGCTGAAGATGGAAACCATGCGTTAATAATAACCATGCGCTTTTCTCTGTGCTCAACTGCATGGATGTAGCATAAAGAAGGCATTCATTCATTCAACAAATATTTATTAAGCACCACACTAAATCAGTCACCACACTAGGCACCAAGGAAACCAGGGTAAATGAAACAGCCCTCAGGGGGTAGTGTCTGAATTCTAGGGGTAGTGGGCAGTGAGTACTGGATAGAGGAAAAAAAGAAAACAATAGATAAAACAGAGAACTAGACTGATCCAGAGTTGGGATTTTGCTAAGTGGCAGGGACAATATGATAAAGAGGCAAGGCAGTTGAGGGTGATGCCAAGAGAATGGTTGCAATCATGAATAAGAAAGCAAGAAAAGTTGGGGAGGAGGGAGCTAATAAACAGAATTGTAATAAGCAGAGAGAAAAGAGAGAAGAGATTAAAGATCTCTGAGAAGTAGAAGAATCTAGTTGGGGAAGTTTATACTGACTTTCCTTTATCCTCCAGATTTTTCTGAGTTTATGGAGCTTTCCTAAATTTTGCCTGACAGATGACCACATATATGAAGTGACTATGTAGTAGAAGGCAACTTTTGGAGTATAGCTTATGAAATTCATTTCATGACATAATGTGCTCTCATCTACACATGAATAGTTGATAAATTGTTTATGTTTATATATTTAAATAAGTATTATATATTATTATATAATATTATTGTATAATATACATATTTACATTAACTTATAAATAGATATTTGTATAATTTATATTTCATACATTATATGTAATATATAATATTAAAATAATACATGACATTTATAATAATATACAACCCTAAATGTATATTAAACTCTGGTCTTCATATGTTGAGCACACATCAATGGAAGATAAACAGTAGTGTGTTGGCAATGGGACTGTATCTTATATCATCAGTGTAATATCTTAAAACAAGTCATAGTATGCCACACATTTTTTGAGCTCCTTGTCTAAGTGGTTGCATTTTTCATCAAAGTACGTTAGAAAAGAAGATCTACGTAATTCTTTACTGACCCCAAAATAGCTGGTAAGATATCTTCAATGATTTTCATTAAGTACATTAACTCTTAAAATGAGATATTTCCTCAGATCTGCTCATACAGTTGCCTGTTTCCCCATTAAAAGTACTCAAGTTTTGCTGTAAACCTAAAATTGCTCTAAAAAATAAAGTCTATTAAAAAATACCAGGGTATTGTAAAATGTTTGAAAGCTACAACGCCAAGCAAATGATATATTTACAGTACCTTCCTCCAATTCTCTGCAAATGTTCTAATAAGCAGTGATATAGATTCATATTTTTACGGCTTAGATCAGCAAGCAACTCTCCAAAATATTTGGGGTCCAATTTTTCAGGGCCATCATCCTGAATTATCACCTGAAGAAAATATCAATCACAATTATAAACAATATTAAGTTCACAGATATTTTGCTGTGAAATGAAAAAAGTGAAATAACCTATTAATACAAGTAACTCGTCACAAAGTCATCACATAAATGAAGCCACTAAATTTTCTTTGTAGCTGATGTATACATTTTTCAATATGGGAGGAATTTAAAGGAAAAGCAACATTGTAATGGCATTTTCAGTTTCATTTCACTCAAGCCTAAGTGATCTAATGAATGCAAAACTTGAATAATTTACATAAAAATTCTTGAATATAGATGCTTAAATGAAAAGTAAAACAAGTAAATCAAAATCTCTGAGTTACTCATTATCATCACATGGCTTATTCATCTGTCAGTGTCATTCCACTGATCCTCAGGTTATCTCATTGCTATAGCTAGCCAGGTAGATAATGCCTTCCTGCCTCACCTCTCTATATGTGTCCCTTCCAAAACCATTAACTTTCCCAAGTAGAAAAGGGCATTTCTTTAGCCAAGGACATTCAAGTACTGAGCTCCCTGTTAGAATCTGCACACAAGTAATTTGATACACTTAGTATTTTGCCTATTTTTCTCTCTTAGCCAATTATAATGCCCTCATAACGCTGTGAAAACCATGGAGTTTTTTTTTTCCTTCCAGTTTAATTTGACAGAGTAATTTTATAGTTTCAAATTATCTTAAAGTATTTATTCCTTTTTTTATTTTTGCACAAATATTCTCCTGTCATTGCACTGTACACTAGTTAACATGTTGGGTATACAATTCTTTGCCCACATTAGTAATTTGTGCCATTACTAAAACTCTTGCTCTTGTGATTTCAGTGTGGCACCCAAATAAAGAGTCACAGAGTCCAGGACGGGGAACGATTTGCATCAGCCTCGTGTCTGTGTCCATAGATAAAAAGAGGTGTTAAAAGTTACCAAAGGAAAAAAAAATAGTTACCAAAGGGAGGTGATTTTATTTTGAGAAATGATAACAATAACTAATATTTATTTAGCTCTTACTATGTGCCAGCCATTGTGCTATGAACGTGACATAAAGATTAAATGAGGTAATGTTCTCTTGTAACCACTACACAATATTGCCTCCCAGAAGACCTCTTGTGTTTGTTTTCTCAGCAACTTAGGAATTACACTGCCCCTAACTGCATTATTTTGGAGGTTAGCTGGGCTAGGAGTTGAAACAGTCAAGAGTTTGATTTTGGGGGGACCTTGAAGATGGCGGAAGAGTAAGATGCGGGATCTCTTTCCTCCCCACGGATACACCAGAAATACATCCACACGTGGAACAACTCCTACAGAACACCTACTGAAGGCTGGCAGAAGACCTCAGACCTCCCAAAAGGCAAGAAACTCCCCTCGTACCTGGGTAGGGCAAAAGAAAAAAAGAAAAAACAGAGACAAAAGAATAAGGACGGCACCTGCACCAGTGGGAGGGAGCTGTGAAGGAGGAAAAGTTTCCACACACTAGGAAGCCCCTCCGCGGGCGGAGACTGCGGGAGGCGGAGGGGGGAGTTTCGGGACCGCGGAGTAGTGCACAGCGACGGATGCGGAGGGCAAAGCGGGGAGATTCCTGCACAGACGATCGGTGCCAACCGGCACTCACCAACCCGAGAGGCTTGTCTGCTCACCCGCCGGGGCGGGCGGGGCTGCGAGCTGAGGCTTGGGTTTCAGTTTTGGACGGAGCTCAGGGAGAGGACTGGGGTTGGCGGCTTGAACATAGCCTGAAGGGGTTAGTGCACCACGACTAGCCGGGAGGGAGATTTGATTTTCTTATTGTGAAACCATGCAAAATATAGCTGAAGTTCAGTTAATACATTTTAATCAGTTAGAGAAAAGGTGAGAGCTTTATAATTGAAGAATGGGTTCTTTTGACCAAACAGCCATCAAGGTAGAATAGCAAGAAACAAAATTTCACTCCTTTGTATTTATATTCCTCCTTAGTTGTATACAGTCCACAAGTTACAGTAACATTTGAGTAACACAGTAAAAACCAAAACCCACTTGGGTTCAAAAGTGTGGAGGGGAGAGGACAGACAGAAATCAGATTCTCTTCTGCTGTTAAGTCTTTGACAGGACTACACTCAATAATAAAACGAAATTTCCTAACCATAAACTATGATGTGCCAGTTAGCAATATTTTCATTACTAAATCACAGGTCGGTAGATTTTAATTTTATTGGAATTGTTTGTAGGTGTGCTTTGACATTTCTTTTAGAGCTGGCTCAAAACCATGTTCTTGTTGACTTGAAAAAGCCAAGATAGGGAGCCTCCCAAGGAAACATGAATGTTTTCAAGTCAGAATAATGGTAGCTCTAATGGATGGAGGTTTTCTCTCTGTGACAATATTGAGTTGATAGGATACTTGAAATAAAATTACCTCACATCAGCATTTCTGCCTGATGAATGAGAACTATCTTGAATGTCAATCTAAGATAATAGCTTTAGCTTTCACATAAAAATAGGGCAGGAATACAAACTGTGCTGAAGAATAGTTGTTCCAAGATACACAAAATGTGATATTTCTCAAAAAATTACAAAAATTATTAAAGATTCTTTAGCATGCATCCATCAAATATCTTTAATCAGATCACTATTTGACCATAATAATGGCTAAGCAGTCCAACTCCTTGCGTCTGATTGCTAGTAAAACCCTCTGATTAGAATTACTGCCACAAGCCCAACGCAAGCAACAATGTTTAAGTGTGAAACCAGAGGCAAATCAGCAGTCATTTTTCAGAAAATCTATAGAAAGGAAGTACCTTGTAAAGGAAAACCATGGGCTTCACCTCACTACTGCCTTGGAAGTTCTTGTCCTGTTTCCAGTCTGGAGTTTTGTTTCTTATTTGTGGTCTATGAGATTCCAGGTGTGGAATTTCTTTTGTTAGTATCTATATTATATAAACTTTGATATTCAAAGATGATAATTTTGACCAACCATATTTACAAAGTTCAGTGGTAGTGATTATAGAGTCCTACCGATAGTAGACACACAATAGTTGCAGATTTCAGCTGAGCTATCTATATTTTCTTCCCTGGCCCCCTTCAAGCTTAGTGACACACATTTTTGAGAATACTGTTCAGGACTAGGGATAGCCTGTGATGAAGGCACAAATCACAATCTAGTAGTAATCTCATAGTAGAGGGTACTGGCTTAATTAAATTTATCCCCACTAGGTAACTGGCTTATGTATGCATTTTTCACCTATTTAGAATGGTTGCTTAGTGGATTCAAAAGTGCTTAAAATGCCATGTTATATAAAAGCAATTATACATAAATGCCTAACCCTCTAAAAGGTCATGGACATGTTAACTAATAAGGTCTTCTGTGCTTAGACCCTCCTGGGTAGTAACTTTTTGCTACATGACAACAGAAAACATCACTATTAAGGAAAGCTTACAACGTATAGGTTGTTATAATAGGATAGGATAATAGGATTAATAATAATCCTAATAATAGGATAATAGGATTATTATTAATATAATATATATAATATATATTATATTATATATATTATATAATATATATAATATAATATCCTA
>NW_020172679.1:41808-85209 GCF_003031525.2 Neophocaena asiaeorientalis asiaeorientalis
ATATCCTAATAATAGGAGAATAGGATTATTATCCTGCAAACCTCTCCAGTAAGTGACACTTGTAGATAAATAAGGTTACTGCTTCATTAATTTTGCTTTGATTTGGGACATTTAATAGCTGTCATATAGATTGAAACCATAGTTAATCCAGTTGGCATTAATCCCCATGAAATGAAATGCATTTTATGTACCATGTCATTTAGCTAACAAGGTAAAAAAAAAAAACAATAATTGGTCTCTTCCTATTTTGTACCACAAGAAGAAATCCTAGGAGAAAAAGTATCAGAATTTTAGGTTCTGAAAATCCTCAGTGCTATTTTAATCTCCATAGATATTTTAGTAAAGAAATGTTGCATTATACAGTACCTGGTACACAGAAGATTTTCAATAAATATTGTCACTGAATTGAATGTACTGTACAATAATTATAATTCTAAAATGAAGACTTGACTCATAACAACAGTCCTGTACTTGAAATAGAGACCTAATTTAATTTCCTGTGAGTAACTCTAGGCAGCAAAGTGTTGCAATGAAGAAAGAATGGAAATTGGAGCCAAAAGTGGAGCGCCCACTTCCTAGTTGTGGCCTAAGTGTATGTACTGCTTAACCTCTCTGAACCTCGGGTTGCTCAACTGTAAAATGCAGGTAATTTAGTACTTATTTTATAAAGTTGCTGGAGGTATTACTTTGGAGGGGGGCAGGTAAATTATTAAACTGTCATGTAAAAACCATCATATAAATAATGGTTTTATTTAACTTAACACATATGGACAATTGGTTATTTGAATAATGATAGAAGGAGTGGTAGATGGTTATAAATTTTCTACACAACTCTCAGCTACTGGAGAGTAGAGACACTCTTTTTATACATTTATTTAATTCCAGCACATACCATAGAGTCTGAGTATGGTAGATCCTCAGTAAACATTTGTTGCATGAGGAAGTTGTCATAAAGGATGCAATTTGGGCTAAATGTTAACTATAATAGATGGAAAAGCACTAACTGGAAGAAGTGCTTTAACAAGGCAACTGAAGGGCTTCCCTGGTAGTACAGTGGTTAGGAATCTACTTGCCAATGCAGGAGACACAGGTTTGAGCCCTGGTCCAGGAAGATCCCACATGCCTGGAGCAACTAAGCCTGGGCGCCACAACGACTGAGCCCACGTGCCACAACTACTGAAGCCCATGTGCCTAGACCCCATGCTCCACAACAAGAGAAGCCACTGGAATGAGAAGCCTGCACTCTGCAACGAAGAGTAGCTCCTGCTCACCGCTACTAGAGAAAAGCCCGTGTGCAGCAACAAAGACCCAATGCAGCCATAAATAAATAAATAATTTTTTTTAAAAAAGCAGCTGAAATTGACTTTATCCAAAACCTAGTCAATGCTGTGCTTGCTCCCTTTTTAGTGTATATGTATAGCTTTTGACATGTTATTATAAAACAAGATGATTCTTCCACTCCTCTAACAACTAAAAATAAGTAGATGGTTTGGATTGTCATTTTATAATGAATCCAGGTGACTAATTTGTAACTGCTTAAATTATTCTCTCTGACTGGAAAATAAAATATATTTTCCTATAACACACGTGACTACTGAAAACTTATGAAGCTTTTTCTCATGAACAATGGGAATTTTGCCACTAATCATGTTTTTTCCCCCTTGTGGCTTCCAGAAATCTCAGAGCCAAGTTTTTAGCCCATTTTTACTAATGACATGGAACTCTATGGCCTGCATTTTTGTGTACTGTGTACTCTATTTTCCTTCTGGTGTTATTGCCCCATTATATTTACACTGTCCTTGACATTTCTTTTTCTGTTCTATTACATCTTATTTGTTCTTTTAAGCCACTCTAAATACTTTTTGTAATGAAGCGGGAGATATATCCCAATGAAATTAATTTTAAATGAATATGTATTTTTTAATGCATAACTTCTTGGAAACATCTTTGTTGCTACTTTTTTCTCTTCTCCACCTCTCTGCCATTTCTCTATTCTGCCATTCCTTAGTATGTAATTTATTCAAGGAATAGAACCACTTCTTTATTATGTAAGTAAAGCCAATGGAGGAACTCACTGCACATATGTAGTAGCTCTTTCAGTGTATTGATAATTTATCTTACATTCTAACATTTTTTCTTAACACAAAGGCTAAAATCTATACCCCCAAGCCACATGCAGGATTTAAAAGGTCTCAGTGGCATGATGCTTTCATTCATTCAGCACACATTTACTGAGAACTTACTAAGTACTGCCTTATGGTACAGTTCTAAGCACTACTGGGGGAAAAAAAGACATAAGATACTGTCTCCTCCTCTCTCAAGGACCTTATGGTCTTTTAGAAGAGCTAAGATATGTATCTAAATAACTTTATATGATAGATTGCCCAGTTCATAAGAGCTATGAAGAGAAGTACAGATCAAATGGTATAAGAGTGCTCTCTTCTCTTCGGCAGCACATACACTAAAATCGGAACGATACACAGAATATTAGCATGGCCCCTGCGCAAGGATGACACACAAATTAGTGAAGCGTTCCATATTTCTATGGGCAGGATGTGAGCCCTGGAGCCTTCTCCACGTCCTGTGGTGTCTCCCCAGGTCTTCCACAAGCTGGCCTCCTACAAGGGCTGTTTGTTGTCTAGCCTCAGCACGATGCTGAAGACGTGGGTTAGACTGCAGCCCAGGGCAGAGTCTCCTGAGAGCCTTTGTTGCCGAGAAAGCCAACTGCGAGACGCCTTGCTGGCTGCTTGGAGAAAAAACCCTAAACACCTGCTGGCCGAGTACTGGGAGTGGCTCCTGCAGGCCATGCAGGTTGACCTCAAGAAAGCCTGGCCACCCACCCCTGACCACTGACCCAGTGCCTGCCTGAGGGGCCAAGGACTGGCCTGCGGACCCAGGGGGACTGGCAGCGGCCGGTGTCCGGCACAGTCACCCTGACCCCAGACCACGCCCAGGAGGCAAGTCGAGCCTCTGGACGCCCTCGTTCATCAGGTTCGATTCTGGGCACGACGTGCTGCCTTCCCTGAGCAGTCTGACCCAGGGGTGACTTTTGTAACTAGTTATCACAGGGTGGATAATGGTTTTATCTCCCATGCTGGCCCCATTTTAAATGTGCTCTAGGTACTACATTAGTCCCTGTAGAGCAGCAGGACTGCTGGGCAAAGGCAACCACGGGCCCTTCCTCTGCTCTCCGTTTCCTGTGAGTGTGGTGCACCCTCCCCACAGCCAGGGAGGGCCCCCAAAGCTACTGCTGGCTCCTGTGGAGTGGGTGTCTCCTCCCCAGGGTTCAGCCCCCCACTGGCTATATTACTGTAATAAACCTTAGCTATGATGGCAACAACAAAAATGGTAAAAGAGTTATAGGAAGGAAACCCAACTTTCAGCTATATGAGAGTGGTTTTATGTAGGAAGATTCTTCAGACTATGACAACTGATTAGGTGTGAGGTGGCAAATGAGAGGGAAAGTAAAAAATAATGCTAAGGGACTTCCCTGGTGGTCCAGTGGTAAAGAATCTGCCTTCCAATGCAGGGGATGTGGGTTCAATCCCTGGTCAGGGAACTAAGATCCCACATGCCGTGGGGCAACATGCCAAAACGTGCCCGCATGCCACAACTACTGAGCTCACGCACCTCAACTAGAGCCTGCGTGCTGCAAACTACAGAGCCCATGCACTCTGGAACCTGGGCGCCACAACTACAGAGGTCATGCGTCCTGGAGCCTGCAAGCCACAACTAGAGAAGAGAAAAACTGCCGCCACAACTAGAGAGAGGCCTGTGCACAACAACAAAGAGCCCACATGCCACAATGAAAGATCCCACGCGCCTCAATGAAGATCCTGCGTGCCACAACTAAGACCTGATGCAGCAAAAATAATAATAATAATAATAAATTAAATAAATAAATAATAAATCTAAAAAAAATAATGCTAATTTTTTTTTCTTTTTGGTGGTACGCGGGCCTCTCACTGTTGTGGCCTCTCCAGTTGTGGAGCACAGGCTCTGGACGTGCAGGCTCAGCGGCCATGGCTCACCGGCCCAGCTGCTCCGTGGCATGTGGGATCCTCCCGGACCAGGGCACGAACCTGCGTCCCCTGCATCGGCAGGCGGACTTTCAACCACCGCGCCACCAGGGAAGCCCAGTAATGCTAAATTTTAAGTCTGGTGATTAGGGCACTGAAGATATCATTAATAAAAATGGAGGGCATAGAATGAAAAGCTGGTATATGGTCAGTTGGAGGTGACTGTGGGACAGCCAAGTAGAGACATCAACTAGTCCATTAAAAATTATGGATTAGGGCTTCCCTGGTGGCACAGTGGTTGGGAGTCCTCCTGCTGATGCAGGGTACACGGGTTCGTGCTCTGGTCTGGGAGGATCCTGCAAGCCACGGAGCGGCTGGGCTCGTGAGCCATGGCCGCTGGGCCTGCGCATCCGGAGCCTATGCTCCTCGGCAGGAGGGGCCACAGTGGTGAGAGGCCCATGTCCCACACACATAAAAAGAAATTATAGATTAGAGCTTCGGAGGGAAGTTTGGGGAGTTGTCCATGTAAAGGTGATATGTAAAGGTCATAGAAGTCAAGCTTTTACACCATATAGTCAAGGCAGAAGGGGTAGACAAAGGAGAAGGCCAAGGGGATGTGTCTTTGGGGAAGATCTGATGAAAGAAGGAAGAGGAGCCTGAGAAGAATTAGAAGCAGCAGTACAGTATAATGGAAAGAAAGAATATCAAGAATACAATGGATCAACATTATCAACTATTCCATCTTATTCGAACTGGAATAAGATGAAAATGAAGCAAAAAAGGAAGTGGAATTTGCAACTTAGAGGTCAATAAAAGCAGTTTCAGAAGAATGTTGAAACTAGAATCTGGTTTTCAAGGTGTTAGGGAATCTGTGGGTAATGAGGAAATGGCAGCAGTGAGTATGCCTTCCTCCTTCAGGGATTTTGCAAGTGAAGGGAACAAAAATGATTGAGATCATAAGTCAGTAGATTGGCAGGGTTGCTAATGGAGTCACCTTGAAGACAAGGTTAGATTATTAATTCTCAAAGATCAGAAGAATCAAAAGTTCACTGAAAGTACAGAGAAATTTTTCAATGAAGTAGGGTGTTGAAGGAGTTCACATAGTGAACTCAAATTGTGGTCCCTGGACCAAGTAGCATTAGGATAACGAGTGAACTTGGGAATGCAAACTATCAAGTCCCAGCAATCTATATTTAAGCAGGTCAGCCAACTGATTCTGGTACACATTAAAATCTGAGTTCCACTGCCCATTCTTGGTAGAAGGCAAGGCTACCTGCAGAAAATAAGAGAACAGCAATGGGACCTGGAGTGTGAAGAGGGAAAAATAAAGACTATATACTGAGGACCGGGGTGGCAAGTCAATCAGAATTAACTAAAAGGACTGTCTAGCAACAGAAGGAATCCAGCAAGACAGAGATAATCTGTACTAGACTAAATTGGCCTAGTTTGCGAACTTTCTCTAGCACACGAAGTCAAAATCTAGGTGCAGAGAAAGTGGATCGCAGTCTATCCGAAGTAAGAGATTAGCAAAATGAGGACTAATCAGAGAAGGCAACAGTTTTAAGGGTTTCTAGCAAGAGCATTGTTGAATCAGCTGACAGGGGACACCAGCCTGGTTTGGAACTGAGGGCTAGAGAGCTTGTTGAGGGCAAGGCTCAATGGGAATTAGGGAGTAGGAGATGAAGTAAGAAAGTGATGATAAGAGAAAAAGAGATTCAGAATTCCAGATGAAACAGTTTCAAGTGATGTGGAGGTTCAAGGAGTGGCCAAAGTCTATGAGAGCTGAAGATGTAGTAGAAATGAAGAAATTAAGGGTGATGAAGAACCATGAGGACAGAGCATGAGAAAGATCTATCATTTGAGTGGAGAAGTTCTCATAGATGATTCCAGGGCAGGGGTCAGGGGAAAGTGGGGAGAAGATTGTAAGCCTGCCAGTGAAACTGTTGAAGGATGATGAGAGTGACTAGAAGGTCAGTAGTAGTGATAATAGGAGCCAAGAGGAGAGGTGTATATGGATTGCAGGGTTTTAAAGGGAGGAAATGGTTGATCAACAAAAACCAGAACACTTGACTGTATAAAATTGTACTGAGAGGGCTTCCCTGGTGGCGCAGTGGTTGAGTCTGCCTGCCGATGCAGGGGACGCAGGCTCGTGCCCCGGTCCAGGAAGATCCCACATGCTGCAGAGCGGCTGGGTCCGTGAGCCATGGCCACTGAGCCTGTGCATCTGGAGCCTGTGCTGTGCAACAGGAGGGGCCACAACAGTGAGAGGCCTGCGTACCGAAAAAAAAAAATTGTACTGAGAAAATAATTAGCAATAGATACATAGAAAACCAAACAAATGAAAACATTTAGGGAATTATTAACACCAGCAAATAATGGTTGTACTAATAAAAGCAGCAAAATAGTACACAAATTGGTTCATCAGTAAATAATACTTTCATAGCAATAATAATATAAACACTGAATAATGATTTAGCCCAAAATATGGGGATTTAACTATACTGAGATGATGAAAGGGATGTAAACAGGTAGGTGGGTGATTAATAGAACTAAATCCTTATGTACCAGAATTACCAACAGATAATATACAACGTTGATAAATCAAAAAAATAGCAGCATAAGTATACCCATATTATTTTGCTATATGGAAGTAAAGACAAGAAGAAAAAAAGCTGAGTTGAAAATTGTTGCCTCTAACTTCCGCCCTTTTGGCTCTCTGAGCAGCACCATGGCAGTCGGCAAGAACAAGCGCCTTACAAAAGGGGGTAAAAAGGGAGCCAAGAAGAAAGTCGTTGACCCATTTTCTAAGAAAGATTGGTATGATGTGAAAGCACCAGCTATGTTCAATATAAGAAATATTGGGAAAACACTATCACAAGAACTCAAGGAACCCAAATCGCATCTGATGGCCTCAAGGGTCGTGTTTTTGAAGTGAGCCTTGTTGATCTGCAGAATGATGAAGTTGCATTTAGAAAATTCAAGCTTATTACTGAGGATGTTCAGGGCAAAAACTGCCTAATTTCCATGGCATGGATCTTACCCATGACAAAATGTGCTCCATGGTAAAAAAATGGCAGACCATGCCTGAAGCTCACGTTGATGTCAAGACTACCGATGGTTATTTGCTTCATCTATTCTGTGTGGGTTTTACTAAAAAATGCAACAATCAGATTCAGAAGACCTCTTATGCCCAGCACCAGCAGGTCCGCCAGATCTTCAAGAAGATGATGGAAATCATGACCCAAGAGGTGCAGACAAATGACTTGAAAGGGGTGGTCAATCAGTTGATTCCAGACAGCACTGGAAAAGACATAGAAAAGGCCCGCCCATCTATTTATCCACTCCATGATGTCTTTGTTAGAAAAGTAAAAATGCTGAAGAGCCCAAGTTTGAATTGGGAAAACTCATGGAGCTACATGGTGAAGGTAGTAGTTCTGGAGAAGCTGCTGGGGATGAGACAGGTGCTAAAGTTGAAAGAGCTAATGGATGTGAGCCACCAGTCCAAGAATCTGTTTAAAAATCAGACTTTAATGGTGACAAATAAAAGATCTTATTTGTGATAAAACAAAACAAAACAGAAAATGGTTTCCTCTGGGCATCAGGTGTGCATGGAAAGGGTTGGGACAGGAACTTGCTGTTTGTTTTATGCCATTTAATAATATTTGACCTTTTATGCTATCTATATGCATTATTTTGATTAAAAAGATAAAAACTTTTTAAAAGAGTAAATAAATAACAATTCTTGTTTGCCACAGAACAAGAGTTCAAAAGGGCACAAGAGCAGGAGGTAGCAGGAGACAGATAAGGGTGGTGTTGGAGAAAAAATGGGTCCAAAACAGATATCAATTAAATTTGGGGAAAGGATAGCAGGGAATAGAGTTTTGCACAAAAGACACTCATTTTCAATAATGGGGATGGAGAAGGCAATAAAGATGGAGAAGAGGGCTTCACTGGTGGTGCAGTGGTTGAGAGTCCACCTGCCGATGCAGGGGACATGGGTTCGTGCCCCAGTCCGGGAGGATCCCACATGCCGCTGAGCGGCTGGGCCCGTGAGCCATGGCCGCTGAGCCTGCGCGTCCGGAGCCTGTGCTGTGCAATGGGAGAGGCCACAACAGTGAGAGGCCCGCCTACCGAAGGGAAAAAAAAAAAAAGATGGAGAAGGACTGGAGTCACATGTGACTGAATGAGGGAACAGGCAGAAATGCTGAGTTTATTAAGCTAAGCAGCCCAGAGTTTCCATAATTAGTGAACGACTTATGTTAAATAAACATTGTAACAAGCTTCCTGGATATTTGTCAGAAAAAGCACCTGACACTAAGATCTGTGCTGTCTTGATGTTGACAAAAATTAAATTTTCAAATGACAGAAGAAAGGATCATAAGTTGGAGAATTTTCCATTGGCAATAGCACTATCCAAGTGAGCAGGACTCTTCCCTTGACATCTTCCCATGACTCAAAGTTTTCTTGGAAGCCTCAAGCCAAGTGCAAAAGAGTTGTACATGCAATATATATAATTATTTGAGTCTTTCTTATAAACACCACCTGTATAACAACTTGTAAAACAAGTTCAGCTGAGCTTTTCCCTGTCACTAACATATGTGAAATTATCTGTTCCTTGCTAATGGCAGGAAAATGATCACAGCATGTTATTCTTAATGTCCTCGGGGAAAGAAATGTGATTGGTGCTGTTTCGAATTTGAAACCAAAATAATGGTCTTTCTAAGGAGAACCATGGAAAACATACATAAATTAGTTTTATTAAAAATATTTTGAAGCCAGGTTTTTGGACATCTAATTTTCAAAAATATTTTAATGCCTTCTGCTTCTTGGAAAGCACTTTAAAGGTGATTTAGTTTCATTTAAAAATATCATTACAGGGACTTCCCTGGTGGTGCTGTGGTAAAAAAATCCGCCTTACAATGCAGGGGACGCGGGTTCAATCCCTGGTCAGGGAACTAAGATCCCACATGCGGAGCAACTAAAGCCCGTGTGCCACAACAACTGAGCTCTCGCGCTTCAACTAGAGAGCCTGCGTGCCACAAACTACAGTACCCACACACCCTGGAGCCCGTGTGCCGCAACTAGAGAAGAGAAAACCCACACACCACAACTAGAGAGAAGCCCTTGTGCTGCAACGAACGATCCCACATACCTCAATTAAGACCAGATGCAGCCAAAAATAAATAAAATAAGGAAATAAATAATAAATAAATCTTAAAAAGAATATCATTACAATGGAAACCAATTTTTTATTTTGATGCTTTGAAAGACTTGGGGACTGGGGTTGGGGGAGGAAAAGGCAGAGAATCAAACATTCATTTGTGTACCTAGTATGTGCTTGGCACTAAGCTGGATACTTTACATATTTTACCTCATTTAATCCATTTTAGATACACTGCACATTAAGTGTGATTCTCCCCCTCTTTTATAGATGGGGAAATTGAGGTGCAGTCCAGTTAAGTCAATTACCTCAGTCCAGTTAAAGTCAATTACCTAGGATCATGCAACTCAGTAGAATCAGATTTTATAAACCCAGATAATTGAATTGAAAGTCTGTGTTCTTTCTATCTTATTATACTACCTCTGAATTGCAATTTAACTCTAAACACAAACTAAAAATGGGTCATCCTTTAGTTTTAAAGAAGCCTAACTGACATCTGCTCCATTACTCTTCAGAGACTCTTCCACTCATGTGGAAGACACATGTAAGCACCAAGGAGCCTAGGTGAGACAACTCATTCTCTGCCCTACTTTGTCCATGGGATCTGCACAATCGGGTTATCCCATCCCTACTCTGACCAGAAATGGATCCAATCCTGTGTAATCCACATAGGTGGAAATTACCAGCTCTAAGCTTCCCAGGGCACTATTCCATTTTCAGAAGCACTTCAACTTTATCCACATAAAATACTGAAAAACCAGAAGAAAAGTATACAAAAAGCCTCCAGCCTTTAACAAAGCTAAGTCGGAATCTCAAACTAAAAGATGAATAAAAAAAAAAAAGATGAATAATAAAATAGAAAGTAATATATTAGCTACCAACCTCTGCCTATTTTCTAAACAGACAATATCTGGTCTGGTCAAATATATTATTAGTTGCACTAAGCTAATGAAAGGATATCATAGCATTACCATTGTCACTGTACAAGATTCTTAATCCTATGATATTTTTCCCATCTCTGATAATTGTCCCTCACTCCATTCCTACTGTCATTATCCTAGCTTAAGTTTTACACTTTGACTACTGGAATATTTAGCTTTTAATAATCTCTCTGCAAGTTCTTCTCTGTGGTATTTTTTCATGTTGTAGGCTTTATAGTTTATAAAGCATGTCAAACATATATTTTCATTTAGTCTTTACATCAACCCTGTGAGGTAGACATCACTACCAAAATTTATGGATGAGGATATTTCTGAGAGATTTAGTATTTATTAAGAATACAAAGCTTAGAAGGGACATAGCTGGAACTGGAACCCAGGTCTTCCTACCCTGAAGCTAGTCCACTTTCTGTTATAGCATGAATATCTCCCCAGTGGCAGACTATTAATCCACTGTCCTATTCATGTTTACATTATTGACCAAGGACTCTCCACATTACTGACTCAACTTCCAGAGGGAACTCTCAATAAGCTCTGGAGTCAGGCTACCTATATATGAATCCTGGCTCTACCACATGCTAGAGCTATGCAAGCCTTCACAAGTAACTTAACTTCTTTGAACCTCAGTTTCCTTCTCTTGAACAATAACGGCAACAATGATACCTTCTTCATCTGATCATTGTGAGAAGAAAACTAATCAATATTTCAATCTATCTTGTGCAAAGCTTCTAGAATTAACCTCCTAAATCATGCCTATCAATATTTTCCTACTCAATAACCTTCAATCTTTCTCCATTGTCTGCCAAATACAGTTCAAAATTTTAAACTTAACATTCGGGAATTCCCTGGTGGTCCAGTGGTCAGGACTCTGTGCTTTCACTGATGAGGTCCTGGGTTCAATCCCTGGTTGGGGAGCTAAGATCCTGCAGTGGGAAGGACCTCATGATCTGGCCTTAAGGTATCATTTTAACCCTACACTCTAGTACTCTTCATCTCATGTCTTCCTTGCCATACAAAACAAACCACGATTCCTGAAACCCAAAGTGTACTTTCCCAAATATATGACTTTTTTCATGAGATTCCCTGTTCTTAGGATGTCCATGCCACACACCACAATACCACGTTTGGAAATTCTGCTCACTCTTCAAAACCCAGGACAATCTCTTCCTCCTCAACAAAGCTTTCCTAGATCTCCCAGCTGAAATTAATTTCTTCTCTCTTCTGTTCCCAAGCACACTGCATGATCCTCTTTTATAACAGAAAACACTTTGCTTTGTATAATGTTTTATGTGTTTGCGACTTTCCCTTATTAGAGAATAAGCACCTAAGAGAAATGTGACAATGTCTTACCCACGTTTGTATTTTTCATAGTACCTGGCATGAAGATTTAATGCTTACAAATAATAATTACTACTAAAAATTAGTAATTACCATTTAAGTACTTACCGTCAGCACTCAACAATGGTTAAGTGCTTAACATACATGACATAATTTATTCTTACAATAACCCGGTAAGAAATGGATGATGAATCTTTATTTTATGATGAAGAAACTGAAGCGTAATGAAGTTAAGCATTAGACTGAACCGTATGAAACTGTTGCTCTTTGACCAACTTTGACCTATAAAAATGACAATTTCATATGATTTAACCTAATAAAATGTCTTTCTAATGGCTATTACTAATCCATTTAATTTAAGAAATTCAACACCATCTGGACCATGTTTTAGAGTAATTCTAAAGACCAGTATTTCCATACATGATAATTTTAGGCTTTTTTAGATTGGGAAAACATGGATATTAAATTTTTTGTGGTTCTTTTTTTACCAATATGGCTAAAGTGTATATTTCGAGTTTCAGTCCTTAGAAATAATCTCATTCATATTTAATATAAAACAATCATATTCTTATGTGGGCAGGCTCCCTCTTTATTTTTTCTTATTCTTTTTCTTTTGTCTTTCTGTAGGAGTTGCCTATGAGAGCGGTCAATTTGAGCAAACTATTCTTTATTAGAAAAAAATATGAAAAAATACAAAGAGTGGATTATTCCCCACAGTTCCAGTTATAATTGTTAGTTTTTCCAAGAAACAAGACAATCTTTTTTTCCTTTAACACATGTATAACAGAGGTTTACAAGATTCTAAAGTATTCAGAACATAAATTAGTCACTGATGATTGCATCCCAAGATACTTCTTCTTAGCAAGTAAGTTTTAGTTTCTATTTTGTTGATGTAACAAATAATAAAATGTATGCCTATTCTGACTTGAGTTAATATGCCATATTTTCAAAGAAAACATAAAAAATAATGGTCACATGGTGACCATTACAACCATCTTAGACAATATCACTTCCAATTCATTATTCACTTATATATCATACTTCATGAAAATATTTAATGTTGCACAACTGTTGGACCCATTTTAGAACTGAGGATTAGCTAGAAATTAAGTGTTCATTGATCAGTTCTTAACTCCCCTCATAGATTTAATGTATTAATAAGCCTGAATTATTTTGTCTTCTGAGAAGAGATGGAAAATTTTGTTTTAAAAATGTCATAATACATATACCCTGAGAAAACCATAATTCAAAAATAGACATATACCACAAGTTCATTGCAGCACTATTCACAATAGCCAGGATATGGAAGCAACCTAAGTGTCTATCAACAGATGAATGGATAAAGAGGATGTGGCACATATATATAATGGAATATTAGCCATAAAAAGAAACAAAATTGAGTTATTTGTAGTGAGGTGGATGGACCTAGAGTTTGTCGTACAGAGTGAAGTAAGTCAGAAAGAGAAAAACAAATACCGTATGCTAACACATATATATGGAATCTAAAAAAAAATGGCTCTGATGAACCTAGGGGCAAGACAGGAATAAAGACACGTAGAGAATGGACTTGAGGACACGGGGAGGGGGAAGGGTAAGCTGGGACGAAGTGAGAGAGTAGCACTGACATATATACACTACCAAATGTAAAATAAATAGCTAGTGGGAAGCAGCTGCATGGCACAGGGAGATCAGCTTAGTGCTTTGGTGGGAGGGAGACGCAAGAGAGAGGGAGGGGTATGGGGATATATGTATGCATATAGCTGATTCACTTTGTATACAGCAGAAGCTAACACTACACTGTAGAGCAATTATGCTCCAATAAAGATGTTAAAAAATAAATATATAAAAATGCCATAATAAAACATGAATCTTCATGGTATAACTCCTCAATATTTTGATGAAAAAATAATGTGGGTACCTATACAGTGGTGTGAGCAGTGTTTAAGAGATTATTTCAGTTTTACAAGGAATCAGCTCATTAATCTTACCTGCTCATGTGTATGGTTTGAGTCACTATGATACAGTTCAATTCCAGTGTTTGTAGAAATTGAATCACTTCCTGTGATGGTTTGGATTTGCTGGCTAGAATGGGATTGTCGATAGTGTAGAGAGTGGAAGATCTGGGGCTGTTAGACAATGTGATGATGGCACTGAACCTGAGGATAGCATTCCAAAAATACATGCACATGCCAAAAACAGTCACTCAGAATAAAAATAACTAATAAAAGAAAAGCCAACTGAATCCACTTTAAAAAATTTAATGTGTTCTTTCACAAGATAATTCAAACCCTAGGATTTATAGTTTTAATAAGTGATATATTATTTTTTCCAATTATTCCATTGTGAAAAATTGTATTGAACTCTATTTTTATTTGACCAGGTGGCTGTAAACATCCAAATACTTACCTAAGTTGGCTAGAGAATTGCATGTTCTGATTAAATTAATATTACAGTTATACTTAACACTAAAACTATAATGAATATTAATATTAATATTTCTTTGATGATTCAACAGGCACTTCAGGATCTAATTACAAAATAATACTGAAGATGTTGATGGATATAAATTAGAAAATAATATAATGTAGTGATTTTCAATGTCAGGAAGCATATTAGAAACACAGTGGGGGCAGGTGAAGTTCTTATGCTTGTGAAAATCAAGCATAAATTTAAAAAGATTGGAAAACAGTGACTAAGCCTTCAGATTCAGAAAACATGGATTCTAACTCTGATTCTACCACTTACTCTGTGATCTTGAGAAACTGTATATACAACCTTTATAAGCTTCAGTTTCCTCATGTGTAAAAGTGGAGATAGTATGTACCTCACTGGGTTGCTATGAGGAGTAAATTAACTAATGTTTGTTAAGTGCTTAGTACAAAGTAGGTGGATAATTAACATTTATTATTATTATCATCATATATTATCACTGTCATCATCATCATCAACTTAATCATCATCCACCCCATTAATTCTGCAGGTGAAAAAAAAAAAAATAACCATGAGGTCCAGAGAAGTAAGATGATTTACTTATAATGACACAAATAATTAATGGCAAAATTGGGACTGGAACTCATGATTTCTTGCTCAGAGTTCTGTCAGAACATTAAACTGAATTTGTACTGTCTTCAAAATATTTTGGAACTTCTTTTCAAACTAAATCTTTGCTATCTGCTTGCTTATTTACCATGGCTTTTTTCTGGTAAGTGTAGAGCACAGAATAAAAATAGATATCTGGTTATAGTTTGGGGGATTTCAGGTATGCTTGAATTTTCTATATTATTTTGTTATTATCCTACTTTGAAAGCAGGCACCTGAAAGCCAGTTTTCAAAGAAAAACATACTCTATTTGAATTATAATGCTACATTCATGCACATACAATTAACTTTGAAAGTATAAATTCAATGCTCTATTTCCTTTTGACTGTTGGAAAGGTGACCTATATTAATAAAGTAAGGCACTTCAAATTTTAAAAGTTTTTTATGGAACAATTTTCAAGCTATATTAAATGAAGAAAGCAAGATGTATAAGGATGAATATAATATGCTCCTTTTGTATAATATGTTTAATGTACATACATGTGTATTTACAAATATATACAGCTGCTTTTAAATGCATTAATAGAGCAAAAAACATTTTAAGAGTAACTGTCTCTGGGAGGAAGAACTGAGGGACAAGAGGATCAAGATAAAGAAGCTGTTTTTTCACTATATACATTTTAATTCTCTTTTCACACTCTTTTTGTACCTTTTTATACTTTTTATGCTTTGAAATTTTTTACCATGTATACAAATATCTTTTCATGTATACAAAAAAATTTTTGAAAGAAAAAAATATATATATAAAGAAACACATTTTACAAGTAGACACTGCCTTGGTAGACATATAGATAATAAAGGTCATAGAATCAGTTCATAGAATTATTTTCTCTAGGCTCTTTTCAAATATGACCTACTTTACAAATATGCTAGCACTAAGTAAGAGCTCTACAATTTAGAAGCCTGACTGTGTACTATCAGTAACTTTTGTACAAATTTTGGGGGTGAATGTGTCATCTGTTCTTTTATGTTACAAAATACCTTCATACACTAGATTAGGATAAAGTCAGAGTGATAGTCAGAGAACGCTTTCACCAGTGGGGAGCTTGTACACTACTGAAGTAGAATTCCTCCTGAAAAAAAAATGTGTCCCTTAAAAAGCAGATTAGGAAAAAACTTTGAAAGGACAATAAATAAAACAAAACCCATTTCTCAATCATCTTTCTTTATTAACGCATCAGTTGAATAGAATGCTGACAGTTTCTCCATCTGGGATGCCTTGTGGTTTTCCTGAGCCTATTTGGCATCTGAACCACTCATTGGTACCACTAAAGTCTTAGCAGGTTTTCAGTTTCTATTCCTCACACCTGACTACTAAAATTATTGTTCCAAAGCAAGATATTCATACATTTCTCATACTTTTGAAGCATACCACAAGCTGAGTTTTTAATGTACAAAAGATCAAACATTTCTGATTTACCATATATCTTATCTTTTTTGCTCAAGAAAAATATACACAGAGTACAATTTATATGAATTGGATAATTATCTTGCAACTGACACCACTTTACCACCCTTCTACTATAAATACCTCTTTTTTTGGACAGGTCCCGTCTCCTAAGAGCTAGTCCTATTTGGATTAGTCTCATATGACATTAAACAGGTTCATCCAGACTCTGGCTTTATCCAGCTCATCGCATTGTATTTCTGTCACTGAGGAAACTCAACTAGGTCAAAGCAGTTGTATGCATGTTTCCTTTTACCTTGGGCAGCCTCCCATGGCAGTTCCAAAACTCCCAAATCATTTAAGTCATTAATAAGAAAAGTGGACATGTAAAAGTAAATATTCTAGTTAACAGTAAGTAGCAGCAATGTTCTATTAAAGGAATTCTTCTTTAATTTTTCCAGATGCATAGCAATAATAATGTATAGGATATTCAATATTTTCTTCTAGGGCCAAGATTTAGAAAAGCTGTTTATTCTCTTTGAAACAAGAAGTTGGAAGCAGCATGAAATGATGTGTCTCAAATATTCCTTCCTATTTAAAGTGTGTCAGGCATTGTTTTGGCTGTCCAGTTAGATAAAGGACAGATGTTATAATCTGGTAGCTTGAGGAAAATGCCTTCTGAAGAACTAAAATATTTTGAGAAATTTTTCTGTTTGGTATCATAATGTCCAGAAATATTCTGCAGTTCTTTTGGAAAATATGTATTTAATATGTACTCTACTAAACCCTTCAGACTATATACAGTTTTCCAAGCAGACTAGAATCTTAAAGATTTGGATATTTATGATCCTGAGAGTTTACTCTTTTTCATTTTTATTGGGTATCAAATGAGTAATGATGTATTAGTTCCTATGAATTGGGTAACAACTGCCCATAAATGCTCATAAAAATAAGACATGTTCTCATGCCAAGAAAAATGAAAAAAAGAGAATTTAGTATATTTTAATGTTTCAGTTGTATATGAGAAAAATGATTTTGTGATCAAAATTCATTTGATAATATTTAACTGCCTGTTTTGGGTTGAATTGTGCCTCCCAAAAAAAGATTCATTGAAGTCCTAACTCCTAGTACTTCGGAATGTGAACTTATTTGGAAACAGGGTCTTTACAGAGGTAATCAAGTTAAAATGAGGTCAATAGGATGGGTCCTAATCAAACATGACTGGTGTCCTCATAAAAAGAGGAAATTTGACACAGAGACAAACATGCACAGAGGGAAGACCATGTGAAGACACAGAGGGAGGGTGCTATGTGACAACAGAGAATTAAAATTATGCACCTACAACCTGAGGAACACTTGAGGCCACCAGAAACTAGGAGATAGGCAGGGAAGAGTTCCTTCTATAGAGGCTCTAGAGGGGGCATCGCCCTTTAAACATGGCAATTTCATAGTCCTGACCTCCAGAACTGTGAGACAATAAATTTCTGTTGTTTCAAGCCACCCAGATTGTGATACTTTGTTACCACAGCCCTAAGAAGCTAATACACTGTCCTAGTTCAAGAGATAAATCCCAGGATTTGTCTGGGCTGCGAATGCTTGTACCTACTGAGGAGATCAATGTGAAACCTCTTCTGGTTACAGTAACAACTCTGCTTAAGGGACGGAAGCGCAGGGGGAGAGAGGAGCTCTAGATGCCATGGAATTACCATCACCCTGCTGCAGTTTTGTACTCTGTACTTGGTCTCTCAATTTAGCTTAATGGAATTTCAAAAACTGACTTCAAGCTTTAGCTTTCTAGACCTTTTACAGTATACAGTATTTTACAGATCTGTTCATAGATAGTGTTCATTTAAAAATTCACTTCATATTAAATGAATTAAGATAAAATTGCAATGTTTTATGATTTTTGTGAGCCTCATTTAAAAGAAACATACAAAACATTGAGATATCTATATTAAGTTCAGATTCTTAATTTTCCCCGTGACTGGACATATCTTTGTTTTAGTTTCCCTTTCAGTAAAATGCGGACAATACTTCAAATGAGGAAATGGAAATGAAAGTGTTAAGGATGATACAAAGGGCTGTAGATATAATGAGGTATCATTATATAGCGAGCTTGCCTGGCACTTGACAATTGAAGGTCATTTTAGCTCTATTAAAGTATTCATAATTCAAAAGTATACACATAAAATAAGCCTTAAAACAAATTTCACTTACCTGATCTGTATTTAGCTTCTCCACTTTTCTTATGGTTTTTTCATAAATAACATTATTTCCTGGAAAGAAATGGCCTCCTCTTAGGAATGGCGACAGTGGTTCCTATAAAGACAGTAAAGACTGTGTTTTGCTTTGAAAGTTACCTTTTCAGAGGAATCTGAACTTAAGCAAATATGCATTCTCCAATAAAATCTGAGGTAGTGGCAGACTTTAGGAGGAAAGTGGAATGACATCCCAAAAAGGTTCTGAGAGATATAAGGATATAGTAATAAAAATAGTCCATTTTCTCAAACAGAGCAAACTGTATCTCCCACTACATTTTACTAAGCCTAACAGTGTTTTGGGGAAATTGGAAGAGTGGGAAAGATTTTTTTTCTGTTCCTAAGGCAAGATAAGTTTCCTCTGAGGTAGACAGGCATGAGGTCAACCTCATCTAAACTGGGTTCACTGGCAAGTTACTTTCTATGCCAAAGTTATTATTAGAGAAATGCAAAATAAACATAATTCAGCACCACTGAGCCATAAAGTACGTAGAACTGTATTAAAGATTTTTTTCTTGGAACTCAATTTGGGTTCCCTTGAAGTGTACAATTCCTACTTGTGATTACAATCAAAGCTAAGGCTCTCAGTACAAAGTATGTTTTGAATACTGAGAACAGAGTAGAGGCTTTAAGAGCCACTGTATCTCCATATAATCAACTAAATTGATGTAGGATTATCCAAGTGCTTAGAGGTTGTCACCAATATAATAATGGGTGGTGACATACCCAAGATCTGAAAGAAACCAGGAAGGGCTAATAAGAATCAGACCAGGAGTCCAAAATAAATGTACTGTGTATTATACTCCTCTCCTTTCTTTTGGTTTTCATATGACTTTTCACTTGTATAGGGAGAGTGAGGGTTATTTTGTTACAAACCAAAAATTGCATTCATTTATTTTTGTAATGCAAGGGAACAGTAGAGAAGGGGATTGGCTAAACCTATTACCAGTTAATGTGCTTAGGACCATTTCAAAACCAACAAAATATGATAGCATTTTTGTAGTCTGCTATTGTAAAAACTGTTAGAACTGGACTAAAACACTGGTTGTTGAGAAGGCAAGACACTCTTGAACCCAAAGTATACACTTCTTGTATTCAAGTTTGGATAAAGGGTGCTTTAACTTAATGTTCCTGGGATACTTTGGTAAAACAAACATATAAGTGATTCGTTTTGACCAGCTGATGAATTACCAAATCTAAAGATGGATATATATTTTAAAATTCCCCTAGAAACTATTTTGTGTTTGTTTTTGTAAAAAAAGCCTCTTTGGTAATACATGTAACACATGTCTACATTCATGTAACATGTTTAAGAGCTTATTATGCACAATATACTTTGCTAAGTATTATAAGGCATGAAGCAAAGTTAGATTATTACTAGGAGCACTGAATATTGATCAGGGTTCAAACTGTAGCCAGCAGCCTATACTTGTAATGTTCTCAAGCTAAGAATGGTATTTATATTTTTAAAGGATTGTAAGTAAAAAGAAGGAAGACCAAGACCCTATATTTCTAAAGGACTATAAGTAAAAAGAAAGAAGACAAAGACCCCATGTGGCCAACAAAGCCTAAAATATTTACTATATTGCCCTTTACAGGAAAAGTTTGCTAATCCCTAGTCTAGATGATATATGAACACAAATACCTATAATACAAGGGAGAAAGAGGCAAGGGCCAATAAAAAGTACAGAGAAATAACTTATGGGATGGAATTCAGAAGAAGAAAAACCGAGTTCCATTGGCAGTGCTTAGGTAGGTTACTTGGATCAGGTAGCATTTAAGAGAAGGTAAAGGTGGGCTTTAAATATAAGGAGGTGAAAGAAAATGGTATTTGAAGTGATGGAAACAAAGTCAAGACACCAAGGTTGGAAAAGTGTAAAGTTATATGTAGGGGTCATACTTGGCAGATGGAGTTGGTTCTGCAAGCAGTGAGATACCTTTGAATGTTTTTAAACGGGGCTGTGATTTGAACTTAGGTCTACTTCAGGAAGATTAATTGGGGAATGGAAAGAATACGGGTGAGGAGACCAGTTAGAAAATTATCCTAAATCAAGGACAGCACTTTTCAAAGAAGACTCTGAGGTCTTGAACCTGAGGAATCTACTATATGGTAAATGGGCTCAAAAACTAAAACAGTAAAAGTGGAGACACATGGAGTTTTCTGTGCTCCTGGTAAGAATCTAGGTCAGATTCATGTTTTTATTCCTCATAACACTTAGCAAAGTATATAGTGCATAGTAATCCCTTAAACATGTATTAACTTATTGCAAATAACTAGCAGAAGAACTCTTTTACAGCACACAGTTGAAAACACATGTCTGGAACTAAGTGGGGATTTCATGGCTATTGTTCTAGATTTCAGAATCATAGGTTTAGAAGTTCTAGTTAAAACCATGCAATTGCTGAAAAGGCAAATGAAGATCAAAGACAGAAATTCAAATCTTCAGACATATGAGAATCATAAGAGAAAAATGTCATACAGTCAAGAGAAGAGAAGTTTTTAAGAAGCAATAGGAAGGTGAGTGAAGGTATAAATGCTTCAGGGAGGTCAACAGGTGAGAAATACAAAGTAGATTGGATTTGAACTACTATGAATCTATTGGATTTGACTACTAAAATTAATGGAAATAGGTATAATAAAAAAAATTTCTGGGTTAATAAAACCTATATTCAGTTCTGCCTCTATCACCTACATGCTGTGGAAATTTAGGTAAGTCATTTACCTTCTCTGAGGCTCAGTTCCAAAATTTCTGGGTTAATAAAACCTATATTCAGTTCTGCCTCTATCACCTACATGCTGTGGAAAGTTAGGTAAGTCATTTACCTTCTCTGAGTCTCAGTTCCTTTATCATAAGGATAGTAATGCAGGGAACTTTATGCCAAGCAAAATATGTATGTTAAAGTACATTTAATCTGTCAAGTTAATGTATAAAAGGCATTGGCTTTGAATAATACAGTAATATAATATTTAAAATCAATACTGGTTTTAAAATAATTTATGAGAATCTTGTTAGAACTTTTCTAGGATATCAAGTTTAAAAATACACAAAAGTAAGCTTGTTGAGGACAGGAACTTTATCCATCTTAAATACCCCATAGTGAATGAACAGATGATTGGATGAGACGGGACGATATGAACTCTTATATAAGGATATAAGCATCTTCTAATAGGGGAAAAAAATTTAACAAAAGCATGAAATTTTCTTCTCTATGAACTAAAATTCACTCTAAATGCTGAACCATTATTATTTTTTAAGAAGAAAAAGGACTTAGGTGCTAAGAGTATTAATTCTCCCTAAACTGTGTGTTGGACTTATTTTAGATGATCTACTGAAAGAAAAACTTCTAAATTTAGGGAACTATTATTTTCCCCAAATCTATAAGAAAGTAAAACCAAATATTAATATGAATAGATCACTCTGCATAAAACAGGTCAGCAAAATTAATCAAAAGTTTTAGATTTCTAACAAATGAGTTGCTAAACAGTTTCACTATTTGGTAGCTTATTTTATTTTTCTACCTGTACATTGGAATTGGTGCCAGACCCACCCTAAAATTTAACAGGTGTTTTCAAAGATGGCTGATCTTATAATTTAATTGTTACTTTTAGAACGTCTGGGAGTAGTTCTCACATCTAACAAAGTACATATTCCCCAGCATCCACTTTACTGTTTCCAGGCCATGAAACCTTGTTGGAGAACATTTTTTAAAAAAGATTTGCTGATGTGGCTCAGTACGAATTCAAGTTATCCAACTTTAAGAGGCCCTCCGACATTCATGGTCATACTTGTATTCACCAAGTTCTCTATAACTACGGTTACAAATATTTTTTTTTCCTCAAAGCCCCATGCTCATGTTCGTTCATTCACCTTCTACTTACTGAGAAAACCAATATAATCTGTCCAATGAGATTCCTCCATTTTCCTCCCCACCTCAAAAATCTCTTCAGTTTCTGCTCGTTCCACTCATTATGGAATAACAGACCCCTCTTTTATCTGGAAGTCACTTCTCTGTCTGTACCGGGAATCCTATCCACTCTTGACTCTTCCAGAATTGTGTCCCCTTTCTTCCCTTTCTCTGCTGCATCTTAACTTTTCCTTACTACTAGTTATTTCCCTGTCTATAAATCTCTTAGATCTTCAAGATTCTGTGATACTACCCCACCTCTCCTCCTTTGACCAATATCCTTTTTAGGAGAGTAATCCTCACTTATTTCCTCCACTTCTTGATCCAGTCACCCATTAACTTTTTGCATCTGGATTTTGCCTCCGTATGTATACCACAACTGCTCTCTCAAACATCACCATTGCTTTCTTAATGGTCAAACTCTATTTTCAAACCTCATCCTCCTTGGCCCTTTGGCCATTTGAGATGGTTGACCACCCCCTTTCTCTACTTGCTTCAGTTAGTCTGTGTTCACATCCCTCTCTGACCGCTCCTCTACCTGTGAAAGTGGTTCCTTCCTTCTGTTCCTTTAGAGTAGGCATTTTAGGTTCTGACCTCAACCCCTTCCATTACCCCTCAGTGATCTCACTCATTCCCACAGCTACAAAGATAACTTTAAGAGGAATAACTCCTATATCTTTAACACAAATGTGACCTTCCTCAAGTCACTTTTTAACTGCCTGTTGGGCATCTTCGTTGCCATGTGTCTCAAAGGCTACTGGTTCAAACAGATCTCAGTCTCCCCATTTCCAAAACCAGCTTCTCCTCTCCCCTACTCTTACTCCTTTTAATTGGGCTACCATGTTCCCTGTATCTCAAACTGAAAAGCTTATGTCATATGTGACTTTTCTTCTTTTAACCCCAAATCCAATATAGGTTATCAAAACTTGTCAAAATTACCCCCAGAATAACTGTCAGAAAAGATAGAGAGTGACACATTTAGTCAGAAGACCTAAGCAAGTCACACTTATTTAAGCTTTTATTTCCACATTAGTAAAATGGTACCAATAATGATGTTCATTGTAATATTTCCTTAAATACCACAATAAATCCTTTTCTGATTTCCCAAACAAATGTGTTATCTCCAGCCTCTGAACTTCAGTAAGACTTCATCTGTATTTCTCTTATGGCATCTATCATACACCTCACCATATATTTTACATAGCTGTTTGTGGACATATCTTATTCCCCTTCCTGAGAGGAACTGTAAGCCCCTTTGATTCAGGAACCATGTCTTATTTCCTTTTATTTTCCAATTTGAAGGCTGTAGAGTGCCCTTCCCAAAGTAGGAGTCTGTGAGTGGAAAATTAATGAAAATGATTAATATAAATTGGATTATATCTACTGATTGAATAAAAATACTTCCCTATTTCTGAGTCATGTTATATACCAGAATGCATAAATCCCTTGACTAAAATGACAATAAATGGAAAATAAGGAAGATCAGGAGCAACCAAAAATAAAAAGGCTGAACAGAGTTAGGATATCATGAGAGAAGTGGATTGAGATCAGTTTAATTATGGGAAGAAGTAAAGATTAGACAAACTGGAAGGTGAAAGAGGATAAAGTTGCCACTTAGGAGGCTCAGCTTACTATAAGTATTGTAATTTAGCCAGAATCTTCTCCTGAGGGAATTTAAAAGAACCAACAAAAAGCCATATACTTAGATAAATAAAATGTATCTGGACAGGATTTTCAAGCTGCTCTGCAAAACCAGTTAGATTATTTTTGTTTACAAAGCATGGAGATTGAAATTTGTTTTACCCCTCAATAATGTAGAGTTAAAAGCTGAAAATGTTAAAGTTAAAATGATCATTTTTCTTTAACCCTGTGCTGCATCTTCTCCCTGAGAAACTATTTGCTTCTTTGCAGTTGAACACAACCATAATGAGGCAGGCTCAGTGTTACAAATATGTTATGTACTTGCATACATACTTCTGATTTCTCTGCTTTTGTGATTACACTCTAGCTGGTGAGGATGGGGGAGAGAAGTGGTATGTGGGTGGGTCTCTGGATCCTAGTTCACCTACATCATCAATCGTCCTTAATTCCCAAATGTTCCTCTCCCATATCTGCATTGTTCAATTTCAGTCTCAACTCTGCTGTTTTGTAACTGAATGGTTTGGGGTCAATTAAGAACTTCAGTTCCAAGAAGGTTGCAACCTTGTTTTGTTCACTAGTCAATCACCAGTTCTTGGGGTAATTTTTGGTGCATAGTAGGCAATCGATAAAAATTCACTGAATAGGCGGGAGCTTCAATAAAAATTCACTGATAGGTGGTAGTGGGCGGCCGGGCATGGAGGGGCAAAGCTGCCGGGTCCTTCATGGTGAAAGATTTGGGGGCATTTCTCTCTCCATTGTGTAGTTGATAGTTTGGGCAGTGAAGAGATGGCAGACAGTGTCAAAATTTTTCTACAGGACCTTGCCAGGGGAATAAAAGACTCCATCTGGGGAATTTGTACCATCTCAAAGCTAGATGGTCAAAGTCAACAAAAGAGAGAGGGGCAGCATCGAAGAAGGGCAAGCAGTGTCTGGGCTCAGAGGAGAGCCCAGAGTATAGAGAGGAAGCAAGACAGTGAACCACATATTGTTAGTAGAATTTTTCAGTGCTGCACTTGGAATGGTGGAGTATTCTGGTTGTCTCCTCTTGTTTTATTGAGTGTTTATTCCTGTGCTTCAGTCAGCAGTGGGCCAAATTTTGGTGAACCATCACTCCCTCAGGATGTTTTGTTGTGGCTAGTATTCTTCCTCACGTCAATTTTCAGTGTTCTTTGGGTGCTCCCCGTTTGTGCTTAGCAAAGTTGTGAATGCAATCTGGTTTCAGGGTATAACTGATCTGGCATTCAAGGTATCAAGGAGAAAGGCTCACCATTCGTTAGTTTCAGAAAAATAATTGCTGACATGCTCTTCAACCTATTGCTGCAGGCTCTTTTTCTCCTCCAGGGGATGTTTATGAGTCTCTTCCCCATCCATCTTGTTGGTCAGCTGGTTAGTCTCCTGCACATGTCTCTTCTCTACTCACTATACTGCTTCAAGTATTGTTGGTTCAATAAAGGAATTGAAATTCACCAACAGTTGTCAAACATAGAAAGAATTGGCCTTACTACTTTGCATTTGGTTTGCCCTCGTCTTTCCTCAAAGCAATGCAGTACTCCTACGTTGTCAGTGCCTGCCTCTTCTCTATCCTCATTCCTTTATTCATTATCAGTGTCTTTCCAATTGCACCTCTTCTCCTTGGTGGTTTTCTTAAGCAACAGATTCTTCTGCAAGACAGTCTACCTGCAATCTGCCCTGAGTAGCTCAACTTCTGCAGAGAACTTCCCCTCACCTCACCCATGTCCTGCCAAACTGAAAGCTGTTGTGGGCCACTGAGTCAACTGCCATCAAGAGGAGATGGGTGAGATTACAGGAGCACCATGGCAGCTCTTTTCCTTGTTCACCTCCCTGACCAGGGAAGGCAACAACTCTGCCAAGGGCCCTGTGCATATTCCACTCTTTCTGAGAAATCGGGCATTTTTTGTTTAACATCTTTATTGGACTATAATTGCGTTACAATGGTGTGTTAGCTTCTGCTTTATAACAAAGTGAATCAGCTATACATATACATATATCCCCATCTCTTCCCTCTTGCTTCTCCCTCCCTCCCACCCTCCACATCACATCTCTCTAGGTGGTCACAAAGCACAAAGCTGATCTCCCTGTGCCATGCAGCTGCTTCCCACTAGCTATCTTTTTTATATTTGGTAATGTATATAAGTCCATGCCACTCTCTTTGACTCAGCTTACCATTCCCCCTCCCCGAGGCCTCAAGTCCATTCTCTAGTAGGTCTGAGTATTTATTCCTGTCCTGTCCCTAAGTTCTTCATGACAATTTTTCTTTTTTTTTTTATTCCATATATATGTGTTAGGATACAGTATTTGTTATTCTCTTTCTGACTTACTTCACTCTGTATGACAGAATCTAGGTCCATCCACCTCACTACAAAAAACTCAATTTTGTTTCTTTTTATAGCTGAGTAATAGTCCATCGTATATATGGGCCATATCTTCTTTATCCATTCATCTGTCGAAGGACACTTAGGTTGCTTCCATGTCCTGGCTATTGTAAATAGAGATGAAATGAACATGGTGGTATATGACTCTTTTTAAATTATGGTTTTCTCAGGGTATATGCCCAGTAGTGGGATTGCTGGGTCTTATGGTAGTTCTATTTTTAGTTTTTCAAGGAATCTCCGTACAGTTCTCAATAGTGGCTGTATCAACTTACATTCCCACCAAAAGTGCAAGAAGTTCCCTATTCTCCACACCCCCTCCAGCCTTTATTGCTAGTAGATTTTTTTGATGATGGCCATTCTGAACGGTGAGAGATGATATCTCATTGTAGTTTTGATTTCCATTTCTCTAATGATTAATGGTGTTAAGCATTCTCTCATGTGTTTGTTCACAATCTTTATATCTTCTTTGGAGAAATGTCTACTTAGGTCTTCTGCCCATTTTGGGATTTTGTTGTTTGCTTTTTTGATATTGAACTGCTTGAGCTACTTGTACATTTTGGAGATTAATCCTTTATCAGTTGCTTCATTTGCAAATATTTTCTCCCATTCTGAGGGTTGTCTTTTGGTCTTCTTTATGGTTTCCTTTGCTGTGCAAAAGCTTTTAAGTTTCATTAGGTCCCATTTGGTTAGTTTTGTTTTTATTTCCATTTCTCTAAGAGGTGGGTCAAAAAGGATCTTGCTTTGATTTATGTCAGTGTGTTCTGCCAATGTTTTCCTCTAAGAGTTTGATAGTGTCTGGTCTTACATTTAGGTATTTAATTCATTTTGAGTTTATTTTTGTGTATGGTGTTAGGGAGTGTTCTAATTTCATACTTTATATGTACCTGTCCAGTTTTCCCAGCACCACTTATTGAAGAGGTTGTCTGTTCTCTGCTGTATATTCTTGACTCCTTTATCAAAGATAAGGTGACCATATGTGCATGGGTTTATCTCTGGGCCTTCTATCCTGTTCTATTGATCAATATTACTGCTTTTCTGCCAGTACCATACTGTCTTCATTGCTGTAGCTTTGTAGTATACTGTGAAGTCAGGGAGCCTGATTCCTCCAGCTCTGTTTCTCTTTCTCAAGATTGCTTTTGCTATTCGGGGTCTTTTGTGTCTCCATACAATTTGTGAAAATTTTTGTTCTTGTTCTGTGAAAAATGCCAGTGGTAGTTTGATAGGGATTGCATTGAATCTGTAGATTGCTTTGGGTAGTAGAGTCATTTTCACAATGTTGATTCTTCCAATCCAAGAACATGGTATATCTCTCCATCTATTTGTATCACCTTTAGTTTCTTTCATCAGTGTCTTAAAGTTTTCTGCATACAGGTCTTTTGTCTCCTTAGGTAGGTGTATTTGTAGATATTCTTTTTCTTGCAATGGTAAATGGGACTTTTCTTAATTTCACTTTCCGATTTTTCATCATTAGTGTATAGGAATGCCAGAGGTTTATGTGCATTAATTTTGTATCCTGCTACTTTACCAAACTCATTGATTAGCTCTAGTAGTTTTCTGCTAGCATCTTTAGGATTCTCTATATATAGTATCATGTCATCTGCAAACAGTGACAGCTTTACTTCTTTTCTGATTTGGATTCCTTTTATTTATTTTTCTTCTCCGATTGCTGTGGCTAAAACTTCCAAACCTATGTTGAATAATAGTAGTCACAGTGGGCAAATTCGTCTTGTTCCTGATCTTAGTGGAAACGGTTTCAGTTTTTCACCATTGAGGATGATGTTGGCTGTGGGTTTCTCTTATATATGGCCTTTATTATGTTGAGGAAAGTTCCCTCTAAGCCTAGTTTCTGGAGGGTTTTTATCATAAATGGGTGTTGAATTTTGTCATAAGCTCTCTCTGCATCTATTGAGATGATCTTATGATTTTTCTCCTTCAATTTGTTAATATGGTGTATCACATTGATTGATTGGTGTATATTGATAGTCGTTGCATTCCTGGGATAAACCCCACTTGATCATGGTGTATGATAATCATGATGTATGATCCGTTTAAAGTGCTGTTGGATTCTGTTTACTAGTATTTTGTTGAGGATTTTTGCCTCTATATTCCTCAATGATATTGGCCTGTAGTTTTCTTTCTTTGTGAATCTTTGTCTGCTTTTGGTATCAAGGTGATGGTGGCCTCATAGAATGAGTTTGGGAGTGTTCCTCCCTCTGCTATATTTTGGAAGAGTTTGAGAAGGATAGGTGTTAGCTCTTCTCTAAATGTTTGATAGAATTCCCCTGTGAAGCCATCTGGTCCTGGGTTTTTGTTTGTTGGAAGAATTTTAATCACAGTTTCAATTTCCTTACTTATGCTTGCTCTGTTCATATTTTCTATATCTTCCTGGTTCAGTCTTGGAGGGCTATACCTTTCTAAGAATTTGTCCATTTCTTCCAGGTTGTCCATTTCATTGGCATACAGTTACTTGTAGCAATTTCTCATGATCCTTTGTATTTCTGCAATGTCAGTTGTTACTTTTCATTTTTCATTTCTAATTCTATTGATTTGAGTCTTCTCCCTTTTTTTGCTGAGTCTGGCTAATGGTTTATCAATTTTGTTTATCTTCTCAAAGAACCAGCTTTTAGTTTTATTGATCTTTGCTATCGTTTTCTTTGCTTCTATATCATTTATTTCTGCTCTGATCTTTATGATTTCTTTCCTTCTGCTAAATTTGGAGTTTTTTTTCTTCCTCTTTCTATAATTGTTTTAGGTGTAAGGTTATGTTGTTTAATTGAGTTGTTTCTTCTTTCTTAAGGTAGGATTGTAATGCTAAAAACTTCCCTCTTATAACGGCATTTGCTGCATCCCATAAGTTTTGGATCGTCGTGTTTTCATTGTCATATATTTGTAGGTATTTTTTGATGTCCTGTTTGATTTCTTCAGTGATCTCTTGGTTATTTAGTAGTGTATTATTTAGCCTCCATGTGTTTGTACTTTTTACAGATTTTCCTGTAACTGATATATACTCTCATAGTGTTGTGGTCAGAAAAGATACGTGATACGATTTCAATTTTCTTAAATTTACCAAGGCTTGACTTGTGACCCAAGATATGATCTATCCTGGAGAGTGTTCCATGAGCACTTGCGAAAAATGCGTATACTGTGGTTTTTGGATGGAATATCCTATAAATATCAGTGAAGTCCATCTTGTTTAATGTATCATTTAAAGCTTGTGTTTCCTTATTTATTTTCATTTTGGATGATCTGCCCATTGCTGAAAGTGGGGTGTTAAAGTCCCCTACTATGATTGTGTTACTGTCAATTTCCCCTTTTATGGCTGTTAGTATTTTCATTATGTATTGAGATGCTCCTATGTTGGGTACATAAATATTTACAATTCTTATATATTCTTCTTGGATTCATCCCTTGATCATTATGTAGTGTCCTTCTTTCTGTCTTGTAATAGTCTTTGTTTCAAAGTCTATTTTGTTTGATACGAGAAATGCTACCCCAGCTTTCTTTGACTTCAATTTGCTTAGAATATCTTTTTCTATCCCCTCACTTTGAGTCTGTATGCATCCCCAGGTCTGAAGTGAGGCTTTTTGTACACAGCATATGTATGGGTCTTGTTTTTGTATGCATTCAGCCAGTCTATGTCTTTTGGTTAGAGCATTTAGTCCATTTACATTTAAGGTAATTATCGATATGTATGTTTCTATTCCCATTTTCTTAATTGTTTTGGGATTATTATTGTAGATCTTTTCCTTCTCTTGTGCTTCCTGCCTAGAGAAATTCCTTTAGCATTTCTTGTAACACTGGTTTTGTGGTGCTGAATTCTCTTAGCTTTCACTTGTCTTTAAAGGTTTTAATTTCTCCTTCAAGTCTGAACCAAATCCTTGCTGGTAGAGTAGTCTTGGTTGTAGATTTTTTCATTTCATCACTTTAAATATGTCCTGCCACTCCCTTCTGGCTTACAGGGTTTCTGATGAAATATCAGCTGTTAACCTTATGGGGATTCCCTTGTATGTTATTTGTTGTTTCTCCCTTGCTGCTTTTAAAACTTTTTCTTTGTGTTTAGTTTTTGATAATTTGATTAATATGTGTCTTAGCATCTTTCTCCTTGGATTTATCCTGCGTGGGACTCTGTGCTTCCTGGACTTGATTGACTATTTCCTTTCCCATATTAGGGAAGTTTTCAACTATAATCTCTACAAATATTTTCTCAGTCTTTTTCTCTTTTTCTATGACCCCGTATAATTCTCATGTTTGTGCATTTAATGTTGTCCCAGATGTCTCTGAGACTGTCCTCAATTCTTTTCATTCTTTTTTGTTTATTCTGCTCTGCAGTATTTAATTCCACTCTTTTATCTTCCAGGTCACTTATCCATTCTTCTGCCTCAGTTATTCCACTATTAATCCTTTGTAGAGAATTTTTATTTTCTTTTATTGTGTTGTTCAACATTGTTTGCTCTTTAGTTCTTCTAGGTCCTTGTTAAACGCTTCCTGTACTGTCTCCATTCTATTTCCAAGATTTTGGGTCATCTTACTATCATTATTCTGAATTCTTTTTAAGGTAGACTTCCCATTTCCTCTTCATTTGTTTGGTCTGGTTTGTTTTCGCCTTGCTCCATCATCTGCTGTGTTTTTCTCTGTCTTCTCATTTTGCTTAACTTACTGTGTTTGGGTCTCCTTTTCACAGGCTGCAGGTTCATAGTTCCCATTGTTTTTGGTGTCTGCCCTAAGTGGCTATGGTTGGTTCAGTGAGTTGTGTACGCTTCCTGGTCAAAGGGACTAGTGCCTGTGTTCTGGTGGATGAGGCTAGATCTTGTCTTTGTGGTGGGTAGGTCCGTGTCTGGTAGTGTGTTTTGGGATGTTTGTGACCTTATTATGATTTTAGGCAGCCTCTCTGCTAATGAGTGTGGTTATGTTCCTGTCTTGCTAGTTGTTTGTGATAGGGTGTCCAGCACTGTAGCTTGCTGGTCATTGAGTGGAGTTGGGTGTTGATGTTGAGGTGGAGATCTCTGGGAGATATTTCCTGTTTGATATTACATGGAACTGAATGGTCTCTGGTGGACCAATGTCCTGAACTTAGCTCTCCCACCTCAGAGGCACAGCCCTGACGACTGGCCGGTGCACCAATAGCCTGTTAGCCACATAGCTCAGAATAAAAGTGAGAAAAAATGAAATAAAGAAAAAGGTAAAATAAATAATATAAAATAAAATGAAATTAAATTAAGTTATTAAAATAAAAATTAAAAAAATAATTATTAAATTTTTTTAAATAAAAAGAAAGAGAGCAACCAAACCAAAAAAAAAAATCCACCAATGATAACAAGTGCTAAAAACTGTACTAAAAAAAAGAAAAACAAAAACAGACAGAACCCTAGGACAAATGGTAAAAGCAAAGCTATACAGGCAAAATCACACACATAAGCATACATATACACACTCGCAAAATGAGAAAAAGGGAAAAAATATACATATCTTTGCTCCCAAAGTCCACCTCCTCAATTTGGGATGATTCGTTGTCTATTCAGGTATTCCAAGAACTTAGCTCTCCCACCTCAGAGGCACAGCCCTGACGACTGGCCGGTGCACCAATAGCCTGTTAGCCACATAGCTCAGAATAAAAGTGAGAAAAAATGAAATAAAGAAAAAGGTAAAATAAATAATATAAAATAAAATGAAATTAAATTAAGTTATTAAAATAAAAATTAAAAAAATAATTATTAAATTTTTTTAAATAAAAAGAAAGAGAGCAACCAAACCAAAAAAAAAAATCCACCAATGATAACAAGGGCTAAAAACTGTACTAAAAAAAAGAAAAACAAAAACAGACAGAACCCTAGGACAAATGGTAAAAGCAAAGCTATACAGGCAAAATCACACACATAAGCATACATATACACACTCGCAAAATGAGAAAAAGGGAAAAAATATACATATCTTTGCTCCCAAAGTCCACCTCCTCAATTGGTGATGATTCATTATCTATTCAGGTATTCCAAAGATGCAGGATAGATCACATTGCTGGTGGAGATTTAATTTGCTGCTCCTGAGGCTGCTGGGAGAAATTTCCCTTTCTCTTCTTTGTTCACACAGCTCCTGGGGTTCAGCTTTGGATTTGGCCCCACCTCTGCACGTAGGCCACCTGAGGGCGTCTATTTTTCGCTCAGACAAGACGGGGTTAAAGGAGCAGCTGATTCGGGGGCTCCGGCTCTTTCAGGCAGGGAGAGGGAGGGGTATGGGAATGCAGGGCGAGCCTGCGGAAGCAGAGGCCAGCATGACATTACAACAGCCTGAGGTGAGCCATGTGCTCTCCCGTGGAAGTTGTCCCTGGATCCCGGGACCCTGGCAGTGGCAGGCTGCACAGGCTCCCAGGAGGGGAGGTGTGCATAGTGACCTGTGCTTGCACACAGGCTTCTTGGTGGCTTCAGCAGCAGCCTTGGCATCCCATGCCCTTCTCTGGGGTCTGCGCTGATAGCCGCACCTCGCGCCTGTCTCTGGAGCTCAGTTAAGCAGCGCTCTGAATCCCCTTTCCTTGCTCACCACAAAACAAAGAGGCAAGAAAAATTCTCTTGCCTCTTTGGCAGCTCCAGACTTTTTCCAGGACTCCCTCCAAGTTAGCTGTGGCACACTAGCCCACTTCAGGTTGTGTTCACACAGCAAACCCCAGTCCTCTCCCTGGTATCTGACCTCCAAAGCCCAAGCCTCAGCTTGCAGCCCCTGCCCACTCCAGGGGGTGAGCAGACAAGCCTCTCGGGCTGGTGAGTCCTGGTTGGCACCAATCCTCTGTGCAGGGATCTCTCTTCTTTGCCCTCTGCACCCTGTTGCTCCTCTCTCCTCTGTGGCTCCAAAGCTTCCCCCCTCTGCCACCCAGTCTCCACCTGCAAAGGGGCTTCTTAGTGTGTGGAAACCTTTCCTCATTCACATCTCCTTCCCAGAGGTGCAGGTCCTATCCCTATTGTTTTGTCTGTTTTTTCTTTTTCCCTACCCAGGTATATGGGGAGTTTCTTGCCTTTTGGGAAGTCTGAGGTCTTCTGCCAGCGTTCAGCAGGTGTTCTGTAGGGGTTGTTCCACATGTAGATGTATTTCTGATGTATTTGTGGGGTGGAAGGTTATCTCCATGTCCTACTCTTCTGCCATTTTCAGGAATCGGGATTTTTGTCTCCAGTGCAGGTAAGGCAGAATCTTCCTGACATCAGTATGGATTTTAAACACCGGTGAGTATGAAAGGACCACAGGTTTTTCTGCAGTTCTTTTCTAGCATTTGTCAGCCCCCGTGCCTAGACTGATTTGAATTTCTCCCTGTGCCATTTATCTTCCCACTTCCCCTTCCTGCCTTCCACCACCCTTTGATGAATGGGTTTTTGTAATTCTAGCTGTTGTATTTTGTGGACTTGTTATTTTTGTTTTTCTGTGAAGTACATATATTGGATATGGGAGGTAAAGGAGGCTCTGCTGCTCCTGGTCACTCCCTTTATAGCCATCACTGTCTTGTTTCTTGTAACTCAGGTTACATTTGTTCTCTTGCTGCACTGCAAGGAAAACAAGCCTGAAGAGATGGAACAGGAGTTAAGACCTCACAGCTAGATCCTCACAGCTAGATCTGCTGGGTTTTGAGAAGTGATTTTTTTCTTCCCCTTCAAGCGGAAAAAGATTTTTTCACTGGTACATTTAACCTGCCCCCAACTATATGGAGGTACCAATTTTGTACAAGTGCCATTGCAAAACAGAATGCTCAGAGAACCTGAACTTTTAAACTCTTGAGGTCTAAACTTTACTGTTGGCCACTGATGGGTCTTTCTGGTATTTCAAAGGATATTGGGTGATGCAAATAGGAACTGAAAGGGTAATCTTATTAAACCCATTAAACCTGAGGGAAAAAAATTCACTGAATAAATGATAACTTCTCTATGCTGCTGTTTTCTCACTTTTTTAGAACTAAATGAGATAAAATATGTAAATTACCTAGCATGGAGTGTATATCCAATAAGTATTAATTCTTCCATTTCCTCATTAACTAAAGAATAAGAATGCATCCAAAGTCACATAAGAATTGCTTGCAAAGAAGGCTGGAATTCAAATGATTCAATATTTAAAATCTCTCCATGGATATATCTTAGGCAAACACAATACTCACATCGTGAAAAAAAAGTGCTATCTAGAACTAATTCTTTGAGAGCCAGGGATGTCAAGTGTAATATGAATTCAAATATGCATATTCCCCAGTTTATTTGTGAAAGGAAGAAAAAGAGAATGAGAGGAAAAAGGGGAAAGCATAAAGTGATTGGCTAAGTTGTAGAAAGAGGCACAGTCTCATCTCCGAGGCCTTCCTCATGTCTCCCTTCCCCCACGCACATTTTTCAGATTTTTTGCTTAAACACTTGATTCTGCAAAAGGAGCAAGCAGCTGCTTTCCTATAATCACATTCTCTCTTGATTTTTACATAGATGTATGAAAACTCAAAGAAATGTCCAAAACAATCACCCCCTCCAACACAGAGCTTGTAAGCTCATAGGTTCACACATGCGCATGTGCACAACTAACAGCCTCTCTAGCTAGAGACATGAGACGATAATTTTTAAATTAAAAAAGAAAGAAGATGGGAGATAGATAGATACAAGCAGAAGTATAGTATTAATATATACTTCCCACTCAACTAGACTAGTACCAAGTGTGTTACCCTAATTTAACCCTTTGTTTTCCACAGCTGAAGAAAATGATCAATTTTATTTTTGAGAGAGAGAACTGTTTCCTGCAGTAGTAGAAAAATAAAATAAAGAGAAAAGCAAAGAATTGTGGTATTATTATTCAGGGCACACTGTTTCTATTTGTGAAACTTTTGTCCTTATAACCCCATAGAAGAACCTCCTGTTGCAGCTAAAGTAAGGCCGTGTGTGTGTGTGTGTGTGTGTGTGTGTATGTGTTGAGGAAGGCTTATTACTATGGGAAAATATTTTTCTTAATTTTCTCCTCAAAATGAGTCAAAGAATAATATCCTAGTTTGTATAATATAAGGTTAAATATCTTTGTAGAAAATATAATAATGTAGTTTTCAAAAGACCTCATTTCTAGGCACAAAAGTTCGTACACTGTAGGAAACAAAGGCATGGAGACATTTTTGAACTTTTGACTTTTCATTTTCTTCTTCCTAGCCCATATCTCAATGGCAAATCTAAATAGACTAAAGACTCCAACTGCCGATGCAACAGGTGATAGTTTTATATGAAGCCTGTGAAAGAACTTTGTCCCTTTTTTCTTTGGTTCAAAGTGCACAAAGCGTGGTGCTATAGAAGCAGAAAGACTTTATAACCCAACAATTTCCATGTTACTTGGAACTGTTGCATCTCTGAGGCACATGGTTGTCTGCAGCTAAAGATGACTTTGTTAATATTAATGATCAGAAAGTAACTTTATAACTGGAAGAACTCCAACAATCTGATTTTAGGAATCTAGTAGCTGACTCACCCTTCTTGTTTAAGCTATCAACTTCTGAAGAATTACTAGGTTGTGACAAGAGTTTGCATGATATAGCTTACCTGTTCAGGATTTTGCACTACATATTGCCTAATAGTGGTCTGCGGATATGTAGTGACTTTCACCGTTGGAGAATGGAGTTCCTGTGAAGAAAAGATAAAAGCTGCATATAATCATAGTTATTTAGTGACCTTGCAGCCAGAATAATAGGGAGCAATTTTCAGAGTGAAATTTTAAAAACCATTTACATAAATGATGACATATGAATTTATGTTTTGGTTAATTTCAGTCTGAAAAACATACATGAAGGAGTGTGTTTATGGGCTCAGCACCATGCTAGGTATTTCTATTATACTCATTGCATAGTAATTCATCACACATTCCAAACTATATTTGATGGGAGTTTCAAAATATTTGTTTCATTGTAAATGCCCCCACATGATTAGAAGAAAATATAGCTTAATATTTATTAATCAGAGTTTCTGTTTGGAAAGGACATCCTATATTTTAAAAAATGAAAGGAGACGCAAAGAGAAAACTGTGTGTGTGTACACTTAAACATTTAAATCTTCAGTGTGGTGGTGGGAAAGGGCCATAAATAACATTAAAAGGGAGACAAATCACAAGAACAAAGTCATTTGTAAATTTTTGATGGAAAAAGAGTGGGTATCATTAATATAAAGAGAGTTTTATACCTCGGTGAGAAAAAAAATCTTCACACTAATAGAAAAATGAGCAAACGGTATGAAAGCAGAAAAGAAGAAAAGCAAACGATTAACAAACAACAAAAATTATTCAAACAAACTAAGAATCAAGTAAACATAACAAAAGAATACCATATTTTAACCGGGAAAATGTTAAAATAATGCTGATGAGGGCACAGTAGGAGGAGCATTTTCCTGTGGAGAGGGGAAAGATTAAATAATCATGCATAAGCTGAAATATGTAGCCATTGAAATAATGATCTTGATAATACAAATTTACATTAAAAAGCTCATAACATGTAAGATTAAGTGAAAGTGAAGATATAAAACTGCATATATGGTATGATCTTAATTTTTTATTTGAATGGAAGAAAACACAACAAAATGCTAAGAGTACTATCTCTGGCTAGGGGATGGGTCATGAGTGAATTTTATTTCTTCTTCTTTATGTTCTTTTGTATTTCCAAATTTTCTAGAAAAAACATTTTTTGTCAGAAGTAAAATTTACAGCAAACTTAATTATAGAGCCATTTATTATGAAAAATAACAGTAAATGCAATTTCATGACTGGATTTGAGTGTAGTGAACAGCTCTGTGATTTAAGTAGACTTACTTTTCTGAGCTAATCCTATCTTGGTGGTCCATCCCATGGGGCTCCACTTTTAACTCAGTTGTGACCTTTATTCCACTGTCCTATGTTTTGTTAGTGTGTGACCCATGTTAGTCTGAGGTCTTTGGGAGTAGTGATTGGTTCCAATTCACCTTTGTGCAATATTTGGTACATACTTGGCAGTCAGCAAATGTTCGCTGAATAAATGCATGACTCTAACTGACCTAGCTCTAGGCCAGGCCGAATTGGGACATGGTAAGCAAACTTTTCTTTGATAATCTTACTTGTTCTGCATAATATCACCTTTTCCTCACTGTACCCCAGGTCTAGAGACCAGCTTTTGTCCATTTGTCCCTTCACTATTCAAGTTCACATCGTGACACTTCAGTCTGGGCAGGCATGTTTTCTCAGAACAGTATCTTTCTCCCTCCTATCTTCCAAATCCTGCAGCCTTTATACTCCCCTCTTGTGTACTAACAAACTCAAGATGTCATATGGTATATTTACTCAGAATTTACTTTTTAATATGTGGGACTAGCTCATTAAACACATATTTGTTAATATGGTATTTAATTATTATTACAGGTACCTTTTGGAGATATAATGTGTACACTCAAAAATAATCTTAAAAGTGGGATTATTAGGTCACAAAAGTTAAGGGAACTTGAACTTGTGTGTCTTTCAAATCATGCACTTTGGAGAAGGGCTAGTTCTGACCCTGTAAGTTATTCTCTCTGGATATAAATGTATAGTATTATCATTCAAAAAGCCACGTCCTCAATCAACCCAAGATCTAGGTACTTCATTTATCCTCAGATCAAGGACCCTTAAAATATACATAATCAGTGGGAGATCCTTGGAGAAAAATAAACTGCACTCAAACAAAAGCAATCAGATTGAGTAGACAATGAAACTGAAAAACCTCAATTCACAGCACTTGCTTCGCATTCCTATAATGGGCTGAGCTGACTTTCATATGTAAGGCTCTCCTTTCCAGTTTTATGTTCCTGAATTTTTGTGAATGTGTAAAGTTTTATGAGGGCCTAAAGATCACTTAGACAAGCAAGGTTTACACAAAAAGAAAGTAATCTAATCTAACCCACATCTTATTTTACCTGTTCAGTATTTGGGGTTATATGTACCGTGCTTGGGGCACAAGTAGATATTTTCAGAGTTGGAGAATGAAGTTCCTGTTGATAGAAAAAAAGGGGGTTCAGAAACTGTTACTGAGCAGTGTCATTTAAATGTCTTAGGTTCTTGGGCTTCCCTGGTGGTGCACTGGTTGAGAGTCCGCCTGCTAATGCAGGGGACACGGGTTCGTGCCCCGGTCCGGGAAGATCCCACATGCCGCGGAGCGGCTGGGCCCGTGAGCAATGGCTGCTGAGCCTGCACGTCCGGAGCCTGTGCTCCACAACAGGAGAGGCCACAACAGTGAAAGGCCCACGTATGGCAAAAAAAAAAAAAAAAGTCTTAAGTTCTGAAGGTATTATTATTTCCTTTATTTTTATAATAACCCAATTTGTCAGAAATAAGAACGTTATTTAGTGCTTTCTTAGATGATGTCCATCTTTCCAAAGAGCACATTACCAATTCCTTTGTCAGCATTGCAAGTAATCTAATGAAAAATAATTTCTAGAATGCTTTCATAACAGTACATACTTCTTGCACTTTTAGTTTGCATCCCTTTTTTTGCTTTTTTGAGAACTCACCTGATGTATCCCCCAATGTTATTGTATGTCTGCAATTAACAAGATTTAAAGTTTAACAAACAAAAACACTAAATGTAAAAAAATCTGAAACCAATATAGGAAACTACCTTTGAAAACTCAACTAAGACTACTGCTCTTATATTACTTCAAGCTAATTTTTAATTATGCTTCATGTGATCTGCTTCTAGTTTAATTTCAGAGTAGGTTCTGATGTTAAAGAATGATCCATAAAGATGAGAGTATGATTTTTGATGTTTAGATAAAATGTTCACTCTATCAATTATGCTGGCATTCTTTACATTTTTCCCAGATCAGCAAATTGCATAATTTATCAGTGTGCAAAGAGTCGACAGCATTACTCAATTTCTTCATACATTACTATAATTTACAACCAATTGACACAACTCCAGGATATATTCCTAAAACGGTAAAAATAGTGTTTTCTTCAGATCAAGGAGGTATTAAAAATCAGAATCACAGACTTACAAGGGAAACACTGACAGACTCATACCGAAATATAGCTATAATGTAGGTGTAACTTGTGTTCTTAAAACAGTACTGTGCATTTACTCAGACTGCCAAATGTTCTGCATGCTGTGGTTTTCCTTTTGGTTCAACTTGTAACATTTTCATCCTTCCTCCCTCTGTTACATCAACAGCAATACTGCAAGCTTAATGTTTCTAGGCAGACTTTGAATAGGTTCCCAGATTTCCTGCTGGTAGCTGAGGATAATTGCTCAGACAAATGCACAGATTTACAGACTTTAGACCAAAAATGTACGTGTTCTTCAGTTTAGGAAAAATGGTTACAAATACAACCAAGTGCAAGTGGATTTGGCCCAGAGATCCAACAGGAATAAGTTCAGAAAGACAAAAAATGTGATTTTTAGTTATAAAATAGTGCATGAATACACTCTAACATAAAAATTTATAAAGTCAAACGTCTTCCCTTAACCATCCTCCATTCATTCAAATCTCTTACCCATATTTATACATATATGTATAAATAATATTTACTGCTTTTATTATTCTGCAATGTAAGCCTAACAATATCTCATATTATAGATTAATGTCTTAATTCATTATTTTAAATTATAGTGTTCCATAATGTTTGTTTGATAGTTTATTTATATATCTTTTAAAAATTGTTTCCAGGTTTCCACTATGCTGCAAAGAGCATCCTTGTGCAATGTGAGTATTTCTCTAGAACCCCACAAAGTGGAATTACTAGAGCAGAGTATGTGCATTATTCATTTTAATACATACTGCCCAATTGATTTCTCAAATGGCTATGCCAATTCCACATCCATCAGCAAGTGTAAAATTACTCATGTGTGAAAGATGCTTTTATGAAAACTTTTAGCCTTTTTAGGCTGTAGCTAGTAATACTAGGGTTATTTTGAGAATACAGTTAGTGCACACTGCCTGGTACCTGGTTCTATAGATGGTAGTTCTTTCCCCTTCCCTTTACCCTATTCAAATATGATGACATCAGAAAATTAAACAGAATGAAACTTAACTAGCTATGTGGAGTAGCTTTTAAGATGAAAGAGTATACTGAGAAGTTTTATAAACTTGCTGAAATTAACCCAAGTAAGAATACACACACATACACAAATATGTGTGTGTGTGGTGTGTGTGTATGTATCTTACATATTTAGGGCATATATTGATAGGCAGTTACTTTACTCAGATGCCAAGATAGCAGATATTCAAAAGGCAAATTGGTGTATTTGCACAAAGACTAGTCTAGTGCTAAAATGAAGAAATTATTCAATCTTCTTATATTTGGAAAGCTGGTACATTAATTCCACAAATTATGCTTTACTTAATTGTTCTGAGCCTTCATTATTAGAATTGATCTAGGCAAATGTGGCTTTTCCCATACAACCCTTATGGAAACGAAGGACAAATGGAATGACTTCAAAAAGTAAAATATTAAGGTGGTAGCTTAATATGGGTCAAAGAGATTGAGACGTATGGCAGTGACCAGAATGAGTTTAAATTACAGCAGTATTAGACTTATCATAAGGTGGGAAAAAACCTATCTGAATATAAGGTATATTAATTTCAGAAAAACTTGCTAAAGAAAACCCTTTTCCCCTGAAAGTCTACGGAATTAGATAAGTAGGGTGAGTAAAGGTCCAAAATGAACATTGTCTTGATGATGGAAGTTACTTTCAGTGGCATCTAGTGCTAGGCAGGATTGCAGCAAGTCATTCCACAAGTAGCCATTGCCTATTCTACAGGAAGTGATCAAAAATGTTTGTGAATGAATGAATGGATGAATGAAGAGGATGTCTTAGTTTTAAAGGCATCTCAGGAATAGAAATCTAAATCTCTCTCTTGATAACCTATATCAATGTTTAATTTTCAGTGTCACTCATCTGTACAGAGCTTCCCTAAATCCTTCATGTTGAAATCATTAAATCTAATGAATAGTTACATCTTTTGTACTTATGCCCTCTATGCCATAGCCCCATGTTCCTTATAACAAAATAACTGAAGGCTGGGGAAGGGGTGGTGGTGACTATCATAATATAGTGGAAAGAGTCCTGTGCTTGAAGTCCAGACCCCTAGGTTCTACTTCTAGTTATACCACTACACCACCAGCCAGCTATGATAATGAACAACTCATGCCATCTTCCTGAGCTTGTTTCCTCATGTGAGAAACGGGATGTGGGTATGTTTAAGTGTGGACTGGAGGATCTTTAAGCCCCATTCTATTTCCGACATTCTGTGAATATAAGAGATCACTCCCAGCTTATTTTTCCATACAGACAAGACAATTTCAAATCCTTTCAACTTGTCAGTCTTGTTTTCCTTTGATGAAATGATAATGACAACTAACACCTATTAAGAGCTTTCTATGCCAAATATATTACATAGATCATCTTATTTAACACTCAGAAAAACTGTCATCAGAAAGGTACTATTATAATAACCCCATTTTACATATGAGTAAAGTTAGACAAAGTAGGTTAAGTAGCTAGCTGAAGATCACACAGCTAATACTAAGGTGTTGGGATTCCAACTCAAGTAGCATGATGCTACTTAATCACTAAATCCAGAACTCATAACCTTAATCACTATACCTTCCCACACTTATAGCCTGCCTCATTATATTTTCTGTTCTTCAAGTTGTGGAACAAAATTCTACTGTTAGATATGAGTAATTATCATAATAGGAGACTAGATATTTGACTCTTTTTATTATTTACTATCAAAAGTAACTTTTTGGTGCCTGAAAACAAGAAATCCACCTATAACTGACCGTGTGAGAGAATAGCCCTGATTAAGTATTTTAAGCTTCTACAAATACAATAGGGTTTTTTTAAAAGTAGACAGCATTATATATTTAGAGTGTACATACAGAACTCTAAACTCAATAAAACATTGAATTTTTATTTAATTTTCATATCATTTAAGCCCTTTGATTTTGCAGGAAGGCCCTACATTTTCTGATCAAATATTCAGCCTAGTATTGAGTCGTTTATTCCTGTGGCTCATATTTGCTAAATACATAAATATTGCCTGTTGGCAACATTCTTTAGGTAGAGTTTTGTTGAAAAATAATTTTGTTTATAATTAGTAGATTTAGGCTTACTATGAAATCCAAGGGTGTTTTTCCCATGGTGACTAAAGTCATTTTCTACTTTGGGAAAGTTGTAGCAGCCCTCTTCCCTCTTCCTCCTCCTCCCCACCTTTTTCCTCCTCCTTCTCCTCCTCACCCTTCTCTTTCCGTTTTTCCCCTCCTCCTCCTCTTATAAAGTACATGTGGCATTACCAATTTTAAGATCAGAGTGGATTAAAATCAGTCTGCTTTTCTGGGATAATTTTACAACATCACTTGAGATAATTGTTCATACCTTGGTTTAACCTAAATCAGAGTTGGGATACAGGAATCAGATATCAGACTGTATGACGTAAATAAGAGTCAAATGTATAGATCAGGAATATCCAGTATAGCATGGTGGTTACAAGCATAGACCTAGAACTAGACTGCTTAGATTTAAATCCCAGTTCTACCACATACTAGCTCCATGAACTTGAGCAAGTTACATAGCACTCCTGTGCTTTTGTTACCTCATCAGTAAAAATGGGAATGATATTTGAACATTACTTACTAAAGTTTAAAATTAATTCAGTAGCTTAAGGGACATAGGCAGTTCCAGAGAGGCTATGAAACCCAGATCATGTGCTAAAAGAAAGGGAGGTGCATTTTTATTGAGGAGGATTATTTCATCATTTTCCTCTATTTAAATATTTACTCTTTCAAAAAGTAAGGTTCTGGGGAAATTATATAAAGGATAGATACAGTCACCCCTCCATATCCACAGGTTCTGCATCTTCAAATTCAACCAACGAAGGATTGAAAATATAAAAAAAAAAATCTGAAAGTTTCAAAAAGCAAAACTTAAATTTGGTGTGCTCTGTCAACTATTTATATAGTATTTACACTGTATTTACAAATCTAAAGATGATTTTAAATGCGGGCAAGGATATGCATAGGTTACATAAGATACTTGACAATCAGTAAGAAGAGGGCTTCCGGGAAGATGGCGGAAGAGTAAGACGTGGAGATCACCTAGGGGCGGAGACTGCGGGTGGTGGAGGGGGGAAAGCTTCGGGGCAGAGGAGGAGAGCACAGCAACAGAGGTGCTGAGGGCAAAGTGGAGAAATTCCCGCAAAGAGGATCATTGCCAACCGGCACTCACCAGCCTGAGAGGCTTGTCGGCTCACCCGCTGGGGCGGGCAGGGCTGGGAGTTGAGGCT
>NW_020172679.1:85275-91949 GCF_003031525.2 Neophocaena asiaeorientalis asiaeorientalis
ACTTGTCCAACAGGCAAGAGACTTTGTCTTCCCTCTTTGTTTCCTGGTGCGTGAGGAGAGGGGATTAAGAGCGCTGCTTAAAGGAACTCCAGAGAAGGGGCGCGAGACACTGCTAAAAGCGTGGACCCCAGAGATGGGCATGAGACGTTAAGGCTGCTGCTGCCACCACCAAGAAGCCTGTGTGCGAGCACAGGTTAATCCAGTCTAAGCGAAGAACAGACACCCTCTGGCGACCTACACGTAGAGGCGGGGCCAAAACCAAAACTGAGCCCCTGGGAGCCGTGCAAACAAACAAGAGAAAGGGAAATCTCTCCCAGCAGCCTCAGAAGCAGCGGACTAAAACTCCGCAATAAACTTGATGTATCCTGCATCGGTGGAGTACATGCATAAACAACGAATCATTCCAAATTGAGAAGGTGGACTTTGAGAGCAAGATTTATGATTTTTTCCCCTTTTCCTCTTTTTGTGAGTGTATATGTGTATGCTTCTGTGTGAGATTTTGTCTGTATAGTTTTGCTTCCACCATTTGTCCTAGGGTTCTATCCGTCCATTTTTTTGTTTGTTTGTTTTTTAATATTTTTGTCTTAATAATTATTTTTCTATTTTAATAACTTTATTACATTTTATCTTATGTTATTTTACTTTATCTTCTTTCTTTTTTTCCTTCATTCCCTCCCTCCTCCCTTCCTTCCCCCCTCCCTCCTTCCCTCCTTTCTTTCTTTCTTTCTTACTACTTCTACTAATTCTTTCTTTCTACTTTTTCTCCCTTTTATTCTGAGCCGAGTGGATGAAAGGCTCTTGGTGCTGCAGCCAGGAGTCAATGCTGTGCCTCTGAGGTGGGAGAGCCAACTTCAGGACACTGGTCCACAAGAGACGTCCCAGCTCCACACAATAACAAATGGCGAAAGCTCTCACAGATCTCCACCTCAACACCAGCACCCAGCTTCACTTAACAACCAGCAAGCTACAGTGCTGGACATTCTATGCCAAAAAACTAGCAAGACAGGAGCACAACACCACCCATTAGCAAAGAGGCTGCCTAAAATCATAATAAGTCCACAGACACCCCCAAACCCACCAACAGATGTGGACCTGCATGTTGAGAGTTCAGCACCACCAAACCAGCTTTACAACAACTGCTAAAGAAACTTCTCTAGGCAAGAAACACAAGACAAGGAAAAGAGCTACAATAATGAACCCCAAAAAATTAGGAAAATGGGAATAGGAACATACATACTGATAATTACCTTAAATGTAAGTGGACTAAATGCTCCCAGCAAAAGACAGGATCAGCTGAATGGATACAAAAACGAGACCATATATATGCTGTCTACAAGGGACCAACTTCAGACCTAGAGACACATACAGACTGAAAGTAAGGGGATGGAAAAAGATATTTCATGAAACTGGAAACCAAAGAAAGCTGGAGTAGCAATTCTCATATCAGACAAAAAAGGCTTTAAAATAAAGACTATTAGAAGAGACAACGTAGGACACTACATAATGATCAAGGGATCGATCCAAGAAGATATAACAATTGTAAATATTTATGCACCCAACACAGGAGCACCTCAATACATAAGGCAAATACTAACAGCCATAAAAGGGCAAATCGGCAGGAACACATCCATAGTAGGGGACTTTAACACCCCACTTTCACCAATGGACAGATCATCCAAAATGAAAATAAATAATGAAACACAAGCTTTAAATGATACATTAAACAAGATGGACTTAATTGATATTTATAGGATATACCATCCAAAAAAAACAGAATACACATTTTCTCAAGTGCTCACGGAGCATTCTCCAGGACAGATCATATCTTGGCTCACAAGTCAACCCTTGGTAAATTTAAGAAAATTGAAATTGTTTCAAATATCATTTCCAACAGCAAAGCTAAGAGACTAGATATCAATTAAAGGAAAAGATCTGTAAAAAAATACAAACACATGGAGGCTAAACAATACACTACTTAATAACAAAGTGGTCACTGAAGAAATCAAAAAGGAAATAAACAAATACCTAGAAACAAATGAAAATGGAGACACGATGACCCCAAATCTATGTGATGCAGCAAAAGAAGTTCTAAGAGGGAAGTTTATAGCAATGCAATCTTACCTTAAGAAACAGGAAACAACTCAAATAAACAACCTAACATTGCACCTAAAGCAATTAGAGAAAGAAGAACAAAAAAACCCCAAAGTTAGCTGAAGGAAAGAAATCATAAAAATAAGATCAGAAATAAATGAACAAGAAATGAAGGAAATGACAGCAAAGATCAACAAAACTAAATGCTGGTACTTGGAAGATAAACAAAACTGATAAACCATTAGCCAGACTCCTCATGAAAAAAAGGGAGAAGACTCAAATCAATAGCATTAGAAATGAAAAAGAAGAAGTAACAACTGACACTGCAGAAATACAAAACATCATGAGAGATTGCTACAAGCAATTCTATGCCAATAAAATGGACAACCTGGAAAAAATGGACAAATTCTTAGAAATGCACAACCTGCCAAGACTGAATCAGGAAGAAATAGAAAATATGAACAGACCGATCACAAGCACTGAAATTGAAACTGTGATTAAAAATCTTCCAACAAACAAAAAGCCCAGGATTAGATGGCTTCACAGGCTAATTCTATCAAATACTTAGAGAAGAGCTAACAACTACCCTTCTCAAACTCTTCCAAAATATAGCAGAGGGAGGAACACTCCCAAACTCATTCTACGAGGCCACCATCACCCTGATACCAAACCCAGACAAGGATGTCACAGAGAAAGAAAACCTAAGTCAATATCACTGATGAACATAGATGCAAAAATCCTCAACAAAATACTAGCAAACAGAATCCAACAGCAGATTAAAAGGATCATACACCATGATCAAGTGAGGTTTATTCCAGGAATGCAAGGATTCTTCAATATATGCAAAACAATCAATGTTATAAACCATATTAACAAAGTGGAGGAGAAAAACCATATGATCATCTCAATAGATGCAGAGAAAGCTTTTGACAAAATTCAACACCCATTTATGATAAAATCCCTGTGGAAAGTAGGCATAGAGGGAACTTTCCTCAGAATAATAAAGGCCATATATGAAAATCTCCAGCCAACATTGTCCTCAATGGTGAAAAACTGAAAGCATTTCCACTAAGATCAGGAACAAGACAAGGTTGCCCACTCTCACCACTCTTATTCAACATAGTTTTGGAAGTTTTAGCCACAGCAATCAGAGAAGAAAAGGACATCAAAAAATCTACTAGCAATAAATGCTGAAGAGGGTGTGGAGGAAAGGGAACCATCTTGCACTGTTGGTTAGAATGTAAATTGATACAGCCACTGTGGAGAGCAGTATGGAGGTTCCTTAAAAAACTACAAATAGAACTACCATATGACCCAGCAATCCCACTACTGGGCATATACCCTGAGAATACCATAATTGAAAAAGAGTCATGTACCAAAATGTTCATTGCAGCTCTATTTACAATAGCCCGGAGATGGAAACAACCTAAGTGTCCATCATCGGATGAATGGATAAAGAAGATGTGGCACATATATACAGTGGAATATTACTCAGCCATAAAAAGAAACGAAATTGAGCAGTTTGTAATGAGGTGGATAGACCTGGAGTCTGTCATGCAAAGTGAAGTAAGGCAGAAAGAGAAAGACAAATACTGTATGCTAACACATATATATGGAATTTAAGAAAAAAAAATGTCATGAAGAACCTAGGGGTAAGACAGGAGTAAATACACAGACCTACTGGAGAATGGACTTGAGGATATGCGGAGGGGGAAGGGTAAGCTGTGACAAAGCGAGAGAGATTCATGGACGTATATACACTACCAAACGTAAGGTCGATAGCTAGTGGGAAGCAGCCGCATAGCACAGGGAGATCAGCTCGGTGCTTTGTGACCACCTGGATGGGTGGGATAGGGAGGATGGGAGGGAGGGAGACTCAAGAGGGAAGAGATTTGGAAACATATTTATATGTATAACTGACTCACTTTGTTATAAAGCAGAAACTAACAACAAAATAAAGATACTTGAGCATAAGTGGATTTTGGTATCCAGAGCAGAGGTCCAAGTATCAATCCTCCTCAGATAGCAAAGGATGACTATACCTGCATACATACAGAAAAATATTTCAGTCAGCTCTTTTAAAAAATTTTATGAATTTAATTCTTCTTCTACTGAAATTGTCATTCTAAACTTGTACTTTGAAAGTTTGTGGCTTCCTTTTTTGTTTCATTCCTATGTTTCTGTTAAAGCTGATCCTGTACTTTGGTAGCCCTTTGATCGCACATTTGCATCACCATGAATTTCTTTGAATTGTGATGATCTTAGAGGTAGTTCTATATGTAAATGAGTAGCTTGAATATATAGATCTGTAGGGTCCAGTAGAACTCTCTGCAGTGGTGGAAATGCCCTGTATCTGTGCTGTACAGTTCAGTAGTCACTAGCCACATGTGGCTGTTGAGCACTTAAAATGTGGCTATTGCAGCTGAGGAACTGAATAATTAGTTTTATTGGATTTGAATTAATTTAAATGTTAATGTAATTAACCGCATACTACCCTACTGGAAGTGTAGCTGTAGAGGAAGCATTAGGTGCATTAGGTAAGAGGCAGACTGCAAGCAAGCTTTAATGTCAGCATCACTACATTTTAAAAAGGAAAAAGAAAAAAACACACACTAAAAAAAACTTCATTTCAAATATTGAGGTTCAAGTTCAAAGACTCTAAGAGCATGGGAACTTCCAAATTACTCTTTCTAAAGGATATTTATGCCAGTAAACATTATAAATACATTCTTGCTGCTCCAGTCTTTTGATCATACAGCATGTTTTAGAAAATTGCTTTAATGCTTTTCCTTGTTAGTCTGTCTTAGCTAGTAGAGCCCTAATAAGCCTTTCAAGCATGTGTGTTTACCTAATCTTCCCAGTGTCAAAGGAACCCTTACTTTATAGTCTATTCATTTAGCTTATTACCGTAGTTTGTGCAGCTATCGGCTTTTGTTGGCTATATTTTTATAAATCAATAATACAAGCAGAAAGAATTATCCAGTGCTAACTCTGTGCTGGACACCTTCACATGTTATCTCAATACTCACTACAACTCTGAAGGAAGGTATTATTATCCCCACTTTACAAATGAGGACACTAGGTCATGAGAGGTCAAGTCATTTATTCTGAGTAATACAACATTAACACGATGTGTCAGGCACTGTGCTGTGTATTTTTCACCATATATTATCACATTTGACTCTAATAACAATCCTATGACTTAGGTGTTATTATCGCCCCATTTTATAGATGAGGCAACTGAAGCATATAGCTAGCAAGTCCCTGAACCAGGAATTAAACCAAAGAAGTTTAAAACCTAAGCTTACACTATTAGCCACTACACTTGACTGTTTCATAGTTCAGTTCTCCCCAAGTCTACCTCATCAATGCACATTTATTATTTGTAGTTCTCTCTGGGACACTACACATAGATTCATTTGCATGGGCACTTTCTCCACACAATGTTCTCTGTGACTGATCTTTAGGCTCTACATAATATGAACATTTTCAGTCAATACCTATTGGCTTTCATTTTCCTATTGATAGCTCTGATCAAAGAGTTCAAGACCTTGGTGCAGTATGTAAAGGAGAGACAGCAAGACTGCTGGGAACGAGAATTAGGTAATAGAAAAGATTACATGCATAGTACAGGACTTTGTTCTTTAAATATTTGGAATCTTGTTGAAATAAACATGGCACTCTTTCATGTTGCCTAATTTGAATTTTAAAACTTTACTTAAAAACTAATACATAATATAATGTTCCAAGAAGGAAAACCATGGGAGCCTTCTATACGCTCCTGTCAGTTTTAATGACTATGAGAATCACTGAAAGTAATAATAGTGACTTAGGAAAAGGCTAGGCTGAATAGTTTCAAAAGAGGCAGAATCTTTAAAAACCACCTGAAATTTATGCTGGCAGAATTTGCCAAGGCAAACGGCCATTTAAATAGGCCATTTAAATAAATTTTCAGAATAGTTTGGGAGATGCTTTTGTTAGAACCTGTCAAAGACAGTAACATGGTTAAACACTTGCCTTAGGTTATTGTTGAGATGCTGTTCTGAACTTTGTACAGGAAGAAACATGTAAATTATAATGACCTCTGTTTATATGAAACAAACACTTCCTTAATTTAGGATAAAATGTGTGATTCTGTTCTCATGTAAAGAAAGCAATAGAATGTAATAGTAATAGAAATCCTTCCACTCGTCCCTTCCCTCCAAGGAAAATCCCTCATTTAAGAGACCCATTCCTGGATTCTTTCTTTTCTTGAAGGCAACTAGGAGAGAAAATAAAGTATACAGTCCCTTTGTAGCGCATGCTTTTTGACTTTAAAAACTGAAAGTACATACGTTCCATTGGAAGCCAAAAAAGGATGGCTATTAAGATAGCTGCTGTTGTGAAGAAAAAGTTAGCTCAAATACACCTGTTTAGAAAGGTTTTCACTTTTAAGTAGGGTTTAAGAGCATGGCAAACTTGCAGTTATTTTACCAAGAATTGTCAAGAAAAAAAACAACAGTTAAAGGAAAAGTTCACCTCCCTCCCCTTTGCCCCCCCCCCCTTTCTCTCTCTCTCTCTCTCTCTCTCTCTCTCTCTCTCTC
>NW_020172679.1:91973-107602 GCF_003031525.2 Neophocaena asiaeorientalis asiaeorientalis
CTCATGAGTGCCACTGACTCAAAACAGGCCTAGCAATTTATCAGACCTCCCTTAAACAAGAGACAATTGGCAAGGGCATTTTCACCCAGCAATTACTTGCACTCAATTTCTATAGCTTCATTTAATTGTAAGTACAAAAGGGATGACCAAAGCTGAAAACTGGGCCTCTTTATCCTTTAACCTCATTGCTTTCTCAGGCAAGCTACTTCCCTGAATAATCGTTCACTTTAGTGACCACTCCTTTGAACAACAATTTTCCAAAGCAACACACCCATCCCCACAGAACAGGAAAATTTTATGATAGTGTATATAAATCCTGGCACAGTAAGGGAACTATCCACTATCTCTGTAACCAAAGAAAAAGGAAAAAAGTCATGTAAACAAAGAAAAGCCCAAGCTGGGTAATTATTGAGAGCAGAGGCCATTCATAAACTCACTCACATTCTCCCCTGGGCTGCTTTCTGGAGCTAAATTTGGTTGCAAGTTTCAAATTTAAAAAAATGGTAATCCATAAAACACAATCTCTAAGAGATCCCTTCTTGCACCAAAATGTTTTATTCAATAAAATATTGATGGCAAAAGCACAAAATTATATTTTAAAATGAAATCTAAGCATATAGGACACCTACAGATCAGATCGTATATATCTGTCCTCAATATGAACTCTCCCTGGATAAGCAAATGGTATTTATCCAGATAATCATGGTGCTTCTTATATAATAGGCACTTAATAAATATGTGTTCAATTAATGCCTGGTATTAAAAATATTTTATTTTGATCAATTTCTCTCTCTCACAACAGAACTCCTCTGTATATGTGGAAAATATCTTGAACTTCATAAAAAGCTAAAATTAATGGAAGAGAAATACATATGTTCAATGCATATTAACATCAATGTTGTTCATCTGAGGCAGTGTTTCATTCTGAGTTAATGATGGTTGTTTAATATTTAGGCCTTTTAAAAGGTTGAGCCATAAGGTTTTTGTTTTCTTTAGTTTTATGTAGTTTCTAGAATTCCATTTATTTACAAGACTATATTCAGTTCTAAAATGCACATATGACCTTGATTACACCTGCTTTTGATTTTTCCTGTTCATGTGGATAAACTTAGTAATTTTAATTCTACCATCAATTTAGACAATTTCACCATACCTGGTTTCTATAGTCAGTTTTCTCTGAGAAACACTTTATCAGTCAGACAAAATAATAACTGAGGGAATCATAAAATATATCTGATAAATTTTAGACAAGAAGCAAAGCAACATTATATCTGGAGAAATTTAAAATATGTTTATGTCTATAAGCACTATTTTAGTGCACAAGAAAGCAAAAAAGGAAAAATGTGGGCCAAAAAGCCAGAAATAGAAAATACTAAAGTGCTGCAAAAAGCATTTGGTTAAATCCAAAATGTCTACTACATAAGCGAAAATTAAGATTCAGGAAGCAAAGCAGAGTGACATCAATTTCGGTTTCTCAAAGGGAACATATTTTACTACTGGCAATTATATATTTTTTTAATCTTAGGAATTCTTTTACTATCATCCAAACAGAAAAATGCTAAAAACAATTCAAGTAAAAGTTTAATTGAATTCATGATAACTAGCAATTGATTATAATACTTATCTTCCTAGCTGCCATGGTCATAAACTTTAGCATCAGAATAATTGCTATATACCACCTCAAAATGTCATTGAAACATGGCATATTAAGGAGAGAATTTTAAAGCATAAAACAAAAAGTGTTTTAAGTAATGTGTACTGCTTGCTTGTGCTTGGCATGGTATATAATAAAGCTGCCACTACATCTTACCCATTTTGTTAACATGAAGGTAATTTCAGATCAATTTTAGGTCCTACTTTATATAATGCCATCCTGCCACTAAACAGGGAGAAAAGAAATAAAATAATAGAATAATAGTTTCCTAGTCACATTCTTTGTGGCAGCTATCTAAAAGCTTTCTTGCCAAATTATCTTTTAGTGGATTTATGAATGCCCTTTGATATCGAACTCAGTTTGAAATTTTATAGTCAAATTTTCTTTCTAATTTCACTGAGAGAATGAAGATTCTTATTTTTTTTTTCTTTACCACATATCTAGAAGTTCACCTCCCTCTTCCTTACCCAGCCCTTTTCTTTTTTTTCAATTATAAATCACTTCAGACTTCACAACACCCTCCATTCCAATTTATTTTCCCTGTTTCTGAGGCCATACTTTCTGTCCCTATGGCTCTTTATAAACTCCTTTGGGGAACTACATTTCAGGATAGAGCTAGTCTTGTGAGGATCACTTAGCAAATATCAGATAGAAAGGTGAGTCTCGTAAAAAACTCAACCAGCTTGGTCCCAAGAATATTAAAAAGGAAAGTTGAACCATGGAGTATGCAATAAAGTGTGACCCTAAAAGTTGTTCTGTGGTCAATGTTTATAATTTGCCAAATGTAAGCTTTTTAAATTTTTATCTATTTATTTTTCTTTTACTAGGAAGTTGATAAGAAAAGAGGTTAATGTATTTAAATAACTATGCCAGATAGGGTGATTTTAGCATTCGTATGATAATGGTAACTGTTGTTTCAACTTCCCCATTGTTTTGGGGCTACTCAGGAACATAGGTGACACCCACTTTGTTGTTCATTAACATCACTGAATACTGGAATGTACATTTGCACTATTATTATCACAAACTAGTAGTTTTGACCTTTTATTTTTCTTCCCTTTGACTTCAATGCAGGTGGAGTTTTTTTCAAATAGGAAATTACTGACAGTGAATACTGGGTTTTTCTTCATATTTTTCCCTCAAATTAAGGTAGGAATGAAATAAAACAGGAAAATTGTGGCCTTTGTAGTTGTTGGGTTACCTATATCTTTTAAAACGTCTTTTTTAAATAGTTTCATTATATACTTTAGAAATGTTGCCTCATATCCTAATTAAAATTATTGTTTTGGGAAAAATAATCCATTTTATTCCAGATCAGCATAACAATGCAACATAGGATATCATCCCGATGGTTGCTTTTTGAGCTTTTCACAGTACTACTTGTATCTTGAAACATAATTTTAGTTTGGACTGAAGTTTCCAGAAAGCTTAAAGACATGCAAATTTAATATAAAGAGAGTCAAAGATGAACACAGGCATAGAGCTGTTAATTTTATATTGTCTTACAGTGTTCTTTCATATTCATTGGCAAGTTTATTAACACAGATACTGATGTTAAACTAACCCCTTTAAAAACAAATTTGTTTCATTTTAAAGGGTGTCTTAGACTTCCACCATTTTTAGCTTTCATGTAACAATTGCTTACATCTTGCCTTCCTCAATCTTATATTCACTCTTTCAATATTCCTTCTACTAATATTCATAAATTATCCACCTTGACTATACAAGAACAAATGCATCATTTTCAAAAGATGAAACACATATGACAATTGAAATAGACATTGTGCCTGTCACTTATCCTGGAGTAGCATACTATTTGCTAAACAAATAATTGCTCATCACTCCATACATGCCATTGCCCCTGCACCACCATATTTGATACAAAAAAACCTGTTTACTTTTGATATGAAGTGAATCAGTGGGAACCTATTTTATAAAAATGACGGTATTCTAGTTGAGGATTGCTTTGTGGTAGGAGCAAAAGAATACCTCAGGTCATATATTCCAATCTAATTCAACAAAAAATGAACCATCCTATGCTCTAGTTAGATTATGAAAATCACTGGAACTGATAAACAAATGGCTACAAGAACTAGTAAATGAAAGAACAGCCAAGAGATGGAATTTGGGTGACCGTACATTGCGTATATAGCTGCAATCCAAGAGATAATATCCTGTAGAACAGAGCCAGAGAAGCAGAAAGAAAAGAAATGAGGTTCAAAAGCAAACAAAGGCAACAAAGATTTCCCCTTTCTGGCATAGCTGTCTTTGTGGTACCTGGGAACGGTCACTCCAAAGCAAGCTTTGGTAGGAGGAGGCAGTTTTGAGAGGGGAGCACACTTCCCGTGAGCCGATGGGGTCCAAGGCCTCAACCACCTTGTTCATGGGCCCACTGTAGGTCCTCACTCGCTCATACACTACATTTTTTTCTGGAGGCTGCTGGGCTTGGCTTGACTGATGGTAGCAGCGGTAATGCTGGGGCTGGCACTGCAGCACTTCTGGGGATTGCTGAGTCCCACAGCCGCTGCTGCTCATCTCACTCCAATAGTTTGAGCTCATCATCTTCTCAGTGGTCACCAAGGTACTCCCCAGATGCTCTCCCTAAGGAACAAACAGAGAGAGATCATGAAAGAAAGGGGCAGGAAAGCAGGCAGGCAGGCACACGTTAGAAGCCTTTTATCAACCACCTCTGCCTATAGTGGTGCCAGGGAGAGATGGGAGTTACCTGAGCAACAGCAGAAGCCGGTCTGGCAGCTACAGAGGAGGCAGCAAATAAAGTAATTGAGTGCAAATGCAAAGTGGAACCACCCCGTGAGATTGCTCCAGGAAATAGTACTGCCACGCCCCTGAGGGGCAGAATCACTGGGTAGGTTTACCTGCCGGGAGAGGCCCTGCTTTGTTATGGAGATAGCTACTAGGCTGTCCAGTAGGGTAAGGAAGTCTGGAAAGAGCAGAAATGTGGAATTTCAAGGCTAAAGCCAGAGCTTCCAAATTCACAGTCTTGGAAATTCACTTGAACTGTAAATAGGCAAACAAAGACATGCCCATGCCAAAACTTACTGCAGAAAAAAGGTCACAAATGTCACATGAAAGTGGCTTTCCCATGGTTCTTAAGCTTAGCAAAGGTAATTACAAACATGAGTATTATCATTCCAGAGTCCCAGACCAAAATAAGGGGTATTAGCCTAAGGACATTAGTTTTCACAGATAAATCTGCATTCTTTGCAAAACCCAGCTAGTAATTGCAGTTAAGGGAGATTGCTATGAGGTTTCCTTCTAGCAACACTCTCTAATTTGTGGACCTGTTTATCTTGCTCCAGGCCTTGTGTGGCTTTCTAATTTAAATTGAGGAAGATTTGTCTAAATGATTAAATTGCTGTCTGTAGGTGGGAGATTTGGTCAAGAAAAATATAACCATTCCAGAAACCCTCTGCATTTTAGCACTTATATTTATTGTTTCACATTTTTACAAAGGAATGTACCCTGACTTGATTTGTGCCTTAGGAAACACTGAGTTTGATTGCCTTTTTAATATCTAGTTGTTAAGGGAGCTGCAAGTCCTGAGAGGTGCCTTACCTGATATAATGAGATTAAATATGCTCAGCACTTATATTTATCACTACTTGAAATTACAATCATAAGGTCTACTTAACCACCAGGTTTTTCCCTGCAAGATATTTCAGCACCACGGAACTCTAGAATATTCACTGAGGGTGTCTTCAGAAAAGGGACATCTTCCTAGTGTGTATATATACCATAGAACCCAAGCACACCACTACCATTCTGGAGAGGAAGAGAATATCATCAAGCTGTCTAGCCAGGTTTTTAATCTGCTAAGTAAACAAAAGGTAGTGACTTACTGGTCATTCACTCTGACCATGCGAGAAGCTTTACATGGAATATCTATCATCCTCACAAATTTATGAGCGTTTATAGGTGAGGAACTGAGGCAGAGACACAGAGAGGCTGAAAAACTTCCCAAAGTTAAACTACTAGTAAAAAATGAGTCTGGGATTTGAACATAGAGCCTATAGCTCTACTATATTATACTGCTAAGTAAAAATTTAAATTATGTTCTGTATCTGGGCATCCAATACATCTTCTAAGTGGAAAACTAACAGTTTTGAACCATTAGCACGTTAAGTGACTTTAAAAAGAATCTATGGATTTTTTATGGAGGAGAGGTATGCAAAATGCTGAAAACCGACCTTAAAAACTCTTTAAAATAATTTATTGTATATTTATGTTTATATTTGCATACTGTGTGCAGAGCTTTCAAATCTAATCCTTGTTCATTATAATGCTGTTCCTCAAGGATCAATGAAAATTTAATTAGGAACACATGACCTGCCAAACAGCCTGGCAAAATATCAGATCAATAACTTGTTAATATCATTAGCAGTATCATTTTGAATAAGCTTTATATGTGAATAGGGAATGGGTATTAAGTGGGGTAATCCAGTCAGCTCTGATTGTTGAAATCTGAACTTAAACCACACACAAACACATATACACAGTGCTGTTAATATCTGCATCCAGTGCTATTAATATCTGTATCCTAGTAACAGATTGAGATGAAGACTAAAAATTCCTTCATCCATACCTGCTCTTCACATTTCTTGGATATATAGCATTTTGAGGTAACCACCTTAATGCAGTTGGGCAAAGAGTAAAGTGTGAAACTGACACCCTCTTTCAATTCCGGAGCCTCACCCATCACTTTTCCACATGCCTGGATATGAGGAAAAGAGAGCTTGAAGCTCAGGGATACTATATAAGAAATGAGATTAGACACTCTCTGGCAGACAAACCACATCTTAATATGAAACAGGTGTTGACCACCCTTGCACACCTCAGAGAGACCTACCAATCATTCTCACCAAAGTTTGTGCTCCTTCTCTGAGAATGCATTTATGCCTTCGTTGATCTGCTTCTCCAATTGTTTTATTTCTCCTTTATGCAGATAATGTTAATACTCACCTCTTTTTATTAATAAATGCATATAAATTATTTGACCATTTAATAATGGTAATTGCTCTGTTTTCTACTTGAAAACCCAAAGGCTTGACACTCTGCATTCCTCAGGCTTCATGATTATGCTACACTTCTTACACTGGTGGATGAGACAGTAAGAGTTGATTTCTTATTCTCAGCTCCAGACTTGTTCAGAGAATCCTTAATTATATTTCTGGCAGTTATTTTGTTTCACTCAGTAATATAGATATTTTATGTTTAGTACTGAAAAAACCTCATTTATGATGATGAATTTGATTTCCCCTCAGACGTGATATCCCTTTAGAAGCTAATTCAGTTCTAACAGACTTTTAAAAACCTTTAGTGTTTTTGATTATAAAAGTAATTTATTCTTTAAAAATTAAAATAACTGAAGACATGGAAAAAGTAGAAAATGAAACTTCCCATATTGATGGTAAGAGCAAGGGATAGAATAAAGATCAGGAATGTCTGCCATATACATTACTGGTAATAAAAATAACAACATACATACACTACCAAACGTAAGGTAGATAGCTAGTGGGAAGCAGCCGCATAGCACAGGGAGATCAGCTCGGTGCTTTGTGATGGCCTGGAGGGGTGGGATATGGAGGGTGGGAGGGAGGGAGATGCAAGAGGGAAGAGATATGGGAACATATGTATATGTATAACTGATTCACTTTGTTATAAAGCAGAAACTAACACACCATTGTAAAGCAATTATACCCCAATAAAGATGTTAAAAAAAATAACAACAGTGATTTGCATTTTGACTAAGCTGTTTTGAAGGTCATCTGAAGTCTTGACTTTACTTACCTCATAAAATTGTTAATAGGTTTAAATGAAAAAGTGCCTGCTAATTGTAATGCACTATCCAGATACAAACATTTTTAAATATACTATTAACAGATGGTGTTGTGTGATTTTTGTGAAATAGAAGGCTTTGAAAAGCAAAGCAAATATGAATGTCCCAAGAGGCTATGGGTCTGGTTTTTTAAAAGCTTAGCTACATAAAACCATTAAGGTAAAATAGTTCAGTTATTTATCAAAATTGATATACAGAACTATCTTAGAATATTAAATAATAACACTAATTATAAATTTAACACCAAATGAATTTTATAAGCATCAGTAGTGGAGTTTTCATTGTATAACTAATCCTGTACTCCACCTCTTGTTTTATGAGGCTGACTCTCAAATCTATCTCTAGCCTTAGCCCTGGCCCATTGCTTCCCGCTAATGGTGTAATGGCAAAAGATAGAGTTAAAAGCAAAGTTATTCAAATATTTTTACTTTTGATTTCTCTATGATCAGGGAGAAGTATGTTCGTATAAAAAGGGTCGACAAACAATGGTCAGAGGGAGCTAAAGGCCAAGGTAGTGAGATGATTGTAGGAAAGCACCCATGCTTTATTAAATAGGTCCAAGTCACTTGATCCAACAGAACTCCACTCCAGCCTTCTGACAGAACTAAAAGTTGAGCTTGCTTAACTGTTGTTGGGGAAGTTTAGACCAGGCAATGTTTCAGAATATCAGATATGAAAAATCATTGTCTTGATTTTTAAAAAACTGAATGGCGAAGTTTACATACTGAACAGTTTAGTCTGATATCAATCCAGGTCAAAAGTCTGTATTGTATTATCAAGTGTCTGATGATACACATACTTAGAATAGAGATAGTTGATCCCTGAAAGTCCTTTGGTATCCCCTATTATGGTTTCTGAATCTCTGTCCTTAAGTAAATTTTAAGTGTGACATAATTTTGCTCAGAAATAACTAATTCCAACATTCTAAGAGTCACACTAGAGAAAATCAGACCTCGATTCTGAACAGAGTAAATAACTCCTCTGTATGATATGAATGCAGCTGAACAGGCACCAAGCCACTATGATTCTGGAAGATCCCCAGGGATGCCTGACCTTTCCTGTAAAAGAGATTATTTTAGAACAGCATTTCTCAAAGTGCGGCCTGAATAACACTAGTGTACAGCATGTTATACCTGGAAAAGTGTTTTATGACCAAATAAGTTTAAGAAACACTTGGTTAAATATATTGCAAGAAGTAGCTTTATTGACATAATTCTTATAGCCTTTCATAAGCTAATGGACACTGTGATATTCTAAATGGGTCAATGATGTTTAGACATTTTCAAGTTTTGTTGGTGATGAAATATATTTTGTGTGGAAAAACTTTAGTGACTGGTGCTTTTCAGACTTTTTTCTTCTCTATGCTTTTTTCTTCATTTTTTTTTTGCGGTACGTGGGCCTCTCACTGTTGTGGCCTCTCCCATTGCAGAGCATAGGCTCCGGACGTGCAGGCTCAGCGGCCATGGCTCACGGGCCCAGCCGCTCCATGGCATGTGGGATCCTCCCAGACCGGGGCATGAACCCGTGTCCCCTGCATTGGCAGGCGGACTCTCAACCACTGCACCACCAGGGAAGTCCCTTCCATATGTTTTAAACTAAACTCATTAGGTGGAAATTCATAACTAGTTTATAATTCTACCAATATTATGAAAACATACCAAAGACCATTTGATCAGCCATATCACTATACCAGTGATACTTGAAGTGAGGTCTCTGAACCAGAAGCAGCAGCTTCACCTGGAAAATTTTCAGAAATGCAAATTCTTGGCCCCCACACCAGATCTACTGAGTCAGAGACTCTAGGGGTGGGACACAGCAATCTGTTTAACAAGACCTTCTGGTGATTCTGATGCACAAAAAAGTATGAAAATCCATGAATTATACCAATATGTTGGGGGCAGGCTTGGACAAAAGAGGAAGGCAGTAGTGCCAGAGAGATGAGACTTCATGTGTATTGGGTAAGAAATTGTAAGCAGCTCAGGAGTGGGTGATTAAAAGTCTATGAGGTGATATCTCATTGTAGTTTTGATTTGCATTTCTCTAATGATTAATGATGTTGAGCATTCTTTCATGTGTTTGTTGACAATCTGTATATCTTCTTTGGAGAAATGTCTATTTAGGTCTTCTGCACATTTTTGAATTGGGTTGCTTGTTTTTTTGTTATTGAGCTGTTTGTAAATTTTGGAGATTAATCCTTTGTCAGTTGCTTCATTTGCAAATATTTTCTCCCATTCTGAGGGCTGTCTTTTGGTCTTGTTTGTGGTTTCCTTTGCTGTGCAAAAGCTTTGAAGTTTCATTAGGTCCCATTGGTTTATTTTTGTTTTTATTTCCATTTCTCTAGGAGGTGGGTCAAAAAGGATCTTGTTGTGATTTATGTCATAGAGTGTTCTGCCTATGTTTTCCTCTAAGAGTTTTATAGTGTCTGGCCTTACATTTAGGTCTTTAATCCATTTTAAAAAAGTCATGAAGAACCTAGGGATAAGATGGGAATAAAGACACAGACCTACTAGAACATGGGCTTGAGGATATGGGGAGGGGGAAGGGTAAGCTGTGACAAAGTGAGAGAGTGACATGGACATATATACACTACCAAGCATAAAATAGATAGCGAGTGCGAAGCAGCCGCATAGCACAGGGGGATCAGCTAGGTGGTATGTGAACACCTAGAGGGGTGGGATAGGGAGGGTGGGACGGAGGGAGACACAAGAGGGAAGAGATACGGAATCATATGTATATGTATAACTGATTCAGTTTATTATAAAGTAGAAACTAACACACCATTGTAAAGCAATTATACTCCAATAAAGATATTTTTTAAAAAAGTCTATGAGGAAGTAGAGGTGAGCTACAAACTTGGGTAAGAGTCTCTCTATGTATATAAAAAAGTTAGAATAAGAATGAACTACAGTGTAGTACATTAATGATAGCTATCTAAGGTATTCTGATATTAAAAATAAAATATTTTCATTTTAATAAAAGGAGAATATTGAAGGTTATATAGTGTAGTGTCGATGAGCACATCTTTGCATTCAGACAGACCTGGATTTAGAATTTTGCTCTACCACATATTAGCTCTATGGCCTGGCAAATCATGTTACTTCTCTGAGCTTCTGTTATTCTCAAAGAAATGGATAATAGCCCCTAACAAATGGCTTGCTGTGTAGATTAGATAAAATGCATGTCAAGTGTTTAGCATGGTGTCTGGTATCTAGTAGCTATACAATAAATGGGAGTTCTTAACATTATGCTCTAGATTTGGCTTGGGATAAAGAAAGAAAGGGCTTGCCATGGCTTTGCAGATAGAAACCTGCCTATAGTAGAAAGTATCATATGATACAGGTCTGACTTGAGAAAAGGGAAAACATCAGAAGTGGGGAAATGCCAGATGACATAGCCACAGAGAAGGGCCTCTGGGCTGTTTCCAGTTTGGAGCAATTATGAATAAAGCTGTAATAAACATTTGCATGTAGGCTTTTGTGTAAACATAAGTTTTAACTTCTCCAGGATAAGTATCTGGAAGTGTGATTGATGAGTCACATGGTAAGTCTATATTTAAATTTGTAAGAAACTGCCAAACTCTTTTTCAAAGTGGCTGCACCCACTTTGTACTTCCACCAGCAATGGTAGAGTGTTCCAATTGCTTCTCATCCTTGTCAGCACTTGCTAGTGTCAGGTTTTTATTACTATTTATTTCTAATCTAATAAGTATTTAATGGTATCTCATGGCTTTAATTTAAATTTCCCTGATGACTCGTGATGCTGAGCATATTTCACAAGCTTATTTGTCATCCTTTTATCTTCTTTGGTGAATTGTTTGTCAAAATCTTTTGTCCATCTTTAGTAATTGGGTTGTCTGTTTTCTTATTGTTGAGGTTTGGGAGTTTTTAAAATGTATTCTGGATACAAGTCTTTTATCAGATATGCAATTTGCAAATATTGTCTGCCAGACTGTGGCTTGTCTTCTCATTCTATTTATGGTGTACTTAGCAGAGCAAAGTTTTTAATTTTGGTGAAACTCAATTTAGTGGATTTAATTTTGGTGAAATCCAATTTAGTGAGTTTTTCTTTTACAAATTTTGCTTTTGATGTCATAATTAAGAAGTCTTTGCTTACCCAAGGGTATGGAAATTTGTTCCTATGTATTCTTCTATGAGTTTTTATAGTTTTACAGTTTTTTTATAAACTATAAACTGTAGTTTCATAGATTTAGGCCTATGATCCATTATGGGTTAAATTTTGTATATAGTGAAAAGTTCAGGTTTACGTTCATCTTTTATTTTTGAATGTATATATTCAGTGTTCCAGTACCATTTGTTGAAAAGACTTGCTTTTCTCCATTGAATTGTCTTTACATCTTGGGTCTGTATCTGGACTCTCTCTTCTGATTTCATCAATCTATGTATCTACCTTTTCTCCAATACCACAGTCTTGATTATTGTAGCTTTACAATAGATCTTAATATTGAGTAGTGTGTGTCCTCCAAGTTTGCTTTTTTTTTTCAAAATTAGTATGGCTATGGCTATTCTAGTACCATTATCCTTCCATATAAGTATTATAATCCACTTGTGTATATATACAAAGAATATTGTTGGAGTTTTTACTGGGATTGCATTAAATTTATAGATGAATGCACTCCCTATCAAACTACCACTGGCATTTTTCACAGAACTAGAACAAAAAATTTCACAATTTGTATGGAAACACAAAAGACCATGAAGAGCCAAAGCAATCGTTTTTTTTTTACATCTTTATTGGAGTATAATTGCTTTACAATGGTGTGTTAGTTTCTGCTTTATAACAAAGTGAATCAGTTATACATATACATATGCTCCCATATGTCCAAAGCAATCTTGAGAATGAAAAATGGAGCTGGAAGAATCAGAATCCCTGACTTCAGACTATACTACAAAGCTACAGTAATCAAGACAGTATGGTACTGGCACAAAAACAGAAATATAGATCAATGGAACAGGATAGAAAGCCCAGAGATAAACCCACACATATATGGTCACCTTATCTTTGATAAAGGAGAAGAAGAAGAAAAAAAGGTCATGAAGAACCTAGGGGTAAGATGGGAATAAAGACACAGACCTACTAGAACATGGACTTGAGGATATGGGGAGGGGGAAGGGTAAGCTGTGACAAAGTGAGAGAGTGGCATGGACATATATGCACTACCAAACGTAAAATAGATAGCCAGTGCGAAGCAGCCGCATAGCACTAGGGGGATCAGCTAGGTGGTATATGACCACCTAGAGGGGTGGGATAGGGAGGGTGGGAGGGAGGGAGACGCAAGAGGGAAGAGGTATGGGAACATATGTATATGTATAACTGATTCACTTTGTTATAAAGCAGAAACTAACACACCATTGTAAAGGAATTATACTCCAATAAAGATGTTAAAAAAATTATAGATGAATTTGGAGAGAATTGGCATTATAACTATATGGAATCTTCCAGTCCATCAACATGGGGTGTTTTCCGTTTACTTAGGCCTTGTTTGATATCTTTCATCAGTGTTTTGTAGTTTTCAGCATACAGCTCATATATTTTTTGATATATACTTTAATATTTCCCTGGGAGGTACTGTGAATGATATTGTTTGTTTTTATTTCAATTTCCACTTGTTCATTGGTAGTGTATAGAAATACTATTGATTTTTGTGTGTTCATCTTACCAACCTGCAGTCGTCCCAAACTTACTTACATTAGTTCCAAGAGGTTTTTTGTAGATTCCTTGGGATTGTCTACATAGACAATCATGTCATTTGCTAATAGGGGAGTTTTATTCTTTTCTTTTCAAATTTGGAATCCTTTTATTTTGTTTTCTTCCCTTTTTCCATTGTCAATGACTTCAAGGAGTGATGAGAGCAGATGTTCTTGCTGGTTTCTGATTGTAGGGGGAAAACATTCAGGCTTTCACCATTAAGTATATTTGCTGTAGGTCTTTTTTTTAGATATCCTTTATCAGATTTATCATCAACCATGAATGTAGGATCCTGTCAATTGCTTTATCTGCATCAACTGAGACTACTATACATTTTTTTTCTTTTTTGGTTTGTTAATATGGTGAATTATATTGATTGATTTTCAAATATTGAGTCAGTCTTGCATTCCTGGGATAAACTCTACTTGTTGATAATATATTATTCTTTTTATATATTGTTGGATTTGAATTAACATTTTGTTGAGGATTTTTGAGTTTATATTCATGAGGGTTGTTGTTTTATAGTTTTCTTTTTTGTATTGTCTTTGTCTCTTTTGATGCTGGTCTCAAAACACTTACCAGCATTAGTAAGTGTTCCTTCCTCTTCTGTTTTCTGGACGAGATTGTATAGAAAATGTATTGATTTTTCCCCTAAATATTTGGTGAAATTCAGCATTTTTCTTTTTGTAAGGTTTACTATTATGAATTCTAGTTCTTTTATAGATATAGGGTTAATCAGTTTATCTATCTCATCTTGTCTGAGTTGTGGTAGTTTGTGGTTTTCAAGGAATTGGTCCATTTCATCTAAATTGGAGAATGTATGTGCATAGAGTTGTTCATAGGGTACTTTATTATCCTATTAATGTCTGTGGAGTCAGTAGTGATATCTTTTCTTTTATTCAAGATTTTGGTTATTTTTACTTTTTTCTTTATCTTGTTAGAGGATTATCAATTTCATTGATTTTTCTTCAAAGAACCATCTTTTGGTTTTATTGATTTTCTCCATTGTTTTTCTGTTCTCAATCTTATCGATTTCAGTTCTTATTATTTCCCTTCTTATGTTTGCTTTGGATACTTTTGTACATATACTTTAAGTAATTTGATTACATTAAAATTACTCCTTATAGTTTCTCTACATTACAACACAGATACCTAGAACAGATACCACGGGACTTTACCTTCTAGCTAAGCTCTTCCATTCTAGCCAAGCTTTTAAAATTATAAATGAAAACCTTACAATCAAGCTTCAGTCTGGCAGACAATATTTGCAAATTGCATATCTGATAAAAGACTTGTATCCAGAATACATTTTAAAAACTCCCAAACCTCAACAATAAGAAAACAGACAACCCAATTACTAAAGATGGACAAAAGATTTTGACAAACAATTCACCAAAGAAGATAAAAGGATGACAAATAAGCTTGTGAAATATGCTCAGCATCACGAGTCATCAGGGAAATTTAAATTAAAGCCATGAGATACCATTAAATACTTATTAGATTAGAAATAAATAGTAATAAAAACCTGACACTAGCAAGTGCTGACAAGGATGAGAAGCAATTGGAACACTCTACCATTGCTGGTGGAAGTACAAAGTGGGTGCAGCCACTTTGAAAAAGAGTTTGGCAGTTTCTTACAAATTTAAATATAGACTTACCATGTGACTCATCAATCACACTTCCAGATACTTATCCTGGAGAAGTTAAAACTTATGTTTACACAAAAGCCTACATGCAAATGTTTATTACAGCTTTATTCATAATTGCTCCAAACTGGAAACAGCCCAGAGGCCCTTCAACTGTTGGACATCCATAGAATGGAACACTACTCAGCAGTAAAAAGGAATGGATTTTATACATGAAACAACATGGATGAATCTTAAGTGTACTTTACTAAGTTAAAGAATGCAGACCCAAAAGGATACGTATTATATTATTCCATTTATGAGTTTATGGAAAAGATAAATCTATAGGACAATGGATACCAGGGGTTAGTGTTGAGAAGAGGGTCTGAATACAAAGCGGGTAGCATGAGGGAATTCTTTGGGGTATTGGAATTGTTCTTTATTCTATCAGTGGTGGTGATTTCAAGGATTCATGCATGCATTAAAATTCATAGAACAGTACACTAATAGAAAATTTAATTTTACTGTATGTCAACTAAAAATAATAGTAATGAACACTTTAAAAAAAAAAAATCCAGATAGCCATTAGCACTGGGATTATGACTTCCTGATGGGCAGGTCAGGCATACATGGCCCAAAGTAAGCCTTCAGTCTCCTTGGTGAGTACTTTCTTGAAGGAGAGGGATAGTATTAACTGTGAGGCCATGAATTACTAACAGGTTATATCCAAAGAAAACAGTTATCTATTATCAAGTAGGCATTCCTTACTCTGAGGATAGGAAGAAGA
>NW_020172679.1:107627-125339 GCF_003031525.2 Neophocaena asiaeorientalis asiaeorientalis
TTCAAAACCCACAAAATGTGCATTTGTGTAGCTACATAAAAAGGTTGATATTTGTCAGTGTCATTCTTTGGGAGAAATTAATTACTTGTGAGTAGAGTAACCATGACTACCTTTCATTTTCTTCTTCTCCCTTCTCCCTTTTAAAAGCAAAACAAAAATATTAAAATTGTCATATGCTTCTGTATAGGTAATTCTGCAACCGATTAGAAATGGCTATAAATATACACACGAGTCAGAGGTGTTACAGTTCATTCTTAGTGTACCCTGCTAATTTTTATGATTTAAACAATAAAAAGTATGGCAATTAGTCACTTTCATTTTCTGGCAATGTTAAATGCAGCAGATTATTTAGGATCTAAAATAAACAGGTTTATTTTATTATAAATCAAAGTCAAATGGACATTCCAAGTGGGCTAACAACTTTCTTTTTAAGCATGGCATTTGCAACATCAAAATCTTCTATCTGCTTTATTTTTAGTTAAATTAGATAAAATTGAAGTGATTCCCTTAGAAAGGACATTTTTCTAAAGGAGCCATTTTCTAAAAGTCCAGAGAGTAAATAATTTAGGATTTACAGGCCATAGAGTCTCTTACTCAACTACTCAACTTTGCCTTGCACTGCAAAAGCAACCATAGATGGAGCTTCCCTGGTGGCACAGTGGTTGGGAGTCCGCCTGCCGATGCAGGAGACATGGGTTCGTGCCCTGGTCCGGGAGTATCCCACATGCCGCGGAGTGGCTAGGCCCGTGAGCCATGGCCGCTGAGCCTGCATGTTCGCAACCTGTGCTCTGCAGCGGGAGAGGCCACAGCAGTGAGAGGCCCGCGTACCGAAAAAAAAAAAAAAAAAAAAAAAGCAGGCATAGAAAATGTGCAAAGAAATGAAAGTGGCTGTGTTACAATAAGATTTTATTTACAAAAAAATGTGTCAGCCATAGCTTGCCAACCCCTGCAATATAGGGGATGATAAGTTTTCTTTGATGTTGCTGCAATGGATAGAATAGCTGAACAATGAAAATGGGTCTTTTCTCACACTGCTCAGAAAATTTAACTCCAAACGGGTCAAAGACTTAACATTAGACCTGATGTCATAAAACTCCTGGAAGAAAATGTAAAGAAGAAGCTCCTCGACATTGGTCCTGGCAATGATTTCTTGGATATGACACCAAAAGCAGAAACAACAAAAGCAAAAATGAACCAGTGGGACTGCATCAAACTTAAAAGCATCTGCACAGCAAAAGAAGCAGTCAATAAAATAGAAAAGCAACCTACAGAATGGGAGAAAAATTTTGCAAACTGTATATCAAATAAGAGGTTAATATTCAAAAAAGAACTCACACCACTCAATAACGACAACAAAGAGTCCAATTAAAAATGGGCAGTGAACTAGACATTTTTACAAATATGACATCCAAATGGCCAACAGATACATGAAAAGATTCTCAACATCACTAATCATCAGGGTAATGCAAATCAAAACCACAGTGAGATATCACCTCATACTTGTTAGAATGGCCATCATCAAGAAGACAAGGAAGGGACTTCCCTGGTGGTCCAGTGGGTAGGACTCTGCACTTCCACTTGCAGGTTCGATCTCTGGTCAGAGACCTGCAAGCTGTGCAGCATGGCCAAAGAAACAAAAATGAAAAAAGAAAAGAAAAATGGAGGGTCCTCAAAATTTTAAAAATTCATCTACCATATGATCCAGCAATTCCACTTCTGGGCAAAGATCAACCCAATATCCAAGAATGCCTTGCTCTATTCGTAATATGGACAATTATGCAGCCATTAATATTATATCATAGAAACATTTAATTTCATGGATAATGTTCATAAAATAATAAATTAACAAGTGGAAAAGTAGGTCACATAAGATGTGATTTCATTTTGGTAAACAAAAAAATATGCATATATAGAAAAAAGACTAGAAGGACACAGCAAAATGCCATTTTGAAATAATGTATTTATAAGAATTTTTATTTGCTTTGTGTTTTACTGTTTTCCATATTTCCAACAATTAATATATGTTTATTTTGTAATATGAAATATTATTTTAAAGCAACATTTATTTTTCTTTCCTAATTCTAGCAGTAATTCATGTCTACTGTAAAATATTTGGAAAACCTAGAAAGTTATAAAAAAGAAATAAAGCCTCTATAATACCACCACCAGCAAGAGACTGTTTTGCACATTGTATATTAGGATGGTTTCATCCACAGGTAATAGAAAACTTGACTCAATGTGGCATAAACAATAAGGATATTTATTATCTTAATAACGATCCCAGAGGTAGGAAGAGATTCAGAGATGGTTGATTCAGCAGCTCAATGATATCATTATGTTGTTAATTCTGGAGGCGGAGGTGTCTCTCGAACCTGTTCTCCACAGTATCCTACAGCAATTTCCTCTTATGTTTATATGATACTTGCCAGTAGCAACCAGGGTTACAGGCTTCCTCATTCACAACCAGCAGCAGAAATAATATCCCTCTCACACAATCTGGAAGAACAAGTTGATTGGAAGCCCTTCAGTGGAACTGGACCAACTTGGGTCATATGCTCAGTCCTCGATCTATTAGACTTACCTCTGGAAAAAGAGGTAAGGTCTGTTTTCCCTGAGGCATATGAACTGAAATGGGAAAGAATGGATACCTAAACAAGATTGAGATTATTTAGAAAAGAGGAAGGGGAGAATGATTATTAGAGAATCAACAATGTTTATTACATATATATTAGTATTATAAAAATACATCACTTATGTATGTCCTAACATCTTTGTACATCTCACAGATCCTATAATCCTCTTTTGCAAAAATAAAAAGTAGTACTTGATAAATGTTTGATAATTTCTTGAAGACAAGTCTTTTGTTCTACTTATGTATCTCCCTTGTCACCTAGCAGACTACTGGGAGCTAGAATAATAAAATCTAAGGGTTGGAAAGTAACCTAACTATCATTTTATTCTATGCTACTATGTTCAAGAGGTTCTCAAAAGTATGCAGCAAATATCATTTTTTTTATGTGGACCATTTTTTAAAGTTTTTATTGAATTTGTTACAATATTGCTTCCATTTTTTATGATTTTTTCTGTTTTTTTGGCCCTGAGGCATGTGGGATCTTAGCTCCCCAACCAGGGATTGAAACCCCACCCCCTGCATTGGAAGGCAAAGTCTTAACCACTGGACTACCAGGAAGTCCCTGCAGCAAATATCACTGGATGACTTCTTGGTTGGTTATTTCATCTATTTACTATCTCCTTAATTGAGAAGTTAGTGACTAGCTTCCAGATGTTCCCACATGATACGGCTTCATCTCCTTCCCAAACTCCCTCCCTCCTTTCTTTCTTCCTCTCTATTTTAACATTTACTTATTAAACTGTAAGAAAAATGCACATTTGGTTAGAAAATTCAAATGATACGGTAGGGTATAAAGTAAAAACTGAAATCCTCCTGATCTTCCCCCACTCACCCCCCATAAGTAAATAATGTTAGTAGTTTTGCATGTATTGTGTGTATTCTCCTAGAAATTTAGATAGATAGATAGATAATGTATGTATACATATATATTTATATACATAGACACATATACAAATATTCTGAAATGTGCTTTCTCCTCCAAATAATTTATCATGGGAAATTTTTACATAAATATCATATTGAAAATTCTCACTCATAAAAAGCTGCATAATATTCCAGTGTATGGAGGCATTATAAATCAATCTCCATACTTGTGAACATTTAAGACCCATGTATTTCAAGCAATGTTGTAACATATTCCAAATTATGGCCAAATTTTCAAACTCTGTTATTATACTAAATCTATAACAAATAAAATTTTATGCCTGAAAATCCTTGAAAACTGAAGAAAATGAATCTGAGGGATGTTTATCAATAAAAACTATTAAGCCTAAAAATATTGATTGTATACTAAGTTATATAAACAAGATTTTGTTTAAAAAATATTAAATAATAAAAGCAGAACTATTTAGTTGGGTAGGACCATTTGAAACAGATATTACTGAGCAGAAAATGACTCAGTTACTAAAGGCAAAAACTGCACAATCAAAATTTGCAAGTATACAAAGTATTCAAATTTAATAGAAGCAATAAACAGTGTGCAGTTGGATGATAAAAGCTAGATAAATGTGGTAGGGGAAGAGATAAGAATACTGAGAAAAAAATCACCAACACTCCCAAGGAGAATAGATTGACCACGTTCTTGAATTTTATAGCAAGAGGTGATATTCATTAAATGATAATGTTCCCAGCATTGTCCCAATGTAAGTGTAATATTAGGTACAATCACCCTACAGAGATATATTCTGTCATAAAAGCTACTTTTCAAAAACAATCACCACTACACATAAGTATATACCATACATAACAGGAGATTGACTTGATCTAGATTGACAGGGAATTCCTTGAGGGTAACAATGGTGTCTAATTACGTTTCTATCATCAGGAATATGGCTGGAATTGGCTTCTTTCTCCTATAGACGAATGTGCTTCACCAAGAGCAAGCATATAGACTCACAAGATATAGGTAAATCACAAGCAATCTTGAATGTCTGCCTCCTTTTTGGTCTAGACCTAATGGAGGAAGAAAGCGAGAATCCATAGCTGAGCTAATGATTATAGCCCTCACCGCTACAGGTGGATATGGGATATACCCTGTGGCAAAGAATTGTGTAGTCTTCCTGATAGCCCAAGGGTTTCCAAGGTAATTGAAACCTTTCATATGTAGTTGGAGGAGGAATAGAACATTCACTAGTGATACAGTAGTAGCCCCACTAGATTCATGATCATGATTGCTTTAGGCTGATCTACAGAGACAAACACTGGATCCTCACCTTTACAGGGTCACTGAGTGAAATGTTGATTTTCATGGATTTTTAATGAGGGTGGCCAGAGAATTAGAGACTTGGCTGCCATAATAAAATTAGCCTACCAACATTTTAAATCACATAGCCAGAAGCCAAATGCAAACTTCTATTTCAAACTTAGCATTGATATTTAAATTCAAACTTCTTTATTACAAACATGTTGCCTTAGTGGGCTTTATTATTTAAGGACTATAGCTTCAATTCATTTATGGAAGTATCTGATAATCAAATAAAGAAAATGACATCATGAAGTAACATTTACTTCAGGAGGTGTAGAGTCCATGAAGGAATTTGTCTCAGGAATACCTTACTAAGACATAGTTTGAGAATGTTTTTTACTTGTCTCATATCAAACCCTGAAACATAAGAGACTGGTAGAGACTCAATTTCCTTATCTAACTCCACTCTTAAAGGAAGTATTTAATTTGTGTCTCACAGGCCCAATAATTAGATATAAGGCCAAGGGGAAAGGGAAGGAAATTAACATTATTTTAAGAACTTACTCTGTGTTGAATTAGACAAGTTTTTTAACCAGAAAAGTATATCTCCTTGCTTTTGAATCCCTATGAATCTTTGTCTGATGATCCTGCATGAATTCTTGTAATAAGCTTAATTGGTCTCTCTACCTTTAGATTCATGTTTCCCACACCATCATTCTCCGCAACCATCCATTGTATCAGCACCATCTTTCTTTAGCTAGGTATCTGTTCAAAGCTCTTTAGAATCTCATCATTCTTCTGCATAATCAAGTCTGAACTCCTTAGCTTTACTTTCAAATACCTGGTACTTTGCAATCAATCTTGATGTTTACTCACATATTCTCTCCCTGCTTCCAACTCCTCTCCACCCACCCACTGAACCTTCCAGCCCATGGATGCCTTATTATGGATGGCTATTGAATGTTATAAAGAAATCTCAACACTTATTTCTAACATAGGATAGTAATTAACTATCTCTTTTAAAGAGGTTATTTGCTGAATCAAACATATAGTGTTCTTTTATTACATATTTTATAATAACATTGACATTTTATGTTTTATATTTTCAAGGAAAAAATCTCCATTCTCCTTTCCAGTCCCATGGCCTTAATACCATCTAATTGCTGATAGCCCTCAACTTTACATCAACAGCCTAGTTCTCATATTTCCACTGCCTACTTGGCATCTCCACTTGGATATAATAGACATTTAAAACTGAACATAACCAAAACAAAACTTTCATTTCCCTATGAAAAACCCCATACCTGGTCCAGTCTCCTTCATCTCAGTAAATACTACTACCTTCCTTACAGTTGCTCGGGAAAGAATCTTTTCAGTCATTCATAATTTCACTCTTTCCTTCATAATCCACATATAAGCCGTCAGCAAGTCCTGTCAGAAATTTATTAAAATATATCTTGAATTCATTCACTTCTCTCTCTCTCCAACTGTATTATCCCTGTCCAAGTCACTATTATTTCTCCTCTGGACTACCAGAAAAATCTCCTAACTTGTCTCCCCGTCTGTTATAAGCTGAATTGTGTCATTCCTACCCCAAATCTGTATGTTGAAATCCTAACACCCAGTACCTCAGAATGTGACTGTATTTGGAAGCAGAGTCGTTAAAGAGGTGATTAAGTTAAAATGAGGTGATTAGGGTGAACCCTAATCCAATATGACCAGTATCCTTATAAGAATAGATCAGGGACTTCCCTGGTGGTATAGTGGTTAACACTCCACACTTCCACTGCAGGGGGCATGGTTTCGAGCCCTGGTCTGGGAAGATCCCACATGCCGCAGAGCAACTAAGCCCGTGCACCACAACTACTGAGCCTGCGCTCTGGAGCCCATGAGCCACAACTACTGAGCCCGCATGCCACAGCTACTGAACCTGCGTGCTGCAACTACCGAAGCCCATGCACCTAGAGCTCATGCTCCACAACAAGAGAAGACACCGCAATAAGAAGCCCGTGTGCTGCAATGAAGAGTAGCCCCCACTCTCCGCAACAAGAGAAAGCCCAGGAACAGCAACAAAGACCCAACACAGCCATAAAAAGAAAAAAGGAAAAAAAAAGAATAGATCAGGACACAGACATACACAGAGGGAAGATCATGCGAAGACACAGGGAAAAGACAACCCATCTACAAGCCAAGGAAAGAAGCCTCAAAAGAAACCATCCCAGCTAGCACCTTGATCTCAGACTGTAAGCCTCCAGAATTATGAGAAAATAAATTTATTTTGTTCAAACCACCCCAGTCTGTAGTACTTTGCTATGGCAGACCTAGCAAACTAACACATTTTATATTGGTTTTCTGTTGCTGCATAACAAAGTACCACAACGTTAGCAGCTTAAAACAACACCAATTTACTAGCTCACAGTTCTGTAGATCAGAAGTCTGGCATGACATGACTGTGTTCTGTGCTCAGAGTATCAAAAAGGCTGAAATTCACATGTCAGCTGGACTGAGTTCTAGTCTGGAGGTTCTGAAGAAAAATACACTTCTGAGTTGATTATTGTTTTTGGCAGAATTCAGTAAGACTGAGGTCTCCATTTCCTCGCTGACTGTCAGTCAGGAGCTGCTGTCAGGTCCTTGAGGCTACCTGCATTTTTTGCCATGTGGCTCCTTCATCTTCAGGCTAGCAATGCTACCAATCAAAGAAGACTCTGCTTTTAAAGGGCTCACCTGATGACATCATAGCCACTCAGATAATCTCTGTATTTTAAGGTCAGCTGATTTGGGACCTTCATACATCTGCAAAACCCTTTCACAACATTACCTAGATTACAGTTTGAATAACTGAAAGACGGTACATCTTCCTCAGAGGCCCACAATCTTGGGGGGCCATATTATTAGAATTTTGCCTAACACACACTGCTTTTTCTCTTGTCCTCATATGATCCATTCAGCACATGATTCCTTTAATATAGCTTTTAAAAACATAAAACAGATATAACTCCCTTGCTTGAAACACTCCAATAGTTTCCTATTGCACTGGGAATAAAATTGACCCCTTAACTATAGACTGGACATAGTTTTTTCTACTACTGTATCAACTCAGATAGAGTGCTTTGATCTGCAGCTGTGACAATATCTTAACATTGAGACTGATGCTTTTTTAGAATCTTCCACTGTCACACTCTGATCCCAGAGATTGTATCATATTTTCATTTATAATTTCTATATTAGTGACTCCTAAATGTACTTCTACAGCCCCAACCTCTCCTCTGATTTCTAGTCTCATATATTCAACTTCCAGCTTGACATGTCTATCTAGATGTCTGATAGGAATCTCAAATTTAAAACATTCAAAACAGAACATTTTTTTTTCTCCCTCCTCCCTCAATAAAAGAACCTATACTTCCCCACCTCTGTAAATGCTTCTATCTTCAATAAAATTGCTCAGGGTACAAACTTCAGTCTTTCTTGATTCCTCTTTCCTTCACAGTCCATATATAATCCATCATCAAGTCTTATCAGTGATATATACAAAATATATACTGAATGCATCTACTTCCCTTTATCTCCACTTCCACTGCCCTGGTCCAAGTCACCATCTTCTCTTGTCTAGATTAGTGCACTATTACTTTAACTGGTTGCCCTGCTTCCACTCTTGCCCACTAAAACCCACTCTCTGCATAATAGGCAAATCCTAATTGCTTAAAAATGTAAATTAGATCATTCATCTTCACTATAAATTATCCAGTGGCTTTCCATTGGAATGATAACAAAATCCAAACTGCTGACTATGGCTCCCCAAACCCTAAGTGGTCTGTCCCTCTACCTACTTCTCTAATGATCTAGCCACATTGGCCAAACTTGTTTTCATCTCAGGGTTTTTGCCTTTGCTGTTCTTTCAGCCTAGGTCTTCTCATGCCTGCCTCCTTCTCATCACTAGGTCTCAGCTCAAGTGTCCCCTTGATCTCCATATGTAAAATACCCTCCCAAACCTACCCCCATTCTTATGCTAGTCACTCTCTATCACATTTCTCTGTTTCATTTCCTCAGTATTACTTATGCCTATCTGAAATGGTCTTATTTACCTATTTAGTGTCTTTCTCTTCCCATTAAACTTGTAAGTTCCATGAGAAGAAGAATACTGGCTGTCTGGTTCACTGCAGTATCCCCAGCACCTGGAATAGTGCATGACATGGAGTAGTCACTCAACAAATACTTATTGACTGAACAAACACATGAATGATCATATGGATTTAAATGTACTCTGTCACGTTGCTGAAACTTGTTTTTTGGACAATGTTCTTCCCTAAAGGCAGCTAGTCATTTTGCCCTCTTTCTCTACTCTCCACTTTTGGCCAGTCTCAGCTCCCATCAGTCTTAACATCTTCCCTCCTTACCACTGAGAACTCCTAAAAGGCTTAGTAATCAGGGCTGAGACTTTTTATTGGCTTTTAACATTATGTAAGTTTTGTGTGTACAATATTATACTTTGACATCTGTATACACTACAGCGTGCTCACCACCAAAGGTTTAGTTTCCATTTGTCACCATGCAGCTGATCCCCTTTATTCATTTTGTCCCTACCCCCCTTCTCCTCTGGAAACCACTACTCCATTCTCTGAATCTGTCTGTTTGTATTTGTTTAGTTTGGTTTGTTCATTTATTTTGTTTTCTTTTGTTTTGTTTTTATATCCAAAGAAGGCATACAGATGGTCAACAAGCACACGAAAAGATGTTAAACATGACTACTCATTAGGGAAATGTAAATCAAAACCACAGTGAGATATCACCTCATGCCTGTTAGAATGGCTATCATCAAAAAGGGCAAGAGATAACAAGGGTTGAAGAAGATGTGGAGAAAAGGGAACACTCATACACTGTTGGTGAGAATGTAAATTGGTGCAGCCACTATAGAAAACAGTATGAAGATTACCCCCAAAAAAATTCAGAATAGAACTACCATATGATCCAGCTATTCCACTTCTGGGTATTAATCTGAAGAATACAAAAATACTAATTTGAAAAGGTATATGCACCCTTATGATCATTGCAGCATTATTTACAATAGCCAAGATATGAGAATTTTAATAGTTTTTTTTTTGTGGGTTTTGGTAAATGTCTACAATTAACTCCAATCAATAATGCACCTTTGGGCTTCTCTGGTGGCACAGTGGTTGGGAATCTGCTTGCCAATGCAGGGGACATGGGTTAGAGCCCTGGTCCGGGAGGATCCCACATGCTGCAGAGCAACTAAGCCCCTGCACAACAACTACTGAGCCTGCGCTCTAGAGCCCCCGAGCCACAACTACTGAAGCCCCCACGCCTAGAGCCCATGCTCTGCAACAAGAGAAGCCACCGCAATGAGCACGCACACCGCAACGAAGAGTAACCCCCATTCACCACAACTGGAGAAAGCCCGTGCACAGCTATGAAGACCTAACACAGCCAAAGATAAATAAATTTATAAAAAAATAATAATAATGCACTTTTTATCAGAACCATGCATAAGACAAGTATGGTGGAAGTCCCTGTTCTCAAACAGAAGATCCAATGTAAGGGCTGTTTTATTGTGATTTTAAATATATACACACACACACACACACACACACACACACACACACACACATAATTATACACACGCACATACACACATATATATATATACACACACACATAATTTTTCAGCCAAAATGATTTTCTCTCTTAATAAAGGATTGACACCCAAGAAAGCCAGGGCTGTTATTGAAGAAAAATAGTGAGATTATTATGATACTAGAACCAATGGTTTCTAACTATTAGAAGCAACTATAGACACAACCTTCTCAAGAGAATCACTAGCAACCATGTTATTTGCCATCTTTGTGCTTTCAGGAAGGGACAAAAACAACAGCTGTGTGTTTGGTTAAAGGTCATAAACGCTGTCAATTAAGAGCAATATATCTGGGGCTCCCACCTGCCCACAAACATGGGTTTCCATTCAACTATCTCCATTTTAACAAATACCCATCTCAATGGCTGGAAAAGCACTAAATTCTAGGTAGCAAACCTAATCATGTACTGAAATACAAACTTCTCCTTTATAGTAGTGATACAGATGATTGATTACTTAATGAAACCATAGCAAATAGTGTAGTGTTATACTGAAATATTGAAGCTGTTTCTCACCTAAGGATGGAACAGAATCAAATATTATTAGCAGGGAAAAATAATTAGGAAATTCATGACATTGATTTTAGTTTGTAGCTCTATTGTAAAAAAAAATAATCATCTGTTAGCTTAAGACTACAGGATTTGGGATGTTTTACAGCCTATCCAGGGCCACTAACAGAGAAATAAATATAAAGGCCATATAAGTATCAAGTTAATCACCTACATATTTTTTAATATCATGCAGTAAAATTGATTTTTTTCTTTTGGTGTACAGTTCTATGAATTTTTTTATTGAAGTATAATTGATTTACAGTATTACATTAGTTTCAGGTGTACAACAGAGTGAATCTATATTTTTATAGATTATACTCCATTTAAAGTTATTATAATGTATTGGCTATATTCCCTGTGCTGTACAATATATCCTTGTAGCTTATTTGGTTTTTACATAGTAGTTTGTACCTTTTAATCCCCTAACCTTATGTTGCCCCTCCACCCCTCCCTCTCCCCACCCACTGGTAACCACTAGTTTTTTCTCTATATCTGTGAGTCTGTTTATGTTTTGTTCTGTTTTGTTATATTCATTTTTCTCATTTTTTAGATTCCACATATACGTGGTAACATAACATGTATATATTTGTGTAACCACTACAACAATCAGTGTACAAAACTGTTCCATCACTCCCCAAAATTCCATTGTCACCTCTTTATAGTCACACCTACTCCTAACTCCCATCCCTGGCAACCACTGATCTGTTTTCTATTCCTGTAGTTTGATCTTTCAACAATGTTATATAAACAGAACAAAACAGCATGTAATCTTTTGAGACTGAATTATTTTACTCATATAATATTCTCCAGATTTATCTAAGTTGTTCTTTCCTTTTTACTGTTGAGTATCATTTCATTGTATGAATGGACTATAGTTTGTATACCCATTTACCAATTGCAGTACATCCTGGTTGTTACCAGGTTTTGGCAATTATAAATAGAGCTGCTATAAATATTCTTTTATAGATATTTGTGTGAACATAGCTTTCATTTCTCTAGAATAAATACCAAATAATGTTCAGATTTAGGTCTACCATTTAATTATTTATTTTCTGTTTGTACCATCCATCTTTCTCTCCTCTGTTTCCCATTTCCTGTCTTCTTTTGGATTATTTGAATATTTTTTTAGTTTTCCATTTGGTTTTATCTATTGTATTTTAAGTATATCTCTTTACATAACTTTTTAAGTAGTTGCTTTAGGGATTACAATATATAGACTCACCTATTTCACAGTATATCTAGAATTAATATTTTACTACTTAGAGTGGAATGTAGAAACCATACCACCATACAAGTCCTTTATACTCCCCCTTTTCTGATGTTATTCTCATGTATATTACATCTACATACATTAGCAGCAGCATAAGATAATGCTATACTTTTTGCTTTCAACAGTCTAACATATTTTAAAGAACTCAAGAGAAGAATTGTCTATTATGTTTGCCCATAGTTTTACTCTTTCCTTCTTCCTGATGTTCAAAGTTTCCTTTCCTTTCTGTTTCAAGAACTTCCTTTAGCCATGCTTTCAGAACAGTTCTGCTGGCTATGAATTCCCTTAGTGTTCCTTCATCTGAGAATGTCTTTATTTCACCTTTATTTCTGAATAATATTTTAGTCAGATATAGAATACTGGGTTGGCAATTCTTTTCTTTCTAGAACTTGAAAAAAAATGGCCACTTCTTTCTGACCTCAATTGTTTCTGATGAGAAATCTGCAGTCATTTGAATCATTTTTCTCCTGTAGTTAATGTGTCATTTTTCTCTGGCTGCTCTCTAGTTCTCAGCAGTTTGATTATGATGTGTCTGGGCATAGATTTCTTTGGTTTTATCTTGTTTTGAGTTTGCTCAGTTTCTTGACTCTGTGTGTTAATATCTTTCATCAAACTTGGTAAGCAGTCAGTCATTAGTTCTTCAACTATTTTCATCACCACATGGTTTCTTCTCCTTTTCTGGAACTCCAATGGCATGAACATTAGCTCCTCTTGTTGTTCTACAGGTCCCTGAGGCTCTATTAACCTTTTTCAATCTTCTTTCTTTCTGTTGCTCAGATTGGATAATTTCTATTCATCTATCTTCAAAATCACTAGCTCTTTGTTATCTTCCTTCTACTATTGAGCCCTTCCAGTGATTTTTTTTAATTTTGATTGTAGCATTTTGTGTTCTAAAATTTCCATTTGGTTTTTCTTTTTGCTTTATGTTTCTTTGCTGATTCTTTCTGTTTATATTGGTTTAAGAATATCTATGATTTTGTGTCTGAGCACCATAATAATAGCTGCTTTAAATACCTTGTCAGATAATTCAAAAATATGTGTTGCTTTGTCTTTGGCATTTGTTAATTGTTTTTCCTCTATAAGTTGAGATTTTGGTAATCTCAACTGGTAATTCATACGCTGAGTAATTTTTTGTACTTGTAAGCAATACTTTATGTGACTTTGGTTCTTGTTTATATCCTATTGATAATATTTATATTTTTGCTTCATCAGGCACTTGATTTGGTTAAGTCAAGTGAATGGAGAAAAAACCCAGAGGATTTTTCAACAGCCTCTGAACTTTAGGGGTTCCCTTTTCTTCTTGAGCTAGAAGTAGTGGGTTTCTCCTGGATCTCTTTATCTATGTCTCTATCTCTCTGTCCGTTTCTCTCTCTCAGTACTCACTTCCATTTAAGGCATCGTTGAATTCAGGCTACAGGATACCAGAGGAAAACAATGGTAAACTCACAATTGGTTCAGTGACATTTCAAATTCAAGTGTGCTTTCCTTTTCCTCCTGTTGATATTTACTTTTCAGAGACCTAAAATAGCTGTATCATGCATTATGTGCAAGTTTTATTGTTGCATCTATAAGAGAAAATGATTGCTATGTGTTTACTCCATCTTACCTAGAACTGGATTCCTTGCCTGTTTTGTTTGTTTCCTTGTTTAAGGGACAAGCATGAAACATTGTGGTGTAGTGAAAATGTCCCATGATTCAGAGTCAGACTACCTGTGCTTTGTCTTATCAGTTGGGTAATTTTTGTAAAGTAGCAAAACACTGTGTCTTGTTTCCTCAGCTGTAAAACTGAAATAACAAAAGTATCTGTCTCAAAGCATTGTTGGGAGATTAAAGGAGATAAATGACAGAAGCAGAGGATATATTAAGAGGCATAGAGTAGACAGATTGAGAGACAGACAGAAACAGAAGAAAAAAAGACAAACAGAAAGAAATTGGAAGAAACAAGAGGGGACAGAAGCTACAGATACAAAACATTCCTTTCCATCTTCTCCCAAACACACACACACACACACACACACACACACACACACACACACAGTAAAATACAGTGTAGGTAAAGACACAAAGAGAATAAAGAGTGATAAGAGAATAAGAAGAACAAAGAGAGACATGGAGTCAAGAATGAATATTTGTCTTGCACTCTTTTGAAATATAACAGCCTAAACATTTTACTAAATTGCTTAGTGACATGGGCGCTTAAAAGGCTATTATTGCCTTTGGGTTAAGTGTTTTTCATCTTCATTTCATTTCTGAGGTAATTAAAGTCTCATGAACCTTCCGTGCTAGAATGTAAGCTCCACGAGGACATGAACTTTTTGTCTGTTTTTATCACTAATGTATCTCAAGTACGTGGACTATTCCTTGGCACTTGCTTGGTTCTCTATAAAATGCTTATCAAATGCATGAATAATTCAGTTTATCTTAATTTAGAAATTTTTGCTATTGGCCTTTGATTCTTTAGTTTCTTGATGTTTATGGAGGAAATCTATGCAAATTAATAATGTAAGTACATTTTTTAAATGTTTATGTTATATTCAAAGAACAAAGTGAGATTTAAAATCCCTAAGTATCTTTCAAACATTTGTTATGTTAACTTTAAACTCTTTATAAAAAATCTATACACTAAAACAAATTTTATATGAAGTCCTTTATAATCTGTAGCTGAATATACTGGCTATAAAATTGCACATCATAAAACTGAATTTCTATTTAAATGATTTATAATCTTTTTGTACCTTCAGATTCATGTCTCCAAATAGTCCAAAGAAGAGCTGATTTATTATCTGCTAAAAGAAAAATATGGACTGAGCTTCAATTATAGTTGCAAAATATAGCATGGCCTAATGTTTATGTGACTATGCAGGTATACATTTCATTCATTGATAATATGAATCATTTAATATTCGATCTACTCAAAACCAGTCAAAGCTCTTAATGGTACTTGGAACATTTAGCTTGTGAAATTTAATTTTATACCTACTGGTATGCTGCTTTGTACCATTGTTAATCAATTCTTTGAAAATGTGCCAATCTTTTCTGCCCAAGCTAGTTTTAAAATTTCTTTACAAGATGGATCCAGTCACTGTTTTCTCTTGAGTCTTCCATAAGACCTCTTCCAAAGCTTGGTTCAAAGTAGTTCTCAATTAAACATGTATTCATTGATCAATCTGGTCAACAAATATTCATTGAGGATCTTCAACTTTGTGCCAGTTATTTTTCTAGGTATTACATGCAAATTAGTGATTAGAATCCTGCAAAAATGTGAATAATGCACTAATGGATTATCTTAGTCTGATTAGAAACCAATTTATAGTTTCAAAAGTGGGATAGTTGGTTGTGCTCCCTCTAAATGAGAGGGCCTTTACACAGAAAACACAGACTTACACTGTATTAGTGAAACAAAAGCAAATTCTAATTTCACCTAGTCCGAAAGTAAGAAAGGAATTCTAGTCTCTTATTACTCCAAGAAGGGTAGAACATATTCAGACAGCATAAAAGGAGGGTGGGCATCATTACAGGAGCCTTCAATTTGGCAGGGAATTTGGCCTGCTTTGTCAAGTTGGTCCAGTCAGGGGAAAAACAGCAATCCTCCCAGTGGGCCTCTGTAACTATATCCAGAAAACCTAGACTCAGGTCTCCAAAGAGAAAACAAGCCACAGGATCTTTTTTTTTTTTTTTTTTTTTTTTAATGTAGTCATAAGTTTTATATGGACTGTGCATGTAAAATTCTTTTAACAATCTCTAAAATTATGTTGCTAAGAATCAATCATACTCCTATATTTAAAAAATAGTCTTTGCACCTAAGTTCAGATCACTCTCTCATAATAAAGTAAATTCAGCCAGATTTTAAGGACTATGGTCTTCAACTAATTTAGGTGACAGTATAATAACCAAAAGAAAGAGATAAAAGAGTAACAAATGAAAGAGGAACTCAGGTGTTAAAAAGGGATTATTCCAGGGACCAGTACCAATATTTGAATTAATTTATTATTGATCTTTCCTGCTATACACATTGATGACTATTCCTTCTTTAGCCATAATTATAGCATGTGTCCTATTCTCACACTTCCTAAGTTATTCAAAAGACAGTACATTCTGCTAAAAGCTGACATAGAAATTCTTTTCCAGTAATTTAAATCTATATCCTAAGTTTTTTTGCTCTGTTTGGTTTATTATTTTTGGAACCACAGGAATAAAAGAATGCAGGGAGGAATTACCCAAATTACACAAAACTAACTTTTTCACCCACTAATAGATTAATTAATAACTTAGCAAATTAATCAACCTGAAATTTGAGATGTGGTCAAATCTTAAGTGAGTATTTTGATGTTTGCTACTTTAGCTGCCTTTCCAGAGTAGCAAGTTTGTTAGCTACTAAAATCCCAGCCTACAGCAATGTAGTGATTATGATTTGGGGATCTATATTCAGACTTCGTGGGTTCAAAGTTCAGATTTAGAATCACCTAATTGTATAATATTGCAAACATTTCTGAAGTTTACTAAGAACAAATTTTAAAAGTTCAGAACAATAACTGGTTCAAAGTAAACCCTCAGTGAATGCTAATCATCCTCTCTCATTTCCTACCCTCTTCTCCTGGCAAACTATTTCTCCTCTTTTAAGATCCACTTCAAATGTAATCTTTGTAAAGTTTTCCTCAGACTCCCAGGTATACTTGGTGCTCACATTGCTTTTGTGAATGATTAAATTTTAGCAATTCCTGGGAATTCCCTGGCAGTCCAGTGGTTAGGACTCTGAGCTTCCACTGGAGGGAGCATGGGTTTGATCCCTGGTTGGGGAACTAAGATCCCTCAAGCCATGTGGTGTGGCAAACAAACAAACCAAAGAACAAAAACACAAACAAAAAACAAAACAAAAAACACCCCCAAAACTTTAGCAATTCTTATGATACTGCACTTGAATTATTCATTTGTATATCTGCTTTATCATTTGACTGTAAGCTTTTAGCAGCATGTCTGGATGAGTTGGTCATGCCTTTTTCTGGACTTTTGGAACTAGCATATATTTCAGTTATCCCTTATCACATTTTATCGCAATTTGTTGCTTTTCTATCTCTCTATCTCACTAGGTTATGAGCTGTGCCTTCAGTGATCTGCTCAGTACTTAGCACACAATAGATGCTTGATAAATCCCGGTTGAATACACGGATAAATGCTATGTAAGTAGCAAGTGGGGTGAGATGAGAATGTAGTACTAGAGATGGTACCAGGCATTTTATAAGCCATAAGAATTGCCGGGCTTCCCTGGTGGCGCAGTGGTTAAGAATTTGCCTGCCAACACAGGGGACATGTGTTCAAGCCCTGGTCCAGGAAGATCCCACATGCTGCAGAGCAACTAAGCCCGTGCACCACAACTACTGAGCCTGTGCTCTAGAGCCCACAAGCCACAACTACTGAGCCCATGTGCTG
>NW_020172679.1:125540-132817 GCF_003031525.2 Neophocaena asiaeorientalis asiaeorientalis
TTTTTTTTTTTTTTTTTTTTTTTAAGGCTGAGTGTAGTCATAAGTTTTATATGGACTGTGCATGTAAAATTCTTTTAACAATCTCTAAAATTATGTTGCTAAGAATCAATCATACTCCTATATTTAAAAAATAGTCTTTGCACCTAAGTTCAGATCACTCTCTCATAATAAAGTAAATTCAGCCAGATTTTAAGGACTATGGTCTTCAACTAATTTAGGTGACAGTATAATAACCAAAAGAAAGAGATAAAAGAGTAACAAATGAAAGAGGAACTCAGGTGTTAAAAAGGGATTATTCCAGGGACCAGTACCAATATTTGAATTAATTTATTATTGATCTTTCCTGCTATACACATTGATGACTATTCCTTCTTTAGCCATAATTATAGCATGTGTCCTATTCTCACACTTCCTAAGTTATTCAAAAGACAGTACATTCTGCTAAAAGCTGACATAGAAATTCTTTTCCAGTAATTTAAATCTATATCCTAAGTTTTTTTGCTCTGTTTGGTTTATTATTTTTGGAACCACAGGAATAAAAGAATGCAGGGAGGAATTACCCAAATTACACAAAACTAACTTTTTCACCCACTAATAGATTAATTAATAACTTAGCAAATTAATCAACCTGAAATTTGAGATGTGGTCAAATCTTAAGTGAGTATTTTGATGTTTGCTACTTTAGCTGCCTTTCCAGAGTAGCAAGTTTGTTAGCTACTAAAATCCCAGCCTACAGCAATGTAGTGATTATGATTTGGGGATCTATATTCAGACTTCGTGGGTTCAAAGTTCAGATTTAGAATCACCTAATTGTATAATATTGCAAACATTTCTGAAGTTTACTAAGAACAAATTTTAAAAGTTCAGAACAATAACTGGTTCAAAGTAAACCCTCAGTGAATGCTAATCATCCTCTCTCATTTCCTACCCTCTTCTCCTGGCAAACTATTTCTCCTCTTTTAAGATCCACTTCAAATGTAATCTTTGTAAAGTTTTCCTCAGACTCCCAGGTATACTTGGTGCTCACATTGCTTTTGTGAATGATTAAATTTTAGCAATTCCTGGGAATTCCCTGGCAGTCCAGTGGTTAGGACTCTGAGCTTCCACTGGAGGGAGCATGGGTTTGATCCCTGGTTGGGGAACTAAGATCCCTCAAGCCATGTGGTGTGGCAAACAAACAAACCAAAGAACAAAAACACAAACAAAAAACAAAACAAAAAACACCCCCAAAACTTTAGCAATTCTTATGATACTGCACTTGAATTATTCATTTGTATATCTGCTTTATCATTTGACTGTAAGCTTTTAGCAGCATGTCTGGATGAGTTGGTCATGCCTTTTTCTGGACTTTTGGAACTAGCATATATTTCAGTTATCCCTTATCACATTTTATCGCAATTTGTTGCTTTTCTATCTCTCTATCTCACTAGGTTATGAGCTGTGCCTTCAGTGATCTGCTCAGTACTTAGCACACAATAGATGCTTGATAAATCCCGGTTGAATACACGGATAAATGCTATGTAAGTAGCAAGTGGGGTGAGATGAGAATGTAGTACTAGAGATGGTACCAGGCATTTTATAAGCCATAAGAATTGCCGGGCTTCCCTGGTGGCGCAGTGGTTAAGAATTTGCCTGCCAACACAGGGGACATGTGTTCAAGCCCTGGTCCAGGAAGATCCCACATGCTGCAGAGCAACTAAGCCCGTGCACCACAACTACTGAGCCTGTGCTCTAGAGCCCACAAGCCACAACTACTGAGCCCATGTGCTGCAACTACTGAAGCCCGTGAGCCTAGAACCCATGCTCCACAACAAGAGAAGCCACCACAACAAGAAGCCGACACACCATAACGAAGAGTAACCCCCGCTCGCCACAACCAGAGAAAGCCCATGTGCAGCAACAAAGACCCAACACAGCCAAAATAAATTTATTTAAAAAAAAAAGAATTGCCATTTCAAGATCAATCAATTCTCTGACCCAGTAACCATGATTTAAGACAATGGTTCTCAATTCTAGCTGCATGTTACAATCACCTGGGGAACTTTTAGAAACTAATGATGACAAGAACTTACCCCCAAGTGTTCTTATTTAATCAGTGTAGGAGGAGACTAAATATTCATAACGTTTTAAAAAAGTTTTATTGAGGTATAATTTACATACCATAAAATTCACTCATTTAAAGTGTACAATTTCAGTAGTTTTTAATAAATTTATGGAGTTGTGCAACTATCACCACAATCTAATTTTTGAATATTTCCATCAACCCATCCTCAAATCCCCCATCCATTTGCAGACACTTCCTATTCCTACCCCCAGCCCGGGCAAACACTAATCCACTGTGTCTGTATAGATTTTCTTTTTATTGAGGTATAATTAACATACCACACAATTCATCCATTTAAAGTATACAATTAAGTAGTTTTAGTATATTCTTGGATTTGTGCAACCATCACCACTATCCAATACCAGAACACTTCCATCACCCTGAAAAAGAAACCAATACCCATTGGAAGTCATTCACCATTGTCTTTCCATTCCCTGGAAACTATGAATCTATTTTCTATATTTATGGATTTGCCTATTCTGGACATTTCATATCAATGGAATCTTACAAGCCTTTTGTGTCTGGCTTCTTTCACTTAGCATAATATTTTCAAGTTTCATCCATGTTTTAGCATGTATCAGTACTTCATACATTTTTCTGGTTGAATAATATTGCTTTGTATGAATATAAAACATTTGGTTTATCCATTCATCAGTTAATGAACAATTACTTGGGTTGTTACCACTTTTGGGCTATCATGAATAACGCTAGGACGAACTTTTGTGTATGCATTTTTGCATGAACATTTGTGTTTTTATTTTTCTTGAGTAGAGCCCTAGAAGTAAAATTCCTAGGTTAAATGGTAATTCTATGTTTAGTTTTTTGAGAAATCATCAAAATGCCTTCCAAAGTGGCCATGCCATTTTACATTCCCTCCAGCAGTGTATGAGTGTTCCAATTTCTCAACATCCTTATCAACACTTGTCATTTTGTTTATTTTTTCTTATAGCCATTATAGTGAGTGTGAAGTGGTATTTCATTGTGTATTGATTTACAATTCCCTAGTGACTAATAATGTTGAGTATCCTTTCTTATAGCTTTTGAAGCCCCAGAAATCTGTGTTTTCTTCAGCCAGAAGTCAAGAATCACTTATTTAGAAAATGCAGGTCCAAGATTTGAAGCAAAACACTGTGAGATACTGTGTCTCTGAACTGGAGTTTGTTTGGATAAACGTCAATGATCCTCATGTGTGACAATAACTGGATGAGCTGGGGTCAACAGATGCCTCCTCAGGCTAAGGACATATATAGTGTAAAAGAATAAGGATGACCTCTTAACTTATATCCTTTCAGAATGTTGACTTAATAATGAAGGTACTGACTTACTTCGAGGAAAATGAGAGTCAAGATACTGAAACTTGGTTTAGAAGTCTGGTGGGGGTAGCAGGTGAAGAATGATTGTAAGTGCAATAATGTGGGTGCCAGTGAGGGCCATATGATGGTGATGGCTTCTGGTACTATCATGGGAAACAGTGACAGATCTCTACAGCAAGATGACCTGTAACTGACTCAAGAAGTAAATGAAATGAAAGAGCTATATCTGAGTTTTTAAATTAGACTAGAAACAGAAAGCATGAGGTGCTTTTGTTTGTGGTCCTATAATTGAGCAGATGATGGGTAGGAGATGAAGGAGGAAGTTTTTTCTCCCACTTCAGTGTCATGATTGTTAAATAATATCCTGGCTATCCATCTAAATGAGGCATAAGGAACCGCGGAAAGGAATCGGTAGCCAAGAAAGGTGATTTCATAGGCTATTATAGAAACTTAAAATGACCAAGAAGCCAGAACAGGAACAGCAGACAGAGAGGTGAGAACCATTCATAAATGTGGGCAGCATGTGTGATTTACGAATGCATGAAAAACACCACAGGGTCTCCCTGCAAGAGAGATACCAGAAATAAGACACTTAACAGGACTAGATTTTAGTTGATGATCAAGAGACTATTTTGTTACAAAGTCACCCTATTTTACTATCATGCTGATGCCACCTGAATAATGGTTATGCTATCCTATTGAAATTTGTTCAGTCAAGGCAGATAGGCTACCTTCTAGCCTATTAATCAGTAAGAGCTATTTTCCTTCTCTTTGCTTCTTCCTCCTTCCCTCTCTATCTTCCTGGAAACTTCTTCCTCTTGAACATCTGAGGTAAATTTAAATTTGTCTTTTCCTGGTGGACTTTAGCTTCCTGGTGCCTATTAGGTAACTCCCAACCATAAGCACACTCCAGACAACCTGCCTCTCCAAATCTTGGCTTTGACTAAAATTTCTTCTAATTTTCAACTGACCTTTTCTGGGCCATTCCCCCAAAGTGTTCTCTGTTACAATTTTAAAGAATCTATTGATAATAAACTTCAGCTACATCATGAATTCAACTGGCTGTTGTGTGCTAGCTGGGGAATATAGTCACTATTTATGTCATTATTCCTGGTGGGGGATTGCACTGTTAATTCTAAAAACTGGCTGATAAGGGATTCTTTAGAGCAATATTGTTCAAGGTTGAGATTTTCCAATATGGACAATATAAGAGCCAACAATAAAATAAATCAGGTGTAAATCTTGCTGATGCCTATGTTTCCATCCAAGAAAATACACAATCAGAAACAACATTTTCAAATACAAAGGATAACCTTTCAGATAAAGATTTTTCCTTTTCTAGCTGATTTTAGCCCATAAGGATAAAAATCTACCTAGGTTGATCTACCCAGTATTTGAAGTAAGTAGATAAATTCTCGTGTAGGTTTGGATAGATTTAATCATTCTTACCCTGTATTCACATTCTCTTGACAGAAAATCATCCAAATATGTGAATTAAAGCAAAAGTTTAAATACTTTCTTGCATTGTATCTTATGTTTGATTGTGATTCATTTTCTGAATTCTTTGTTGAATCTTATATTATTTTGTAGCCAAAGAAATGCATCTCACTTTCAAGGAGACATACATTTAACTCATTAAAAGACTGAGAACTTGGGACTATCCAATAGATGGGAACAATGTTTCTCCTTACTACTAGAGAACTTAATAAATATGGAAGCAGGAGTCCTTGAGGAAATTACTTAACAGAGGAGGAAAGAGACCTCAGGTGACTTTGTCAATATCATACAGCTAGCTAGCAGCAGAGCTAGCGCTAAGAACTGTGACATCGTGACCCTTAGAGTTTTCTTCCACAACACACTGCCTCCATGCCTCCATATTTGTGAGAGATACTTGATGTCTATCTAGGTGGTGCATTGCCAGGACTATGGTGAGAAATTCAGAAAACCCTCCCAAGTCTGAGCAGATAACAAGTATGAGGTTCATTGCAGACAAGTAAGAATAAATGAGTTTGCAAGAAAATTACACGAAGTCCAAAATATTGGTAAAGGATTAGGGACTCATTATGGAAATATAGACATTATTAAGAAATGTGTTAGTTGGGAACAACCTAAGTGTCCATGAATGGAAGAATGCATAAAGAAAAGAAAATGTGGTATACACACACACACATACACACACCACAATGGAATATAATTCAGCCATGAAAGGGGAGGAAGTTTTGCCATTTGTGACAACATAGATAAGCCTTGAGGGCATTATACAAAGTGAAAAAGGGGGAACGAGGGGAAGATGGCAGAAGAGTAAGACGCGGAGATCACCTTCCTGCCCACAGATACACCAGAAATACATCTACATGTGGAACAACTCCTATAGAACACCTACTGAACGCTGGCAGAAGACCTCACACTTCCCAAAAGGCAGGAAACTCCCCACGTACCTGGGTAAGGCAAAAGAAAAAAGAAAAAACAGAGACAAAAGAATAGGGATGGGACCTGAACCAGTGGGAGGGAGCTGTGAAGGAGGAAAGGTTTCCACACACTAGGAAGCCCCTTCACGGGTGGAGACTGAGGGTGGCGGGGGCAGGGGGAAGCTTCGGGGCCGCGGAGGAGAGCACAGCCAAAGGGGTGCGGGGAGCAAAGTGGAGAGATTCCCGCAAAGAGGATCGGTGCCAACCGGCATTCACCAGCCTGAGAGGCTTGTCTGCTCACCCGCCGGGGCAGGCGGGGCTGGGAGCTGAGGCTCGGGCTTCAGTCGGAGCTCAGGGAGAGGACTGGGGTTGGGGGGAACACAGCCTGAAGGGGGCTAGTGCACCACGGCTAGCTGGGAGGGAGTCCGGGGAAAAGTCTGGACCTGCCGAAGAGGCAAGAGACTTTTTCTTCCCTCTTTGTTACCTGGTGTGCGAGGAGAGGGCATTAAGAGCGCTGCTTAAAGGAGCTCCAGAGACGGGCGCGAGCCGACAGAGACGGGGGCGAGCCGCGGCTAAAAGCGTGGACCCCAGAGATGGGAATGAGACGCGAAGACTGCTGCTGCCGCCACCAATAAGCCTGTGTGCGAGTCCAGGTCACTATCCACACCCCCTTTCCGGAGAGCCTGTGCAGCCCATCACTGCCAGGGTCCCAGGATCCAGGGACAACTTCCCCAGGAAAACACATGGTGTGCCTCAAGCTGGTGCAATGTCACACTGGCCTCTGCCGCCGCAGGCTCGCCCGGCACACTGTACCCCTCCCACCCCCAGCCGGAGTGAGCCAGAGTCCCCGAAGCAGCTGCTCCTTTAACTCCGTCCTGTCTGATCGAAGAACAGAGGCCCTCTGGCGACCTACACGCAGAAGCGGGACCAAATCCAAAGCTGAGCTCCTGGGAGCTGTGAGAACAAAGAAGAGAAAGGGAAATCTCTCCCAGCAGCCTCAGAAGCCGCGGATTAAAGCTCCACAATCAACTTGATGTACCCCGCATCTGTGGAATACATGAATAGACAACGAATCAACCCAAATTGAGGAGGTGGACTTTGAGAGCAAGTTTTATGATTCTTTCCCCTTTTCCTCTTTTTGTGAGTGTGTATGTGTATGCTTCTGTGTGAGATTTTTGTCTGTATAGCTTTGCTTCCACCATTTGTACTAGGGTTCTATCGGTCCATTTTTTTTATAATTTTTTTTAATTTTAATAACTTTATTTTATTTTACTTTATCTTCTTTCTTGCTTGCTTTCTATCCTTCCTTCCCTACTGTAGACGACAAATCATCCCAAATTGAGGAGGTAGACTTTGAGAGCAATATTTATGATTTTTCCCCCTTTTCCTCTTTTTCTGAGTGTGTATGTGTATGCTTCTGTGTGAGATTTGGTCTGTATAGCTTTGCTTCCA
>NW_020172679.1:132917-151825 GCF_003031525.2 Neophocaena asiaeorientalis asiaeorientalis
TTTTTTCTTAATAATTATTTTTTATATTAATAAGTTTATTATATTTTATCTTTAATTTATTTTACTTATCTTCTTTCTTTCTTTCCTTTTTTCCTTCCTTCCTCCTTTCTTCCCTCCCTCCCTCCTTTCTTTCTTTCTTTCTACTTCTACTAATTCTTTCTTTCTACTTTTTCTCCCTTTTATTCTGAGCCGTGTGGATGAAAGGCTCTTGGTGCTGCAGCCAGGAGTCAGCGCTGTGCCTCTAAGATGGGAGAGCCAAATTCAGGACACTGGTCTGCAAGAGACATCACAGCTCCACATAACATCAAACAGAGAAAATCTCGCAGAGATCTCCATCTCAACACACACACCCAGCTTAACTCAACGACCAGCAAGATGCAGTGCTGGACACCCTATGCCAAACAACTAGCAAGACAGGAACACAACCCACCCATTAACAGAGAGGCTGCCTAAAATCATAATAAGTCCACAGACACCCCAACACACACCACCAGATGTGGACCTGCCCACTAGAGAGACAAGATCCAGCCTCATCCAACAGAACACAGGCACTAGTCCCCTCCACCAGGAAGCTTACACAATCCACTGAACCAAACTTAACCACTGTGGACAGTTACCAAAAAAAACGGGAACTAAAAACCTGCAGCCTGCAAAAAGTAGACCCCAAATATAGTAAGATAAGCAAAATGAGAAGACAGAAAAACACACAGCAGTTGAAGGAGCAAGATAAAAACCCACCAAACCTAACAAATGAAGAGGAAAGAGGCAGTCTACTGGAAAAATAATTCAGAATAATGACAGTAAAGATGATCCAAAATCTTGGAAATAGAATAGAAAAATTCCATATCGATAATTACCTCAAATGTAAATGGACTAAATGCTCCCACCAAAAGACACAGATTGGCTGAATGGATACAAAAACAAGACCCATATATATGCTGTCTACAAGAGACTGCCTTCATACATAGAGATATACACAGACTGAAAGTAAGGGTATGGAAAAACATATTCCATGCAAATGGAAACAAAAAGAAAGCTGGAGTAGCAAGTATTATATCAGAAAAAATAGACTTTAAAATAAATACTTTTAGAAGAGACAAAGAAGGACACTACATAATGATCAGGGGATCGATCCAAGAAGAAGACATAACAATTGTAAATATTTATGCACCCAACATAGCAGCAGCTCAATACATAAGGCAAATACTAACAGCCATAAAAGGGGAAATCGACAGTAACACAGTCATAGTAGGTGACTTTAACAGGATTCTTCAATATATGCAAAACATTCAATGTGATAATCCATATTAACAAAGTGGAGGAGAAAAACCATATGATCATCTCAATAGATGCAGAGGAAGCTTTCGACAAAATTCAATATCCATTTAGGATAAAAACCTGCAGAAAGTAGGCATAGTGGGAACGTTCCTCAACATAATAAAGGCCATATATGACAAACCCGCCCCCAACATCATCCTCAATGGTGAAAAACTGAAAGCATTTCCACTAAGATCAGGAACAACACAAGGTTGCCCACTCTCACCACTCTTATTCAACATAGTTTTGGAAGTTTTAGTCACAACAATCAGAGAAGAAAAGGAAATAAAAGGAATCCAAATTGGAAAAGAAGACATAAAGCTGTCACTGTCTGCAGATGACGTGGTACTATACATAGAGAATCCTAAAGATGCTACCAGAAGACTAGTAGATCTAATCAATGAATTTGGTAAAGTAGCAGGATACAAAATTAATGCACAGATATCTCTGGCATTCCTATACACTAATGATGAAAAATCTGAAAGTGAAATCAAGAAAACACTCCCATTTACCATTGCAACAAAAAGAATAAAATATCTAGGAATAAACCTACCTAAGGAGACGAAAGACCTGTATGCAGAAAATTATAAGACACTGATGAAAGAAATTAAAGATGATACAAATAGATGGAGAGATATACCATGTTCTTGGATGGGAAGAATCAACATTGTGAAAATGACTCTACTACCCAAAGCAATCTACAGATTCAATGCAATCCCTATCAAACTACCACTGGCATTTTTCACAGAACTAGAACAAAAAATTTCGCAATTTGTATGGAAACACAAAAGACCCCGAATAGCCAAAGCAATCTTGAGAACGAAAAAAGGAGCTGGAGGAATAAGGCTCCCTGACTTTAGACTATATTACAAAGCAACAGTAATCAAGACAGTATGGTACTGGCACAAAAACAGAAAGATAGATCAATGGAACAAGATAGACAGCCCAGAGATAAACCCTCGCATATGTGGTCACCTTACCTTTGATAAAGGAGGCAGGAATGTATAATGGAGAAAGGACAGCCTCTTCAATAAATGGTGCTGGGAAAACTGGACAGGTACATGTAAAAGTATGAGATTAGATCACTCCCTAACACCATACACAAAAATAAGCTCAAAATGGATTAAAGACCTAAATGTAAGGCCAGAAACTATCAAACTCTTAGAGGAAAACATAGGAAGAACACTCTATGACATAAATCACAGCAAGATCCTTTCTGACCCACCTCCTAGAGTAATGGAAATAAAAACAAAAATAAACAAATGGGACCTAATGAAACTTCAAAGCTTTTGCACAGCAAAGGAAACCATAACCAAGACCAAAAGACAACCCTCAGAATGGGAGAAAACATTTGCAAATGAAGCAACTGACAAAGGATTAATCTCCAAAATTTACAAGCAGCTCATGCAGCTCAATAACAAAAAAACAAACAACCCCATCCAAAAATGGGCAGAAGACCTAAATAGACATTTCTCCAAAGAAGATATACAGAATGCCAACAAACACATGAAAGAATGCTCAACATCATTAATCATTAGAGAAATGCAAATCAAAACTACAATGAGATATCATCTCACACCAGTCAGAATGGCCATCATCAAAAAATCTAGAAACAATAAATGCTGGAGATGGTGTGGAGAAATGGGAACACCCTTGCTCTGCTGGTGGGAATATGAACTGGTAAAGTCACTATGGAGAACAGTATAGAGGTTCTTTAAAAAACTACAAGTAAAACTACCATATGACCCAGCAATCTTACTACTGGGGATATACCCTGAGAAAACCATAATTCAAAAAGTCATGTACCAAAATGTTCATTGCAGCTCTATTTACAATAGTCCAGAGATGGAAACAACCTAAGTGTCCATCATCGGATGAATGGATAAAGAAGATGTGGTACATATATACAATGGAATATTACTCAGCCATAAAAAGAAACGAAATTGAGCTATTTGTAATGAGGTGGATAGACCTAGAGTCTGTCATACAGAGTGAAGTAAGTCAGAATGAGAAAAACAAATACTGTATGCTAACACCTGTATATGGAATTTAAGAAAAAAAAATGTCATGAAGAACCTAGGGGTAAGACAAGGATAAAGACACAGATCTACTACAGAATGGACTTGTTGATATGGGGATGGGGAAGTGTAAGCTTTTACAAAGCGAGAGAGATGCATGGACATATATACACTACCAAACATAAGGTAGATAGCTAGTGGGAAGCAGCCGCATAGCACAGGGAGATCAGCTCGGTGCTTTGTGACCACCTGGATGGGTGGGATAGGGAGGGTGGGAGGGAGGGAGACGCAAGAGGGAAGAGATATTGGAATGTATGTATATGTATAACTGATTCACTGTGTTATAAAGCAGAAGCTAACATACCATTGTAAAGCAATTATACTCCAACAAAGATGTAAAAAAAAATAAGTGAAATAAGACAGAGAGAGACAAATACTGTGTGGTCTCACTTATATGTGGAATCTAAAACAACAACAAAACCAAAACAAAACAATCTCAAAGATACAGAGAATAACAGCATTGGTGGTTGCCAGAGGCAGGGGTTAGAGATGAGCAAAATGAGTGAAGGGCGTCAAAAAGTACAAACTTTCCGTTATAAAATAAGTCATGGCATGTAATGTACAGTATGGTGACTATAGTTAATAATACTGTAGTGTATGTTTGAAAATTAAGAGAGTAGATCTGAAAAGTTCTCATTTAAGAAAAAAAGTTTGTAACTACCTGTCATGATGAATGTTAACTAGACTTATTGTGGTGATCATTTTGCAATATATACAAATATTGAATCATTATGTTGTACATTTGAAACGAATATAATGTTATGTGTCTATTACATCTCAACAAATATTGAGAATGGATTGTCTTAAAAACATAATAAATGTATTAGGAAAAAACTACAAAGCTTTAACATTGTTTAATACAAAACCATAATGTATGTAACTGGAACACTATATCTGAGTTTAGTCACTATGTCAAGGACAACAGAATAGAAATTTCTGGGGAAAGTTATAGGGTAGATGAGAAAATTATCTAAGGTATAGAGACTTCCATAAAAAATCTTTCCAGGCTAGGAAAATACAGAGTGGGTGGAAATAAGACAAGTATTTATTAAATTTTATGAGTGTATGGTTTAGGTGAACATATTCTATTAGAACTGGAAACTTGAAAGATGTAGTTTTAGGACTCTTTTTTTTTTTACCAGAGATTTAACATGTTAAATGAATTATTTCTTGACCACATATTCTCTGTCCTTGTTACAGTCCCCTCAGGGGTTCTGGCACATGCATCAAGGACTTAAAAAGTAGGCAGCTTTAAGGAGCCAACGTAGTAATGAAAAGTGTAACATGAGGTGCAAAAATACCATTTGTAGCATCAGAGAGTAACAGATATCCCCTGAATTTCACACCCAACTTCCTCCCCAAGTTAGTACAACACATGATATGTGAGTATGGGTTTTGTTGTGTGACACATCCATGGTTTAGCTAAAGTGGTTAGACTGATTGATTCCACAGATGTAATAGTGCTCAGCTTTTATGCTCTATCTTATTGAAAATGTGAATTTCACACTGTCACAGAACAAATAGAAGCATGATTTACATTAAGTAACTGATTTCAGGTATTTTTGATAAGTCCATTGCATTTCCAACAGTTACAAAATTTTTGCTCTGGGAAATGGGGGTATGTGATGTCATGTGTGGCCACCTCTCTTTCCCACACTTATGGTAAAAGCAGTGAGAGAATTATAAAAAGCTTTATTCCTCTTCTATGTTCTTTGTTTTAAAAATAAATTTATTTATTTTATTTTTGGCCGTTTTGGGTCTTCATTGCTGTATGCAGGCTCTCTCTAGTTGTAGAGAGCGGGGGCTACTCTTCATTGCAGTGCACAGGCTTCTCATTATGGTCGCTTCTCTTGTTGTGGAGCATGGGCTCTCGTCACACAGGCTTCAGTAGTTGTGGCACAAGGGCTCAGTAGTTGTGGCACACGGGCTTAGTTGCTCTGTGACATGTGAGACCTTCCTGGATCAGGGCTCGAACCTGTGTCCCCTGCACTGGCAGGTGGATTCTTAACCACTAGGGGAGGGAGGATCTAAGAAGATGGAAAGCAAGGCTTTCTTGCTAGAGTTGTCCTTAAGCCCTAAAGGTTTCAGGAAGGACAGTAGAGGGAATTTTATTGACCAGCATTGTTAAGCAGAGCAGGAAAACAGACACAGTTTAAGACCAGGGTCCCTGTCCAGGAAAAGGTAGCACATCTGGCAGAGGTGGAGCCAGTGAGGTATTTCTCAGGAGCCAACCAAAAGACATAGACTGGCTGAATGGATACAACAACAAGACCTGTATATATGCTGTCTACAAGAAACTTACTTCAGACCTAGGGACACATATAGACTGAAAGTGAGGGGATAGAAAAAGATATTCCATGCAAATGGAAATCAAAAGAAAGCTGGAGTAGCAATTCTCACATCAGACAAAATAGACTTTAAAATAAAGAATGGGGCTTTCCTGGTGGCGCAGTGGTTGAGAGTCAGCCTGCCGAAAAAATTGAAATCGTATCAAGTATCTCTTCCAACCACAACGCTATGAGACTATATATCAATTACAGGAAAAAAAACTGTAAAAAATACAAACACATGGAAGCTAAACAATATGCCACTAAATAACCAAGAGATCACTGAAGAAATCAAAGAGAAAATCAAAAAAATACCTAGAAACAAATGACAATGAAAACAGGATGACCCAAAACCTATGGGATGCAGCAAAAGCAGTTCTAAGAGGGAAGTTTATAGCAATACAATCCTACCTCAAGAAACAAGAATAATCTCAAATAAACAACATAACCTTATACCTAAAGCAATTAGAATAAGAAGAACAATAAAACCCGCAAAGTTAGCAGAAGGAAAGAAATCATAAAGATCAGATTAGAAATAAATGAAAAAGAAATGAAGGAAACAATAGCAAAGATCAATAAAATGAAAAGCTGGTTCTTGAGAAGATAAACAAAATTGATAAACCATTAGCCAGACTCATCAAGAAAAAAAGGCAGAAGACTCAAATCAACAGAATTAGAAATGAAAAAGAAGTAACAACTGACACTGCAGAAATACAAATTATCGTGAGAGATTACTAGGGGCCTGCCTTGAATGAGGGAGTCAGACTTAGGGTAGCAATAGTCCAGCAGCTTTAACCCACTTCCTCTCCCCAGTCCACTTAATGCTCCTCAGCACCTTCTATAATACAGAGGAAGGGAAGCTGAAGAATCATAAAGCTGGAGTAGAAACTCCTCCAGGCATCTTCCATGCCCATGCTTTCACAGGTAAAAGCGACCAGTTGGTATATTTTTCCCCTTAATTTCTAAAATAATACATGCTTATTGTAGAAAACTGGGAAAACGCAGGAACGAAAAATATAAATTAAACCATCCATAATCCCACTACCTAAAGACAAATGTCATTCCAGTCTCCTTTCATGCATATGCATAGGGATTTTAAATCATATAGTAATCTGAACATGCTGTCTTGTTATTTGTTTTTTCAACTAGCAATAGTTCACAAATATTTCAATGCCAACACATATTACATTTCAAGTTTTTAATAGCCATGTAATAAAATTGTATCAGACTTTAGTCAATGGATCTCTTATTGCTAAACATTTACTTTGATATTATAAACAGATTTTATAAATATTCCTATAAAGAAGGCTTTGTGCCTTTCATAATTATATCCTTAGAATAAACTAACTGTAGTGGGTAAAATGGTATATATTATTTTGTTAAAGATTTTTGATTTGCCCTTTGGAAATACACAAAATTGCACATCTACCATTAGTGTATGAGTGTGCCCAACTCACTGTACCTTTCCCAAAGAAACACATATTTTGTTCTTTGAGGAGAACATACAGATTACTGAATTGGACACTACTTCATTAGACATTAATACTACTAATAATAGTTACCATTTGTTGAATGTGTTTTCTAAAAAGCATATATTTTCCCCTAATTTTTAAAATCATCTTAAAGGAGAATACAGATTAATGAGATACTAATAGTACAGATGTGTAGTGAAAAACATATATTGCAATCTATGCTAATTATATGTGTTCACTAGGAGAAATAGCTCAAGATGAAAGTTGACTTTGAAGGTTACTGCAGGAAAGCTTCTTGCATAAAGAATAGTCATTATTATCATCTTTACCTAAGTAATCACCAGGCACATGCTATTGAATTAAGTGCTTCATATGCTTTACTTAATGAGAAAGGAAATAAATGACTATTAATTTTCCACATCATGGAGGTTGCAGTTTTAGGAACTGCTGAAAGAACTCAATTCTGAAGATAGTATTTATCTAGCTTCTCCTTTTTCCTAGTGCCTTATCTCTAGCATGGTTTTATTAACTTCTTAAAATCACTGAAAAGGTAATTATTTTGAAAGAGGTCAAAGGCCTATTTGATTCATTTCTGCACTGACACACCAATTAAAGGCACAAATGTAATCAAATGTTGTGCTTAGTCAGAAAAAGCTTGAAAGAAATCTATTCTAAAAAATAAAAGTAAATCTCACAAATGGGTGAAAGATGTTTTATTTTTAATTAACATCTCTATTTGGTTTGAAAACGGAAGCTGACTGTAGGCTATTTGAGAATGATTCTTATCTGTTACAGTAACATGGATTGAGTAGAATCGTTGCCCATAAGGGTACTGAAAATTGAGCATTAAGAAATTATCTTTGACTCAGTTACTATTAAAGTTAACACCAAAGGTCATTCACAGTTATTTCTATATGTCTAGGTATTTTCTCATTTCTCTAAATTTTGAACTAAGACATAATATTTTCTCAATGTGCATAATAGCTCCTGGAACAGCTTACCAAATTATGAGAAACTGACATGTTATCTTACTGGTTAAAAGATAAACACATAACCTGTGTAAGATTTAGCAAATAAAGTTTTTATTAAGGAACTAGGTGGGGCACTGTTGTTTAGGGTGAGTTCCTAAATTTAAGAACTGCCTTTGTCCTACCAAACACTTCATTAGAAATTTGTTTCCAACTGGAATGTTCTACCACATTAAGGGAAATTTCAGACAAAGTGTTAGTAATTAGCTGATGGTGTGCCACACCCAAGTATGTTCTCAGCCAATTTTTTCTAGGTTTGTGAAAACAGTCACACACCAGACATTTATCTCAGATAGGTACAACCATAATCATGTATTTTATGAAAGGTCATGCCGTCTCTTTTTTAAAAGATTATCTGACTCAGAGCTCAGCAAAGAGGTCTTGTGGAAGTACAGCCTAAGATGGGAGGAAACAAACATGGATTAGTAGTTAAATAGCACAGTCAGTTCTCAAATATTCCTATTCATGGAAGAAAAATAATAATGCAGATTCCAAAAAAATAGAAGATAATTAAAGCTTCTCTACATGAGTGTGAATAACTTAGGGTAAGACAATTTTGAGAAACTGGTGAGGAGGGTAAACCTCAGTCAATTGGATGTCAGGTCCTGTAACTAAGACCAAAAGATGATGGGGTCCCTGGAAGTCAGGGAAGAATTAGAAGTGTATGTAATTATGCATTTGTGTGTTAGAAGGATTAAGACACCATGATTTGGGTTTTCACTAGTGGTCTGGGGCCAAATGGAATAGAACTGCCTGCTATCTAGCTTTGGGACCACATTCTCATTATATATTTCTTCATGCTCCAGGCATTCATCCTTATGACACGCTCAGTCCTACCACATTCTTGTTGATTGGGACCCTTTTGCACATGAATTAAGAGCAAGATAAATAAAATCGTTTTCAGATACAAGACATTATTCATCCCTTTAGAATTTGGGAAAAAGAATTCCAGGGAGAAGAAATACTAGTATTGCTACTATGGAAATTGTATGGCCAAGAAGTCACTTCAGGTTTTCCCTCAATTTCTATAAAAATTTACTTTCATTATTCCCAAGTCTCTCATTGTGATTTCTGAGATATCTAATAACTCAATTATTTTTGACTTTTAATTCATTAGAGTGTTGTTCCTTCCAGTGTCCATTCATCATCAACTGTAAGATCTTTGTCTCTATTATGTCTCATAGTTTTTTCTGCTTGCTTTTGAGACTTCTTTTGTTATTTTATTGGATTTATTTCACAATGTTTTGGTGTCTCACTTTTTACTTTGGTGACTTCCCCTATTCCAATGTTTTCCTTTCTTATAAACATAGATTTTGATTTACAATGGTTCATAGAATCCAATTTGTTTAGTGTGCTTATGTGATTAGATGACATTAGATTTATTCTCCCTTGATTGTAAATAAAAGTGAGAGAAGATGGCACCATCTAAATATTTAAAAATTCCTCTTATCTTGAGAACATTCTCATTTAGAATCCATTTTTGTTTAGATAATTGCCAACAAAGTATATATTTGTCTTGCCCAGTGAAAAACAAGATAGGACAGGAAGAGAATTAAGAAGTCAATACAAAAATCAGCCTATATCTTTGAAGTAACTAAAGAAGAGAAGAATGAGACATAGGAGACAATAGCAAGGTATTGCTGAGCCCCATTTTGTAGGTTTAACTCAACTCAGACAAATTAGATAGAAAAAACTTTACTGATTGGATTGCTGAACCACTCTCAGTAATCTTGAGCAAATCATGAAAATCTGTAGATGACAAAAGCCTGGAGTGTTTGATTCTGGAAATTATTGACAACCAGATTTAACCTTGATCCTTAAAGAAGTCAAGAATATAGTATTGTGGATGATTTATGCATACTTAGAAGAGCTCTAGGAGACAGCAAAGGTCTGTTGGTAACAAGTCATACCAACTGAGTCTATTTTCTTGAGTTTCTTTCCTTGATGGGGTGACAAGATAAGTAGTAAAGGAAATGCCCCAGATATAGTATATCTTATTCTCAACAAGTCATTTGACAAAGTGTCTCATGATGTCCTAGTAAATAAGACAAAAGAAAAGCTGGATTGAACAACTGAACTTCAACAGGGTTGATTTGTGTTATTCTGGAAAGACCTCTAAAATGTTGTCGTACAGAACGCTGTTCTCTTTGGCATTTTTATTATTATTTGGATGAAGATGCAGAAAGCAAGTTTATCATGTATGTAAAAGTAACAAAGCTGGGAAGGATAGTAAACATTCTGAATGATAAACTCAATATTGTAAAAGATGTTGAATGTTTAGATCAAAATAGAACTTTATGAAAATGCTAGAAAAAATGCACACCCATCCAGAAAAAAGAAGAGGAAAAAAAATGATATGAAATTGATAAAAAGAAATGTAGTAAGTACAAATGTAAAGTTCTGTGTTTAGTTTAGAAAATCAGAGACCTGAGAGAAACTTGACAGCAATTCATGGGGAAAAAGATATAGAATTTTACTGATCACAAGCATCCTTTGAACCAACTAATACAACAAAATGAAACAAAACAAAAAAGTGAATAGAATTTTAGGTGGCACTAGTAAGAGCCTAGTGTCTAGATCTGTAAAATCGGGATAATAATAAATAATAAATAATAATGATGATGATGATACCTTCCCCATAGGGCTCTTGCAAAATGAGAAAATCCATGTAAAACGCTTGGCACTGGGTTAAGTATAAACATTCATACACTAGTTATTATTATTATTAACAAGAAATACGATAGTCCTACTTTACTTGTGTCCAATCACATCTAGAACAGTATGCCCATATGAAAGTTACTGAGGAGGGTAGAAATATTGGAACCAATACGAGGACTGGAGAAAACTTGGAGTGGGGAAGATGAGATAATGATAGCCTTCCAAAATATTAAGAGCTAGTGAAGAAGAATTAAATTTACTTTTCATGACTCCAAGCATTACCAGTAGGAGAGATAAATAGGTAGAAGGCACAAGGAGACTCATTTTAGTTCTATAAGGACAAGCTTTCTAATAATCAGAGTTATTCAAAGTTGGAATGGATTACTCAGGTGGTGGTGAGTTTCTTGTCACTTGTAGTAGTCAGACAGATGCTGGATGACCACCTGGCAGTAAACTCTGTAGAAGGGATTCTTGCATGTGGTGTATTTATGCATTCATCCATTTATCAAGGCCATCATGAAACAAATAGTTAAGGAGCCCCTACAGTAGGTCATTATTCTGATAAGCTCTAGTGAACATCTAAGGCTCTTTCCAAGGTAATGATTACATGATTTTGAAGAAACATGTTATCTTAAGCTTTCACAGAGGGACACCTAAGCTCCATGTAGGGGCTACTTTTCTTAGAACTTACCTCTGTTCCCTACCCCCAACAGCCCCTAACATCACTTACTGCAAGAGTAAATAACCCGGTCTCTTATTCCATTGTCTGCACTATAAACCAATGCCTCATGAATCACATCAAGTTGAAAGCCTTGCCATTTCAGCAGTGTGACTGTTTTTTCCAACTCAGCTGTGCCAGAAGGGTCATCCATAGTTTCCAATTCAAGTTTTGCTGCTCCTGTGTGATGTTTCATGTTGAAATGACATTTTCTTTTCAATGTAAACATTTTTAGAAACATGGTGAGGAGATTTCAGTGTAACAAATGTAGCAGAATAGCTATGCCTAGCCTGCTGGGTGAAATCCTTTTTTGAAACAATGTTAGAACAAAGAAATTCACTCTATGTAAAAGGAGAGCTAGCTTAGAAATCATAAACGATATTCACACACTGTGTTCCAGATGAGGTAGTCTTCCTGCTGTTGTCAGCAATATTTGCTGCCAAATCCACGAATTGCTTTAGCCCGACCTTGAGTCGATAAACAATATAATTTTCCATGCCACATCTCACCAGCCTCTGCTAGTCAAGAAAAGCATGCTTCCTTCATAATTACATCACAAATGCAGCTTGCTGTACTAGAACAGCAAAGCACTTGAATTGAAAATCACTTGTCCAAGATTTCCTAGCCAACAAAGCAAAACAACCCCCCTCAAAGCCCCAAACACACAAGGGAAGAACACGGCACTGGGTGATGGGTAAGAGCAGTTTGAACACACACAATATGCCTTAGGAGTAACAGGATAGCACAGAGGTGAGAAGACTGTGACAAAAATAGTCAGTGGAATGAAAGCATAAGAAACAGCTGCAGACTGTTCTTATAAGACTTATAAACAGTCTTGTAAGAATAAGACTTCTTATTCCCAAGAGAGACTTGGAAGTAGTTTAAATGTTGGTGCATGTTCTTTTTTCAAAGGAGGCAAGTAAGAAATTTAACAAATTTTAATGTAAGTGTAAAACATTAAAATAAATAGAAAATATTGTGAACAGTTCACACCTTCTCTCCCCACCACACTCTCAGGCCATTTTCTATGCAGCACACACATAAGTAGTAAAATAATGGCAATTATCATTCTTCTCTATTTGCTTGGAGTAAGTTGTTCCTTGCCCTGGTCGAGTGACTATTTGCAAGCCTATTCTAATACATTTTTAAAAACTGGGTAGACATTTGTATCCACTCAGCAATACCTGTAATGTCATCATTTCCAAAAGAGGCAGCAAAATGAAAGGTTAACAATTTAGAAATATTAAAATAAGTCAACAAAGCAGAACTTTGTATCATAAAACAAAGTGAAACGGCTTAACACTGCCACTTATTCTGTCCCTTGTATGAAGGACCAAATGATCCTATCATTTTGTTTCAGGAGGAATATTAGGATGGTATAATGGAGTTGTCCTTGGTGGGAGGGTAGTATGACTGGCATAACTTTGCCTCCTTGAGTGAACAGTAAATGAACAGAAGGGAGTATAATCAGTCACAGCTACATAGAGCTTCATGGCCAACAGAGAGGAGAAAAGTTAATGGTTAAAAGGTTATAAAATGCATATAACATGAAGATCAGCAATGTGTGTTCTTCCTCCACAGAGACTGTAGAAATAGCATATAAGTTTTGAAATGTTGGTTGATGAGGGTTTTTTAAAGGGCCTTGATTTAAAACATCAAATAATATGGTAATACTTAAAAATGAGTAAAATGCTTGAGCAAATAATTCACAAGAATACAAATAGCTAGTGAATATCTGGGAAAAAATCACCCTCACTGGAAATCAAAGGTAAAAATTAAACCAAAAATAGGATATTGTTTTCCCCTGTCAACTAACCCAACATTGTCAGTATCACTATCATTATCTCAGCCAGTCTTAAAAATGTTGGCGTCCCACTGACTCTTCTCTTTCCCTTACCTCCAATATCTAATCACCAAGTCCTTTAGACTCTTTGCAGTGCCTCATTATGTTTCATTCCCACTGTAAGCACGTTATTTAGAGCCTCAAAACTTCACTTCTTGACTATTGCAGTTGCTTGTTAACTGGTCTTTCTACCTTTAAATCTATCCTATACAACACTTTCATGTCAATCTTCCTAAAACATTTTATATGGGACACTCCTCTGCTCAAGGGGGAATGTTCCATGAACTAGTGGTTAAAGTAAAAACCACTCCAGCATTTGCAGCCAGTACTTATTTAGTGCTTACTATGGGTCAGACACACACACACACACACACACACACACACACACAAACACACACACACACACACACACACACACACACACACACACACATATAATTTCCCAACACTATGAGGTAAGCAGCATTATAATCCACTTTTACTGGTGAGAAAGCTCAAGATAATACAGTGAGAAAGTGGTAGAACTATGTCTTGAAGTTTCCACTCTTATAAGATATTTCTACTTCCAGTTCCCTGAACACAGCACTTGAATCCCTGCCTTGGTGTCTTTGTTCATTCCATATTTTCTGTCAAAACAGTCATTTCTTCACTTTATTTAACAAAATTCTGTCAATCTTTTGAGACCATGTTCAAGCTTTCTGTGACTGTTCCAGCCCAGACTACTTCTTCCTTCTTCATAGTCCTCCTTCATTCATAGTCCCATAGCTCTTGTCCTTATCACATTTGGCACTTACTGCAGGGTACCTATGTTGTTATATATTTGTATATCTGTTTTTTTATTCATTCTGTTACCTTAATTAGATTAGAGTCCACTTGAGGACCAAAATCATGTCATATACTTTGTTTGACTTATCCTGTACCTAGCACAGTGCCTGAGAACAGTAGATGCTGAATAAATTTTTACTAATAATAGTAATTCATTTGTTTATTAATCAATATTTACTAAACATCAAATATATGTCATTCTAGGTTCTGAGGAAATAAAGATATAATTAGAACGTTGTCTCCTCTCTGCCACCAGGGTCTCACAGACTGGAGGGAAGAAAGACTTGTAAATGAAATATTACAGTGATATGATGAGTGCTGTATGTATAAAGCACTATGGTAGTACAGGAGAAGTGTTAATCTTTGACTAGGGAGATCTCATAACCTTTCATCTGGTTGTTACATTAAGTCCAGTCTTGAAACAGAAGTTCATCAGGTACAGAAGAGATTTCTAGTAGGGAGAAATGGCATATACAAAAATTTGGGGGCAAAAAATCATTGTACACTTGAATTGCAAATAGTTGAGCGTGGTTGGAGAGTAGGGTTTGTAGATGGAGGTAGGGAGATGAACCTAGAAATGTAAGTAAGGGCCACAGCATCAAGGGACTTGTATGCTGGACAAAAATGTATGTTTTTTATTGAAACACTAAAATTTCTCCATTCAGTTTGGCAGCTGGAAGTCCCATTGTGACCCTAGCAAAAGAAATTTCAGTGGAGAACCCTAAGCCCAGCTTACTCTGGACCCTTGGCTCTTCTGGAGGCTAATGTTGTGTCATTTTTCAAGTCTTTACTCCCTACGGAAAGCTAGTTGGCAATTTTCTTTATCAGTTATGGTAGCCACACCTGCAAATTTGGAATTTCCTAAAAGTTTCATACACATTCACACTTACAGGTTTTACTCAAGCTTTTCCAGTACATTAGCTTCCACTTTCTGCCCCACGGTCAGACCCTGCTCCTGCTTCTAGACTCGGCTTAGATGTGGTCTCCTCTGGGCAGCTTTCAATGACATAGACCTTGGTGGCCTGACTCCATTTTGCATAAGAGGTTATTCATAATGAGCTCTCAATAAGCTTTTATTAAATTGAATTTACCAGAGCAAAAGGTTTGTTAAAGAAATAGAATATATCAATTAGTAAAAGATTCTTTAATGAAAGCAGTGTTTACTCAATTTTAGTCATCTAATTATCACCTGTAGGATATCTGCCATCTTCACATACCACCTATGTTACCTACTTAATATTCATGAAAATTGACTCACTTTATCCAAATTGCCAACAAATATATTAACAAGTGCTCAACAACACTAGTCATGAGAAATGCAAACTAAGACCACATTGCACTCATGAATAGACCTACCAAAATGGCTAAAATGTCAAAGACATGGCATGAAGCATGGTGATAAGGAGCAACTGGAATTCTGGAACACTGATGGTGGAGACCACTTTGGAAAAATGCCTGCTTAGCTGAAGGCATGCATCTTTTGACTCACCAATTCTATTCTTAGAATTTATCCTACAAATATAGGCATGTTCACCAAAAGACCCAGTTGAGAGTATTCACAGAAGCACTATCTGTAATATACAAATATCAAAAACAGCCCAGGGCTTCCCTGGTGGCGCAGTGGTTGAGAGTCCGCCTGCCGATGCAGGGGACACGGGTTCGTGCCCCGGTCCAGGAAGATCCCATATGCCACTGAGCGGCTGGGCCTGTGAGCCATGGCCGCTGAGCCTGCACGTCTGGAGCCTGTGCTCCGCAACAGGAGAGGCCACAACAGTGAGAGGCCCGCGTACAGCACAAAAAACAAAACAAAACAAAACAAAACAAAAAAACCAGCCCAAATGTCTTACCAACAGTAGAAATACATAAGTGAGTTATGATGATACTTACATAATGGAATTTTATACAGCAATGGAAATGAGCAAACTACAACTACTTGCAACAACATGGATGCTTTTCATAAAAATAATGTTGAGAAAAGGGGACAGATATATAAAGGCACATGCTGTAGGAGTCCATTTATATAAAGTTCAGATAGAAGCAAAACAATCTATGATATTAAAAGTGTGGGTAGGATAACTGCTGGGGAGTTATTACATTGATAGAGACATGAAGGGCTTTCTGGGATTCTGGTAGTATTTTGTTTCCTGATCTGGGTTCTGCGTACCAGGATGTATTTACTTTGTGAAAATCTAATGATCTATGGTTTTTGCATCTTTTGTGAGTATACCATATACTCTAATAAAAAGTCTCCATCTGAAAAAAAAAAAAAGAAATTTCAGTGGAGTTACAATGTGGAAGCCAAATCCAAGGAGGCTGAAGAGTGGACAGACAATGAGAGAGAAGCAGTGGTGAATTTACAGTACTATTTCTACACAATGGCTATAGAGAAAGTAAGACATATGACAGAGAGAATAGAGGATTGGGGGGGAATTCTCTGGGGAAGCTTGAGGGAGGGGATATGTGATGGACTTTGGGTTCTAAAAAAATGGGAGAGGATAATATACAAAGCACAGGCAAAGGGATTATTTAGACTGGAACAGGAAGAGAGAACAGGAAGATGGAAAACAGGAGAAAATGGGTATGGATGTAGATAAGTCTATAAGTATGGAATGATTTACTTAGAGATTATAGCCTAGTGGCTTATGAAGGAGGTGAGATATTTTGCTGAGACTGGAGGCATGGGAGTTTGTAGGTGACTTGAAAGGAGGGATAGATAGAAGGAAGAGTCTTGTGGATGGATGTCAGATAGTAGATGAGATGGTGGATGGTGCTGTCTGGGCTGAGGGATGGAGGAAGGAAAGATCAAAGGAGTCTGGTAACCTGACAGAAAAGCTATGGGGACTCAAAAGACCAGAGATATTCATAAGGTGGAATATGAGTGTCGCAGAAGGAAGGAAAGGAGAGAACAGAAAGGTTAGAGGTTATTATAGTCATAGAGTGGGATAATAAAGTTTAAAATTTCAGGAGTCAACCATTCCTAGGCAAAGATGAGTCCATGGTTTGATCAGCAGTTGTGGCGGTAACAAGGAGAGCTGGGAAATAAGGAACTGTGAAATCTCAGTAAATGCTGGATAACCTTCAAAATGTATCTCAAATCAGACCACTCCTCACCAATTTCACCACAACTACTTAGTCCAAGCTACCATCAGCACTAGCCTCTTAGTTGATCTCTTGGATTCCTCTTATGCCCACTCCCTATCCCCCACTCTTGTCAGCTCCTCACACATTGGCCAGAGTACAAATTAGATGAGCTCATACTCCCTCCCTCCTTTTCTCAAAGCCCAATATTCTACTGCCTTCCCATTACACTTACTTGCCTATAAGTCTTACATGATCTGACCCCCAACTTTTTCAACCTTACCACCTAGCACTTTTCCTGTCCTGCTTGTGCTTCAACTGCACTGGGCTCCTTGCTGTTCTAAGGGCACAGTATGCATGCCTTAGGGGCCTTAGGGCCTTTGGACTTGTTCCCTATGCCTATAATACAACCTCACAACCATCTCTGCAGATCTCCACATGACTCCTCCTCTTAACTTCATTCAAGTTTATGCTAAAATCTCCCCACAGAGAAGCCTTTCCTTAACTATCCTAACTAAAATGATAAGCTTCTTTCTTTCTACCTCAATACCCTACATTAGTTTTCTCATAACATATCACTCACTGAGATATTTTATATTTATTTTCTTATTCATTCCCCCTACTCCACCCTCCATCTGGAATTTATGCTTTTTTGGGGTAATGTCCTTGTCTGTCTTGTCCCCTGTTTTGTAACACGAGAATAATTCCTGGCACAAAGTAGGACTCAAGACAAGCATTAGAATACTTGCTCAAGGCAGAGCTCTGTTCTAAGTGCTGGAGCTACTGAGATGAATAAGATATGGTCCTTACTATAAACAGCAGCAAGGAACCAAGAGGAGCACAGAGTTGAGTACACTGCCTGGAGAGTGGCAGAAAACAAAGTAGATGTTAAGATAGCAACTAAAGACTAAGCCATGGCTACTGATTTATAATGATCATCAAGGAAACAGATTGGGGTGCCTGGTGTTATGCTAGTGTTTCCCAAGCTTTTAGTCTTTATTCCCACTGCTTCCCACCCTTCCCTCAAAGGAAAAAAACAAAACAAAACATGGTGCAGAGGAAGACATCCTTCCCAACCTTGATCTCTTGAAATTCATCTGTTACTCTCATGCATCTATAAATCTGTAAATCGCAAGAGATTGCATATTTTCATTTCAACGCACTAAAGCACTTTCTAGTATACTTTTGAAAATTAGGGTAAATTGGTATATAACATTATACAAGTTTCAGGTGTACACTACAGTATTATAATTCAACATCTGTATACACCACACAGTGATCACCAACCTCCCAAAGGTCTAGTTACCTTCCATCATAATACAATTGACCCCTTTCACACATTTCACTCATCTTCCACCCCTTTTCCTTCTGGTAACAACCAATCTGTTCTCTGTATCTATGAGTTTATTTTTGTTTCGTTTTGTTTTGTTTACTCATTTTGTTTTTTTAGATTATTCACATATGAATGAAATCATATTGTATTTATCTTTCTCCATCTGACTTATTTCACTTAAGAGACTCACATCCTTCTACATTGTTGCAAATGGCAAACTTTCGTTCTTTT
>NW_020172679.1:151865-167528 GCF_003031525.2 Neophocaena asiaeorientalis asiaeorientalis
TATTTATCTGAAGAATACAAAAACATTAATTCAAAAAGATATATGCACCTCTATGTTCATTGTAGCATTATTTACAATAATAGCCAAGATATGGAAAATCTAAGTGTCCACTGATGAATGAATGGATAAAGAAGATTGGTAAATATATATATATATATATATATATATATTTACCAATCTTCTTTATCCATTCATTCATCAGTGGACACTTAGATTTTCCATATCTTGGCTATTATTGTAAATAATGCTACAATGAACATAGAGGTGCATATATCTTTTTGAATTAATGTTTTTGTATTCTTCAGATAAATATCCAGAAGTGAAATAGCTGGGTCATATGGTAGTTCTATTCTTAATTTTTTGACGAACCTCCATACTGTTTTTCATAGTGGATGCACCTATCTACCTTCCCAAAAATGGTGCACAAATGTTCCATTTCTCCACATCCTCTCCAACATTTGTTATTCCTTGTCTTTCTGATAATAGGCATTCTAACAGTTGTGAGGCAATATCTCATGGTTTCGGTTTGCTTTTACCTGATAATTAGTGATGTTCAATATCTTTTCATGTGCCTATTAGTCATCTGTATGTTTTCTTCAGAAAAAATATCTATTCAACTCCTCTGCCCAGTTTTTAATTGGATTGTTGTTTTTTTGCTGTTGAGTTGTATGACTTCTTTATATATTTTGGATACTAACTCCTTTTCAGATATATGATTTGTAAATATTTTCTCCCATGCAGTAGGTTGGGCTTTCATTTTGATGATGGTTTTCTTTGTTGTGCAGAATCTTTTTAGTTTGATGTAGTCCCACTTTTTTATTTTTGCTTTTGTTTCCCTTGCCTTTGGAGTCAGATCCACTAAAACATCACAAAGACCAATGTCAATGAGGTTACCACCTATGTTTTCTTCTAGGAATTTTATGGTTTCAGGTCTTACATTCAAGTCTTTAATCCATTTTGAGTTAATTTTTGTGTATGGTGTTAAGATAATGGTCAAATTTCATTCTTTTGCATGTGGCTGTCCAGTTTTCTCAACATCATTTATTGAAGAAACTGTTCTAGTATAATTTATTCTTATTTTTGCTGTGTGTGCTAGAGATATCTTTATGTATGTCCATACTTATCTGCATCATGGTGTGAGTGAGGGAGAATGGAGGCAAAGTTAAAGGAGAAAATTTGATTCCCATAGGAAACAGTTAAGTTGCAGCTGAAGCCACTTTTAAGCAAAACTGTGTAACAGTGCTTAATGTAAAGCATCCTCTATCTAATTGGTGTAGTTCCCAAACTCTTATTCAAGCCACACTTCTCATTGGTTCCATGATCTCATGCACTTGACTAAATGAGTGACAGGTTTATTGTTCCAGTTTCCTGGGTTAGCTTACTGTGAATCTGGATAATTGCAATAAGACTACATGAGTTACCTGTTTTCTATTTTTCCTCTAACAAAGGTAGTGAAACCAGAATGGCAAGTACATTAAAAACAACCCAAACACTAAATGTACCACTCACTTCCTTTTTGTGATCTTAAACGTATGAAATGGCAAATATTTAAATTAACTCTACACAATACAATCTCAGTTATAAGGTCTTTATCAAGAAGAAGCAAATCATGCCTTTTCATTAACCTTACTTTCCCAGACCTTTCAGGAAACTACATTAGCCTCACCTTGTCTTCAAATAAATGTTCATTTTTTACCACCTTGGTAAACATGTTAATTTATATTAATTTATAATCACCTGTACAAACCTTTATATTTGTAAACATTCCAAAGGTTGTCCTGCAGACCTATGTTGTATGTTATGAATTCCATTGAGGTTTCCTGATTGGCAGTGCCTTTTAGTATTATATTTTTAGTATGCACCTCATGGTTCTTAATCTAGAGTCTATCAAAAAGTGGTTGCTTAATATATATCCATCTCTGGCCTCACCCCCTGTCCCCAAGACTCATATATCCAACTGCCTATGAAAACTCTGCTTGGAGGCAACTCAAACTTTGTATGGACAAATAGAACTTTCAATTATCCCCATCTCAAACTGGCTCCTCCTCCAGTACTTCCTGAGTCAATAAATGTCACTACCATTTACTAAACTGCTAAAGTTAAAAAATCTAGGAGTCATTTTTGACACTTCTGTTTTTTTCACATCCTTATTCTAATCCAATCCATCAACAAGACGCATCAGTTTTACCTTCAAATTTTATCCAAAATCAAGACACTTTTGACCATCTCCACGACTATATCCCCAGTCCAAGCCACTATCAACTCTTGCCTAGACTTGCTTACATACTTTCAGTAGCCCTTCACAGGTCTCTTTGCTTCTACTCTTGACCCCCTACATTCTATCCACTACACAGAAATTAGATCCCTCTTTTAGAAACACACACCATGTCATGCCACTCTCCTTTAGATACTCCAATTGCTTCCCATTGCACTGCGAATAAACTCCAAACTCGTCTACCGTGGCTTACAAGACTTTACATTATTTAAGCTCTCTGACCTATTTCCCATCAGCTCCCACCACTCAATCTTCTCCAACCCCCATGGCATTCGTACTGTTCCAAGAACACAAAAACTCATTCTCTGATTTAAATCCTTTCTACTTGTTTTCCTTTATGTTGTGCAAACTCTCCCCTCAGACTTTTGCATGGCTTGATAACTTTCTTCTATCAGATTTCTGTTCAATTATCACCTCTTCAGAAAGACCTTTCCTGACCACCTTTTTTTGTTTCTTTGTTTTTACTTTCCCCCCTAGATTTATTGAAGTGTGATTGAAAAATTAAAATTGTGTATATTTTAGGTGTAAAATGTGATATTTTGGTATACACTGTGTATTCATGTATACACTGAAAAATGATTACCACAATCAACTTAATTAACATATCTATCACCTCACATAGTTACTTTTTTGGGAGGTGAGAAAGTTTAAGATCTACTCTCTTAGCAAATTTTAAGTATAGAGTACAGTATTATTAAGGATAGTCAGCATGCTGTACATTAGCTCTCCAAACTTATTCATCCTGCGTAATTGAAACATCGTACTATGACTAACATTTCCCTCACCCCCAGTCCCTGGCAACCACCATTCTAATCTCTGCATTTATGAGTTTTAAACAGCCAATGGAAAGCAAGTTGCATACAGTTGCATGTTCACAGATGTTTCTTACTGGGTTTGTAAACTAATGTAGTGTTAGGTTCCACATTTATGTATCTTTTCAGCCTAGTGACTTCATTTTCTCTCTCACTAGAGAGAAATCTGGAGAGAGAGGGAGAGAGAGAGAGAGTGACTAAGAGAGACAGAGACATGTTGACAGAGTGGGATAGTCAAAGAGACAACAAAAGTGATAGGAGATAGAGATGGATTGCAAAGGTTCATGCAGACTTTACACGAAAACTCTCAAGAAAATGGATAAACTTCGTAATGTAAAGTCTACTGAGAGAGAAAAAATGAGGGGCATGGGGAAGATTCCTGAGGAACAATTGACTGGGTTTTTTTGCGGTACGCGGGCCTCTCCCGTTGCGGAGCACAGGCTCTGGACGCACAGGCTCAGCAGCTATGGCTCACGGGCCCAGCCACTCCGCGGCATGTGGGATCTTCCCAGACTGGGGCAGGAACCTGTGTCCCCTGCATCGGCAGGTGGACTCTCAACCACTGTGCCACCAAGGAAGCCCACAATTGGCTGTTTTATATTCCATTGCATCTGCCACACTGAGTCTTAGATATGAAGTAGAAACAACACATAATTTTTCACCAGAACTGCAGTAATATCAGAGTCACTTAATAGCTTTATAACCTTCAGTAACTTTACTTGGTCTTCTTAAGTTTTAGTTTCTTTATCTGTAAAATAAGGATATTCCCATAGACCTGGTATAGTAACATCTCCTAGTTCAATAATACTTGTTCAATAAATGGTAGCTGGTATCACCATCATCACCATCATCAAAATGAAGTTACCTGGAATGCCCCCTAAACTGACCCCTATGACAGTTATCTTGTCCTTAAAACCACAATTCTTTTCCAACAAGAAGTAAAAACTAGATTGGATGAGAGTTATCCTGGGACAATCTCGTGTAGCACAACTGTCAAGTATTGTTCATTTGCTCCCTAAGAAATATTTTCTCCTTACATTTGTTAGCTGTTGTAATTCACATTTGTGTGAGTGAGCAAATGTTCATGTGTGTGTATATGTGTGTGTGTGTTGGTTTTGTGAGCTATTTAATCAAGAGCCTCTAATTAAATGTCATCATTATTACTGTATTTACTGAAGTGATGATATTATTTTACTCTGCAGAGCAGTTGTCTGTTTTGTAGATTCATTTATTCAGAATATGAACCCTCCTTACTTCATAATTAAGCAACTAAGTGGGCTTTCAATTCCTGATATCCCATTATTTAACCTAGCCATTTATGAAAAGGGAAAAAAGAGAAAACTGGAAAGAAAACCACAGAAAGCAAATGAGGCAAATACTTGCAAATCATGGAATGTTAAGAGTCTAAAGGAAATATAGCGATTATCTAAACCATCTAGTTATACAGGAGAAAAATTGAAGTCTATATAAAAAAAAAGAGTAAATTTTAAAAATCAAACCAGGCTTCAACCAGATCTTCCTTCTACCTAGCATACCTGCTTAAAGATATGAAACTGAGCAGTAACAAGAGTTCTGAAAAGGGACTATTCATTGAGAGCACTTAGGTCCACTTCAGGTTGCAGAACAAATGAGTAGAGGAGAACACCATGGGAAAACAGATGGGAAAATAAGAGTAGAGAAGGGGTGTGTTCATACCCTGCATTGCTAGCAACTGGCTTCTTTAGTTTGAGGATGGGGTAGGAGCAGCAGCCTTACTGTATGATCGCTCCCAGAACTTAAGTTCTGGAGTGTAATTTGTAATATGAACAAATGAACTTCCAATGCAAATTAAAAAATTCTATCAACCTTGATTTTATTTTCTTTAATTTTTATCACAGATTCAGTTTTTGCTGTGTGTCCCCTGAAGTTGGAAAATATGTACCAAATATGGATTGAAAAGAATCTTCCTCTTTCATTCTCACTGGGCTAAAAAATAGTACTTTGTGTGTGAGCGTGTGTGTGTATGTCTGTGTGTATAGCAGTAGTAGTAGAATTCGTAAACAAAGTAGAATCCCTAACATAGTCTGAAGATAGCTTCTTTTGAGCTTAAATGATCATCTTAAAGATTTATTTAGAGGTATTAAAAGATAAAATTTTGCAGAAAGCTCAGGTTTTGCTTGCTTGTTTGCTTTTCCTTCCTTTCCCACAGAATGAATTCTGATGGTTTACTAGATGACTGATGAAATGCGATGACATCTAAGTTATGACCGCTTTGTAAGAAAAAAAAGTAGAAAATGTAAGAGAAATTCTGTGGATGAGATGGGGAGGGAACTGTCCTTTCAATGTATTATAGTTTTGCTAGTCATGGCATGATGGCATTATAGGGAGACAGTGGGTATGTAGAAGAATTTATGTTCACTTACTCTGAGACAAAATAGGGTTTTTATTCAGAAATTTATTTTTATATAACATAAGTCAGGCTTCAGCCTTTCACGTTTGTGGTTGAAGTGGAGACAGGGTGCCATGAAATAGTTGGACCTCTTAAATTCTTGATGGATCTCTAGTTTACTGTAAAAAGTAGGCTTTTTCCAACCCACAGTTTTTAGTTATTTATAGTTATGTTTTTTGCTGTGGTAATGTACTATACGGGCCTACATAAAATTGCTTTATTTGATGTAATTTATCCCAAGTCCCTATATTCCTAAAAGAGAATCACTTAAAAAGCAAACTATAGGGACTCCCATCGTGGTGCAGTGATTAAGAATCTGCCTGCCAATGCAGAAGACATGGGTGCGATCCCTGGTCCAAGAAAGTCCCACATGTCGTGGAGCAACTAAGCCAGTGCGCCACAACTACTGAGCCTGTGCTCTAGAAGACACAAGACAAAACTACTGAGCCCGCATGTCACAACTACTGAAGCCCACATGCCTAGAGCCCATTCTCTGCAGCAAGAGAAGCCACCGCAATGAGAAGCCCAAGTACCGCAACGAACAGCAGTCCCCACTGGCTGCAACTAGTGAAAGTCTGCTCAGAGCAATGACGACGCAATGCAGCCAAAAGTAAACAAATTAAATAATTAATTATTTATTTTAAATGTGACTACTTGAGAAGATAAACAAAACTGATAAACAATTAGCCAAACTCATCAAGAAAAAAAGGGAGAATACACAAATCAACAGAATTAGAAACGAAAAGGGAGAAGTAACAACTGACACTGCAGAAATACAAAGGATCATGAGAGATTACTACAAGCAACTATATGCCAATAAAATGGACAACCTGGAAGAAATGGACAAATTCTTAGAAATGCACAACCTTCCAAGGCTGGACCAGGAAGAAATAGAAAATATAAACAGACCAATCACAAGCACTGAAATTGAAACTGTGGTTAAAAGTCTTCCAACAAACAAGAGTCCAGGACCAGATGGCTTCACAGGCGAATTCTATCAAACGTTTAGAGAGGAGTTAACATCTATTCTTCTCAAACTCTTCCAAAATATAGCAGAGAGAGGAACACTCCCAAACTCATTCTATGAGGCCATCATCACCCTGATACAAAAAACAGACAAATATGTCACAAAGAAAGAAAGCTACAGGCCAATATCACTGAGGAGCATAGGTGCAAAACTCCTCAACAAAATATTAGCAAACAGAATCCAACAGCACATTAAAAGGATCATACACCATGATCAAGTGCAGTTTATCCCAGGAATGCAAAGATTCTTCAATATACACAGATCAATCAATGTGATACACCATATTAACAAATTGAAGGAGAAAAAAACATATGATCATCTCAATAGATACAGAAAAACTTTTGACAAAATTCCACTCACATTTATGATAAAAATTCTCCAAAAAGTAGGCATAGAGGGAACTTACCTAAACATAATAAAGGCCACATATGACAAACCCACAGCCAACATCATTCTCAATGGTGGAAAACTGTAACCATTTCCAGTAAGATCAGGAACAAGACAAGGTTGCCCACTCTCACCACTATTTTTCAACATAGTTTTGGAAGTTTTATCCACAGCAATCAGAGACAAAAAAGAAATAAAAAAATCCAAATCAGAAAAGAAGTAAAACTGTCACTGCTTGCAGATGACATGATACTATACATAGAGAATCCTGAAGACTCTACCAGAAATCTACTAGAGCTAATCAATGAAACTGGTAAAGTTGCAGGATACAAAATTAATGCACAGAAATCTCTTGCATTCCTATACACTAATGATGAAAAATTTGAAACTGAAATCAAGAAAACACTCCCATTTACCATTGCAACAAAAAGCATAAAATACCTAGGAATAAACCTACCTAGGGAGACAAAAGACCTATATGCAGAAAACTATAGGACACTGATGAAAGAAATTAAAAATGATACAAACCTATGGAGAGATACACCACGTTCTTGGATTGGAAGAATCAACATTGTGAAAATGACTCTACTACCCAAAGCAATCTACAGTTTCAATGCAATCCCTACCAAACTACCAATGGCATTTTTCACAGAACTAGAACAAAAAATTTCACAATTTGTATGCAAACACAAAAGAACCCGAATTGCCAAAACAATCTTGGGAAAGAAAAACGGAGCTGGAGGAATCAGGCTCCCTGACCTCACACTATACTACAAAGCTACAGTAGTCAAGACAGTATGGTACTGGCACAAAAACAGAAATATAGAACAACGGAACAGGATAGAAAGCCCAGAGATAAACCCTCGCACATATGGACACCTTATCTTTGATAAAGGAGGCAGGAATGTACAGTGGAGAAAGGACAGCCTCTTCAGCACAGCAAAGGAAACCATAAAGAATACAAAAAGAGAACCCTCAGAATTGGAGAAAATATTTGTGAATGAAGCAACCAATAAGGGATCAATTTCCAAAGTACTGAAATAGCTCATGCAGCTCAATATCAAAAAAACAAACAACCCAATCCAAAAATGAGCAGAAGATCTATATAGACAATTCTCCAAAGAAGACATACAGGTAGCCAAAAAGCAGTTGAAAAGATGGGCAAGATCACTAATTATTAGAGAAATCAAGTCAAAGCTACAATAAATTATCACCTTACCCTGGTCAGAATGGCCATCATCAAAAATCTACAAACAATAAATGCTAGAGAGGGTGTGGGGAAAAGGGAACCATCCTACACTGTTGGTGGGAATTTAAATTGATACAGCCACTCTGGAGAACAGTATGGAGGTTCCTTAAAACACTAAAAATAGAACTACCATATGATCCAGCAATCCCACTCCTGGGCATATATCTGAAGAACACCATAATTTGAAAAGATACATGCACCCCAATGTTCATTGCAGCACTATTTACAGCAGCCAGGACATGGAAGCAACCTAACTGTCCATCGACAGATGAATGGATAAAGAAGTTGTGACACATATATACAATGGAATATTACTCAGCCATAAAAGAAATGAAATTGAGTTATTTGTAGTGAGGTGGATGGACTTAGAGTCTGTCATATAGAGTGAAGTAAGTCAGAAAGTGAAAAACAAATATGGCATGCTAACACATATATATATAGAATCTAAAAAAAATAATGGTTATGAAGAACCTAGGGGCAGGACAGGAATAAAGATGCAGTCGTAGAGAATGGACTTGAGGACATAGGGAGGGGGAAGGGTAAATTGGGACGAAGTGAGGGAGTGGCATGGACATATATACACTACCAAAAGTAAAACAGCTAGTGGGAAGCAGCCTCATAGCACAGGAAGATCAGCTCGGTGCTTTGTGACCACGTAGAGGGGTGGGATAAGGAGGACGGGAGGGAGACGCAAGAGGGAAGAGATATGGGGATATATGTATATGTATAGCTGACTCACTTTGTTATACAGCAGAAACTAACACAGCATTGTAAAACAACTATACTCTAATAAAAATTAATTACAAGGAAGAATGAAATAATGCCATTTCAGCAACATGGATGAACATAGAGATTGTCATACTGATTGAAGTAAGTCAGACAGAGAAAGACAAATGTCATATGATATTCCCTCTAAGTGGAATCTTAAAAAAAGGCTACAAATGAACTTACCAAAAAACAGAAATAAAGTTATAGATATAAAAAACAAACTTATGGTAACCTGGGGGTAAGAGGGGGAGGGATAAATTGGAAGACTGAGATTGACACATACACACTACTATATATAAAAGAGATGACTAATAAGGACCTACTGTATAGCACAGGGAACTCTACTCAATACACTGTAATGGCCTATATGCGAAAATAATCTAAAAATGAGTGGGTATATGTATATGTTTCACTGATTCACTTTGCTGTACACCTGAAACTAACATAACATTTTAAATCAACTCCAATAAAAATTAAAAAAAAACACATAAGCTATCTGAGGGAAGTTTTCTAAAAGGAAAAGAAAAGGTTATGAATTCCAACATAAGAGTTATACACCTCATAATTCCGTCCAGTTTCACTTCAACTTAACTGAACAACCAACCAATGGACCTCTACATGCAGAGCTTCCTGCCTAGACATCATTAGTAAATGAGATGCAGTGGAGAAAACAAAGACATTAAGGGTGTGTCTGCATCATGAATTGTGAAATAATTAATTACTGCTGCTTCTGTGATCATGAGAATTCCAGGTGACATTTCTGCCAGCCCATTAAAGCTCATACTGTGACATTAAAAATATCTGAGCTATTACCTCTTCTCCAATATAATTTTCCCTCCATCTCTTTCAAAAACACCAAAAAGTGAATTACAAAGGGCCCTAATAGATTTTCACATAGCTTTGGAGTCTCTAAGTCTCTAAGATGTTCCCTCACTCACCATGAGGTTCATATTGAAATATAAACTGGTCCAATTGGCAAAGATACTCCACGATGGTAATGCGTGAAAAATGTTGAGTGCAGGTAACAACTGGAAACATAGGGGGTGTGTCACAATTTTAACACTTGAGTGTAAACCCAGATATAGGAGTCAGAAAGCATCAAACCAATTAATTCATCTGCTGCCTAATTTCCTGTGTTTAGTTGCTTAATTTCAGGGCTTAAATCTTGTATGATCTTACTTCATTTTAGATGGAGTCTCTGTTTTGTAGATATAGAAAAAACTACTGATTGAACCTGTGCTAACTCTTTCAAAATTCTTTGCCCCCAAAAAGAGAAATGACAGATAACAGAAGATGATCACAGAAGATATGATAAGATGAATCGAGTGCTTACCATATTTTGTGCTATGCATAACCTTGACACTCTATGCCTCATTTAATCTTCGAAACAATTATATAAGGTAGATAATGTAATTATCTGCATTTTACAGATAAAGAAACCAAGGGTAAGCAAGATTAAATTGATTGTCCAAAGCCACACAGCTTTAAGTGGCAGAGCTAGAATTCAAACCAAGATCTATCTGAGACTTGGGACAATACACTGAAAAAGTAGATATCATAAAAAAGAATTATTCAATTAAAATTAGTGCGTGTATATGGTGCTACTATAAATGAACCCCAAAGAGGTCATCTTCATAGCATAATAGTCATACTAAGTTATTAAATTATAGAGTAATGCAAAACCTAATCCAGACTACCCACTCAGATTTTAGATATTGCTGACAGTCATGGGCCAGCTCTTCAGAGCATGATATACTGAAGTTATATCCCATTTCAGAAACTTTCTTCCTCCTCTTTTAAGTACCCAACTTTGAGTTTTATAGAGGCTGCATTGTAACACTTTGCCTATTCTATATGTTCCCATAAAGAATTGGGCTTCCCTGGTGGCGCAGTGGTTGAGAGTCCGCCTGCCAATGCAGAGGACACGGGTTCGTGCCCCAGTCTGGGAAGATCCCACATGCCGCGGAGCGGCTGGGCCCGTGAGCCATGGCCGCTACGCCTGCGCGTCCGGAGCCTGTGCTCCGCAACAGGAGAGGCCACAACAGTGAGAGGCCTGCGTACCGCAAAAAATAAAATAAAATAAAATAAAATCTGTCTATGAAATGATTAAGGACCAAAACAATTCCTAAATTCTTACACTAAAGTGTCGAAACCAACAACAATGTGTATTAAAGTTAAAGCCTTATTGATACTTATTTTTAAAGTGTTATTTAAAATAATCTGTTTATATTTCTATCACCTATTCTAATGATTAACTTGAACTAAGTTCTCCTTTGATTTCCTTAGAATCATTAATATTTATCAGAAAACAATGACCATGTCTGTTAATTTGTATGCACAGCTTGCTTTGTAAATTTTTAATTTCTTACATATTTTATAGCAGAACACTTCTTATACTTAAGGTACAATGTAATATTTATGTTCATAAATGACTACCCAGCACAATAGATGTTAAAATGGTAATCTGTGTACAGAATATTGCTAACAATACTTTCCAGTCATCACTTTGTCTTTTATCTTGAACAGTATACATCCTAACTAATAAAAAAAGGCAAAATTCTCTGAACAAAGTTTATCCCAGTATGAAGGGTTTTATACCTGATTAATATAGTGACTCTGGGTCATCAATTGAAGGCTAAATTATCATTATCGTCATCATTGTGTAGGATGGTTCCAGGAAACTTCTTGAAGCATAGTGCTTAATCAGTGCAAACAAGTTCTTCAAACACCCTCTCAATGATGACATGAAGTATGTTATGAGTGGAGCCATAAGCAATCTGATGCAATGGCACAGACAAGCTAGGTTTCATTTTCTCTACCTGCTGTGGTATAAGACCTGAGTTGAATTTTGTCTTTTACAAAAATTGTATCATGATATCTCTATATTCTACTACAGGAAATGCCATTGAAACCATATCTATATTTTCATTTTCTTTTTTAAATTCTTTTTTATTTATTTATTTTTTAAACATCTTTATTGGAGTATAATTGCTTTACAATGGTGTGTTAGTTTCTGCTGTATAACAAAGTGAGTCAGCTATATGTATACATATATCCCCATATCCCCTCCCTCTTGTGTCTCAGAAAAAGTAGATATCATAAAAAAGAATTATTCAATTAAAATTAGTGCGTGTATATGGTGCTACTATAAATGAACCCCAAAGAGGTCATCTTCATAGCATAATAGTCATACTAAGTTATTAAATTATAGAGTAATGCAAAACCTAATCCAGACTACCCACTCAGATTTTAGATATTGCTGACAGTCATGGGCCAGCTCTTCAGAGCATGATATACTGAAGTTATATCCCATTTCAGAAACTTTCTTCCTCCTCTTTTAAGTACCCAACTTTGAGTTTTATAGAGGCTGCATTGTAACACTTTGCCTATTCTATATGTTCCCATAAAGAATTGGGCTTCCCTGGTGGCGCAGTGGTTGAGAGTCCGCCTGCCAATGCAGAGGACACGGGTTCGTGCCCCAGTCTGGGAAGATCCCACATGCCGCGGAGCGGCTGGGCCCGTGAGCCATGGCCGCTACGCCTGCGCGTCCGGAGCCTGTGCTCCGCAACAGGAGAGGCCACAACAGTGAGAGGCCTGCGTACCGCAAAAAATAAAATAAAATAAAATAAAATCTGTCTATGAAATGATTAAGGACCAAAACAATTCCTAAATTCTTACACTAAAGTGTCGAAACCAACAACAATGTGTATTAAAGTTAAAGCCTTATTGATACTTATTTTTAAAGTGTTATTTAAAATAATCTGTTTATATTTCTATCACCTATTCTAATGATTAACTTGAACTAAGTTCTCCTTTGATTTCCTTAGAATCATTAATATTTATCAGAAAACAATGACCATGTCTGTTAATTTGTATGCACAGCTTGCTTTGTAAATTTTTAATTTCTTACATATTTTATAGCAGAACACTTCTTATACTTAAGGTACAATGTAATATTTATGTTCATAAATGACTACCCAGCACAATAGATGTTAAAATGGTAATCTGTGTACAGAATATTGCTAACAATACTTTCCAGTCATCACTTTGTCTTTTATCTTGAACAGTATACATCCTAACTAATAAAAAAAGGCAAAATTCTCTGAACAAAGTTTATCCCAGTATGAAGGGTTTTATACCTGATTAATATAGTGACTCTGGGTCATCAATTGAAGGCTAAATTATCATTATCGTCATCATTGTGTAGGATGGTTCCAGGAAACTTCTTGAAGCATAGTGCTTAATCAGTGCAAACAAGTTCTTCAAACACCCTCTCAATGATGACATGAAGTATGTTATGAGTGGAGCCATAAGCAATCTGATGCAATGGCACAGACAAGCTAGGTTTCATTTTCTCTACCTGCTGTGGTATAAGACCTGAGTTGAATTTTGTCTTTTACAAAAATTGTATCATGATATCTCTATATTCTACTACAGGAAATGCCATTGAAACCATATCTATATTTTCATTTTCTTTTTTAAATTCTTTTTTATTTATTTATTTTTTAAACATCTTTATTGGAGTATAATTGCTTTACAATGGTGTGTTAGTTTCTGCTGTATAACAAAGTGAGTCAGCTATATGTATACATATATCCCCATATCCCCTCCCTCTTGTGTCTCCCTCCCACCCTCCCTATCCCACCCCTCTAGGTGGTTACAAAGCACCGAGCTGATCTCCCTGTGCTATGCTGCTGCTTCCTACTAGCTATCTATTTTACATTTGGTAGTGTATATATGTCAGTGCTACTCTTTCACTTTGTCCCACCTTACCCTTCCCCCTCCCTGTGTCCTCAAGTCCATTCTCTACGTCTGTGTCTTTATTTCTGTCCTGCCCTTAGGGTCTTCAGAACCTTTTTTTTATTTTTTAGATTCCATATATATGTGTTAGCATGCCATATTTGTTTTTCACTTTCTGACTTACTTCACTCTATATGACAGACTCTAGGTCCATCCACCTCACTACAAATAACTTAATTTCACTTCTTTTTATGGCTGAGTAATATTCCTTTTTATATATGTGCCACATCTTTTTTATCCATTCATCTGTCGATGGACACTTAGGTTGCATTTTTCTTTATTAATTTTGATAAAAGAGTTGGATTGCAACACTTGATTTTCTTTTTAAAAAGATTATTTCGGACCATTTGTCAAATACTTTTGTTGAAGACAAATGGGAACCTTCATGATAGCCCTTGCTTTCATTTTCTCAGTACCCATGAGTTCTGTCATGGTGACAGCATGTGTATTTTTTATACTTGTCTATGTATGGTCCACAGTAGGCACTTGATAAAGCCTCATTGAGTGAATGGGTACATAATCTATTAAGGATTCAGATGAAAATATACAGTATGGGAGATGTGTCACCCCTGTAAATTGGCTAGTATATTAGTTGGGTCCATGTTGGTATCCTGGATCTTTTTTTCTTACTGTGCACATTCTCCATAGATTATCTCATATACTCTCATAATTGGAACAACTATCTCAGTTTGTGACTCTCAAATCTCTGTCACTTCTCTTAGATATTTCTCCTAGGTTCCAGATTAACTATCCAGTTGCTTACTGAACACTTCCACCTGGATATTTATCTCCCATTTCATATACAGCACATCCATATTTGAACTCAACTCTATCCTCACATCTCAAATCGGTTTTTCTGTGTTCCCTGTCCTAACAAATGCCACCACTGTCTATCTAATTGTCCAATTAATAATCTGGATGTCATCTTTGATTCCACCTTCTCCCTCATCTCCTACATATAATCAACTGCTGACTCAGGTTGATTCTATCTCTTTTTAAAATTTATTTATTTTATTTATTTTTGGCTGCACTGGGTCTTCGTTGCTGCGTGCAAGCTGTCTCTAGTTGCGGTGAGTGGGGGCTACTCTTCGTGCGCTGCATGGGCTTCTCATTGAGGTGGCTTCGCTTGTTGAACTGCATGAGCTCTAGGTGCGTGGGCTTCAGTAGTTGTGGTGCATGGGCTCAGTAGTTGTGGCTGGTGGGCTCTACAGCACAGGCTCAGTAGTTGTGGTACACAGGCTTAGTTGCTCTGTGGCATGTGGGATCTTCCCAGACCAGGGCTTGAACCCATGTCGCCTGCATTGCCAGGTGGATTCTTAAACACTGTGCCACCAGGGAAGCCCTGATTCTATCTTTTTAATAAGTCTTCAGTTTATCAATTTCTTTTCATACTCACCTTAAATAAAAATACCATTATTTCTTACATGAACTACTGCAACAATCTCTTAACAGGTAGCCTTTCTTACAGTTTTGCTCCTCCCCAAATTCATTTTTCACAGAGTAGCTAAACAGAAACACTCAGTTAATAAACTCAAAATGCATTTTACCATATAATAACCAATAGACCAACTCATATTTATTCACCAAGCTTCAGCTTTATTTTCTTTTTACTTTGATTTTGGATAAGTACAATTTTCATGCTTCCAGAAAATCCCATACTTCACTTATCCTGGTACTTATCACATTATATCATAATTATCAATTTACTAGCCTGCATACCCCCATAGATTGTGAGCTCCTGGAAGGCAGGGGCCAGGTCTGTTTCATATACATGTCACCTAGCCAGTACTTGACACATAGTAAGTACTTAATAATGATTTGCCCTGTGAATAAAAGAAGGAAGAAAGGAATGAGGAAAAGAAGGGAAGGAGGGAGGAGGAATGATGAAGGAAAGAAAGAGAAAGGAAGAAAGAAAGA
>NW_020172679.1:168946-193669 GCF_003031525.2 Neophocaena asiaeorientalis asiaeorientalis
TTCTTTTTTATTTATTTATTTTTTAAACATCTTTATTGGAGTATAATTGCTTTACAATGGTGTGTTAGTTTCTGCTGTATAACAAAGTGAGTCAGCTATATGTATACATATATCCCCATATCCCCTCCCTCTTGTGTCTCCCTCCCACCCTCCCTATCCCACCCCTCTAGGTGGTTACAAAGCACCGAGCTGATCTCCCTGTGCTATGCTGCTGCTTCCTACTAGCTATCTATTTTACATTTGGTAGTGTATATATGTCAGTGCTACTCTTTCACTTTGTCCCACCTTACCCTTCCCCCTCCCTGTGTCCTCAAGTCCATTCTCTACGTCTGTGTCTTTATTTCTGTCCTGCCCTTAGGGTCTTCAGAACCTTTTTTTTATTTTTTAGATTCCATATATATGTGTTAGCATGCCATATTTGTTTTTCACTTTCTGACTTACTTCACTCTATATGACAGACTCTAGGTCCATCCACCTCACTACAAATAACTTAATTTCACTTCTTTTTATGGCTGAGTAATATTCCTTTTTATATATGTGCCACATCTTTTTTATCCATTCATCTGTCGATGGACACTTAGGTTGCATTTTTCTTTATTAATTTTGATAAAAGAGTTGGATTGCAACACTTGATTTTCTTTTTAAAAAGATTATTTCGGACCATTTGTCAAATACTTTTGTTGAAGACAAATGGGAACCTTCATGATAGCCCTTGCTTTCATTTTCTCAGTACCCATGAGTTCTGTCATGGTGACAGCATGTGTATTTTTTATACTTGTCTATGTATGGTCCACAGTAGGCACTTGATAAAGCCTCATTGAGTGAATGGGTACATAATCTATTAAGGATTCAGATGAAAATATACAGTATGGGAGATGTGTCACCCCTGTAAATTGGCTAGTATATTAGTTGGGTCCATGTTGGTATCCTGGATCTTTTTTTCTTACTGTGCACATTCTCCATAGATTATCTCATATACTCTCATAATTGGAACAACTATCTCAGTTTGTGACTCTCAAATCTCTGTCACTTCTCTTAGATATTTCTCCTAGGTTCCAGATTAACTATCCAGTTGCTTACTGAACACTTCCACCTGGATATTTATCTCCCATTTCATATACAGCACATCCATATTTGAACTCAACTCTATCCTCACATCTCAAATCGGTTTTTCTGTGTTCCCTGTCCTAACAAATGCCACCACTGTCTATCTAATTGTCCAATTAATAATCTGGATGTCATCTTTGATTCCACCTTCTCCCTCATCTCCTACATATAATCAACTGCTGACTCAGGTTGATTCTATCTCTTTTTAAAATTTATTTATTTTATTTATTTTTGGCTGCACTGGGTCTTCGTTGCTGCGTGCAAGCTGTCTCTAGTTGCGGTGAGTGGGGGCTACTCTTCGTGCGCTGCATGGGCTTCTCATTGAGGTGGCTTCGCTTGTTGAACTGCATGAGCTCTAGGTGCGTGGGCTTCAGTAGTTGTGGTGCATGGGCTCAGTAGTTGTGGCTGGTGGGCTCTACAGCACAGGCTCAGTAGTTGTGGTACACAGGCTTAGTTGCTCTGTGGCATGTGGGATCTTCCCAGACCAGGGCTTGAACCCATGTCGCCTGCATTGCCAGGTGGATTCTTAAACACTGTGCCACCAGGGAAGCCCTGATTCTATCTTTTTAATAAGTCTTCAGTTTATCAATTTCTTTTCATACTCACCTTAAATAAAAATACCATTATTTCTTACATGAACTACTGCAACAATCTCTTAACAGGTAGCCTTTCTTACAGTTTTGCTCCTCCCCAAATTCATTTTTCACAGAGTAGCTAAACAGAAACACTCAGTTAATAAACTCAAAATGCATTTTACCATATAATAACCAATAGACCAACTCATATTTATTCACCAAGCTTCAGCTTTATTTTCTTTTTACTTTGATTTTGGATAAGTACAATTTTCATGCTTCCAGAAAATCCCATACTTCACTTATCCTGGTACTTATCACATTATATCATAATTATCAATTTACTAGCCTGCATACCCCCATAGATTGTGAGCTCCTGGAAGGCAGGGGCCAGGTCTGTTTCATATACATGTCACCTAGCCAGTACTTGACACATAGTAAGTACTTAATAATGATTTGCCCTGTGAATAAAAGAAGGAAGAAAGGAATGAGGAAAAGAAGGGAAGGAGGGAGGAGGAATGATGAAGGAAAGAAAGAGAAAGGAAGAAAGAAAGAAAGAAAGAAAGAAAGAAAGAAAGAAAGAAAGAAAGAAAGAAAGAAAGAAAGAAAGAAAGAAAAGAAAGGGTTAAAACCAAAGAAAGAAAGAAAGAAAGAAAGAAAGAAAGAAAGAAAGAAAAGAAAGGGTTAAAACCATCCATCCAATTATTCCAGTTTTACTTGAGGCTGAGAGACAAAGTAGTGGAGTCTTTAAAAGCATGGATGTTGTTCAGAGTGTATACGTCATTGGAATCAATCAACTGAGGAAATGGGGGAATTGGATATGCCTTCAAAAGAGGCTTTTGTTTTTTAACATCTTTATTGGAGTATAATTGCTTTACAATGGTGTGTTAGTTTCTGCTTTATAACAAAGTGAATCACCTATACATATATATATATATATATACATATATATATCCCCATATCTCCTCCCTCTTGTGACTCCCTCCCTCCCACCCTCCCTATCCCACCCCTCTAGGTGGTCACAAAGCACTGAGCTGATCTCCCTGTGCTATGCGACTGTTTCCCACCTCCTATCTATTTTAAATTTGGTAGTGTATATATGTCCATGCCACTTTCTCACTTTGTCCTTCCCCCTCAAGGAAGGAGGAGGGGGAAGCTTACCCTTCCCCCTCCCCATATCCTCAAGTCCATTCTCTACTAGGTCTGCTTCTTTATTCCCATCTTGCCCCTAGGTTCTTCATGACCATTTTTTTTGCTTTCTTTTGTTTTGTTTTTCAGATTCCATATATATTTGTCAGCATACGGTATTTCTTTTTCTTGGTCTGATTAATTCACTCTGAATGACAGACTCTAGGTCCATCCACCTCACTACAAATAATTCAATTTCATTTCTTTTTATGGCTGAGTAATACTCCATTGTATAAATGTGCAACATCTTCCTTACCCATTCATCTGTTAATTGACACTTAGGTTGCTTCCATGTCCTGGCTATTGTAAATACAGCTGCAGTGAACATTATGGTACATGATACTTTTTGAATTATGGTTTCCTCAGGATATATGCCCAGTAGTGGGATTGCTAGGTCATAACATAGTCCGAAGCCAGGGAGCCTGATTCCTCCAGCTCCATTTTTCATTCTCAAGACTGCTTTGGCTATTCGGGGTCTTTCGTGTTTCCATACAAATTGTGAAATTTTTTGTTGTAGTTCTGTGAAAAATGCTGTTGGTAATTAGATAGGGATTGCATCGAATATGTACATTGTTTTGGGTAGTATAGTTATTTTTACAATGTTGATTCTTCCAATCCAAGAACATAGCATATCTCTCCATCTGTTTCTATTATTTAAAATTTTTTCATCGGTGTCATAGTTTTCTGCATACAGGTTTTTTTTCTCCTTTAGTTAGGTTTATTCCTAGATATTTTATACTTTTTGTTGCCATGGTGAATGGGAGTGTTTTCTTAATTTCAGTTTCAGATTTTTCATCATTAGTGTATAGGAATGCAAGAGATTTCTGTGCATTAATTTTGTATCGTGCTACTTTACCAAATTCATTGATTAGCTCTAGTGGATTTCTGGTACAGTCTTCAGGATTCTCTATGTATAGTATCATGTCATTTGCAAACAGTGACAGCTTTACTTCTTCTTTTCCGATTTGGATTCATTTCATTTCTTTTTCTTTTATCATCGCTGGGGCTGAAACTTCCAAAACTATGTTGAATAATACTGGTGAGAATGGGCAACCTTGTCTTGTTTCTGATCTTAGTGGAAATGCTTTCAGTTTTTCACCATTGAAGACAACGTTGGCTGTGAGTTTTTCATATATGACTTTTATTATGCTGAGGTAAGTTCCCTCTATTCCTACTTTCTGGAAGTTTTTATCATAAATGGCGGTTGAATTTTGTCGAAAGCTTTCTCTGCATCTGTTGAGATGATCATATGTTTTTTCTCCTTCAATTTGTTAATATGGTGTATCACATTGATTGATTTGTGTATATTGAAGATCTTTGTATTCCTGGGATAAACTGCACTTGATCATGGTGTACGATCCTTTTAATGTGCTGTTGGATTCTGTTTGCTAATATTTTGTTGAGGAGTTTTGCACCTATGTTCCTCAGTGATATTGGCCTGTGGCTTTTTTTCTTTGTGACATATTTGTCTGTTTTTTGTATCAGGGTGGAAGGTTTTTAATCACAGTTTCAATTTCAGTGCTTGTGATTGGTCTTTTCATATTTTCTTTTTCTTCCCGGTTCAGTCTCATGAGGTCATTCGTTTCTAAGTATTTATCCATTTCTTACAGGTTGTCCATTTTATTGGCATAGAGTTGCTCATAATAATCTCTCATGATCCTTTGTATTTCTGCAGTGTCAGTTGTTACTTCTCCTTTTTCATTTCTAATTCTATTGATTTGAGTCTTCTCCCTTTTTTCCTGATGAGTCTGGCTAATGGTTTATCAATTTTGTTTATCGACTCAAAGAACCAGCTTTTAATTTTATTGATCTTTGCTATCATTTCTTTCATTTCTTTTTCATTTATTTCTGATCTGATCTTTATGATTTCTCTCCTTCTGCTAACTTTGGGATTTGTTTTTTATTCTTTCTCCAATTGCTTTAGGTGTAAGGTTAGGTTGTTTATTTGAGATGTTTCTTGATTCTTAAGGTAGGATTGTATTGCTATAATCTTCACTCTTAGAACTGCTTTTGCTGCATCCCATAGGTTTTGGGTCAACGTGTTTTCATTGTCTTTTGTTTCTAGGCATTTTTTGATTTCCTCTTTGATTTCTTCAGTGATCACTTGTTATTAAGTAGTGTATAGTTTAGCCTCCATGTGTTTGTATTTTTTACAGTTTTTTTTTCCTGTAATTGATATCTAGTCTCATAGCATTGTGGTCAGAAAAGATACTTAATATGATTTCAATTTTCTTAAATTTACCAGGGCTTTATTTGTGACCCACGATATGATCTTTCCTAGAGAATGTTCCATGAACACTTAAGAAGAAAGTGTAATCTTCTGTTTTTGGATGGAATGTCCTATAAGTATCAGTTAAGTCCATCATGTTTAATATATCATTTAAAGCTTGTGTTCCCCTATTTATTTTCATTTTAGATGATCTGTCCATTGGTTAAAGTGGGTTGTTAAACTTCCCTACGATGATCGTGTTACTGTCGATTTCCCTATTATGGCTGTTAACATTTGCCTCATGTATTGAAGTGTTCCTATGTTGGGTGCATAAATAATTACAATTGTTATATCATGTTTTTGGACTGATCCCTTGATCATTATGTAATGGTCTTCTTTGTCTCTTGTAATAGTCTTTGTTTTAAAGTCTATTTCTTCTGATATGAGAATTGCTACTCCAGCTTTCTTTTGATTTCCATTTGTATTGAATATCATTTTCCATGCCCTCTCTTTCAGTCTGTATGTGTCCCTAGGTCTGAAGTGGGTCTCTTGTAGACAGCATATGTATGGGTCTCGTTTTTGTGTACATTCAGCCAGTCTATGTCTTTTGGTTGGAGCATTTCATCCATTTACATTTAAGGTAATTATTGATATGTATGTTCCTATTCCCGTTTTCTTAATTGTGTTGTGTTTGTAATTGTAGGTCTTTTCCTTCTCTTGTGTTTCCTGTCTAGAGAAGTTCCTTTAGCATTTGCTGTAAAGCTGGTTTGGTGGTGCTGAATTCTCTTAGCTTTTGCTTGTCTGTAAAGGTTTTAATTTCTCCATCAAACCTGAATGAGGTCCTTGCTGTGTAGAGTAATCTTGGTTGTAGGTTTTTCCCCTTCATTACTTGAAATATGTCCTGCCAGTCCCTTCTGGTTTGCAGAGTTTCTGCTGAAGGATTAGCTGTTAACCTTATGGGGATTCCTTTCTGTGTTCTTTGTTGTTTTCCCCTTGCTGCTTTTAATATTTTTTCTTGTATTTAATTTTTGATAATTTGACTAATATGTGAAAAAGAGAAAAAGAAAGAAAGAAGATAAAATAAAAATGTTATTAAAATAAAAAATAATTATTAAAAAATTTATTCTAAAAAGTAAAAACAAACAAAATAATGGATGGACAGAATCCTAGGACAAATGGTGAAAGCAAAACTATGCAGGCAAAATCTCACACAGAAGCATACACATACACACTCACAAAAAGAGGAAAAGGGGAAAAAATAATCTATCTTGCTCCCAAAGTCTACCTCCTCAATTTGGGATGATTCGTTGTCTATTCAGGTATCCCACAGATGGAGGGTACATCAAGTTGTTTGTGGATATTTAATCCGCTGCTCCTGAGGCTGCTGGGAGAGATTTCCCTTTCTCTTCTTTGTTCGCACAGCTCCCGGGGTTCAGCTTTGCATTTGGCTTTGCCTCTGCTTGTAGGTCGCCTGAGGCCGTCTGTTCTTTTCTCAGACAAGATGGGGTTAAAGGAGCAGCTGATATGGGGGCTCTGTCTCACCCAGGCTGGGGAGAGGGAGGGGTATGGATGCGGGGTGAGCCTGCGGCAGCAGAGCCCAGTCGGACATTGCAACAGCCTGAGGCGTGCTTTGTATTCTCCCCGGGAAGTTGTCCCTGGATCCCGGGATCCTGGCAGTGGCAGGCTGCACAGGCTCCTGGGAGGGGAGGTGTGGATAGTGACTTGTGCTTGCACACAGGCTTCTTGGTGGCTGCAGCAGCAGCCTTAGGGTGTCATGCCCGTCTCTGGGGTTTGCGATGATTGTCGTGGCTGGCGCCTGTCTCTGGAGCTCCTTTAAGCAGCGCTCTTAATCCCCTCTGCTTGTGCACAAGGAAACAAAGAGGCAAGAAGAAGTCTCTTGCCTCTTTGACAACTCCAGACATTTTCCTGGACTCTCTCCGTGCTAGCTGTGGCGCACTAGCCCCCTTCAGGGGTGTTCACACAGCCAACCCCAGTCCTTTCCCTGGGGTCTGTCCTCCGAAGCCCGAGCCTCAGCTCCCAGCCCACGCCTGTCCCGGCGGGTGAGCAGACAAGCATCTCGGGCTGTTCAGTGCTGCCCGGCACCAATCCTCTCTGTGGGAATCTCTCTGCTTTACCCTCCACACCCCTGTGGCTGTGCTCTCCTCCACGGCTCCGAAGCTTCCCCCCTCCACCACCCATAGTCTCTGCCTGGGAAGGGGCTTCCTAGTGTGTGGAGACCTTTCCTCCTTCACAGCTCCCTCCCACTTGTGCAGGTCCCGTCCCTATTCTTTTGTCTCTGTTTTTTCTTTTGCCCTACCCAGATACATGGGGAGTTTCTTGCCTTTTGGAAGGTCTGAGGTCTTCTGCCAGCGTTCAGTAGGTGTTCTGTAGGAGTTGTTCCACATATAGATGTATTTCTGAAGTATTTGTGGGGAGGAAAGTGATCTCCACGTCTACTCTTCTGCCATCTTGAAGCTCCTCTCCAAAAGAGGCTTTTCATGATACATTTAAGAGTGGAATGAGACATGGGTAGGTATTCTGGAGAAAACATTTTTGACTGAGGACACAGGTTTTATTTACTGTTGTTGTTCTTGCTATGTTTTGTTCTTAATTCCAAGTGAAGATAATAGCTGCAAGATCTTAGTATATTGAAAGCCAAGATGTGCCATAAGAGCTGTACCATGATAGTCATCCTTTTGGTCTGGAGTGATGAGTGTATCTGCTCTTTGTCTCTCTCCAGCAAGGGCTAGAGAGTCTTAGCTGGGTTCCTAACTTTCCTAATCCAGGGTGTCATTAAGTTGATTGTTTTTGAAGTCTATTGAATGATTCATGTGGGCTATGAGGGCCTATATTTGTAGTTTGTTCTATCACTTTACATGGCTATTCTGTGATTGGCACTTCTTGTACTTTTACATTTATGTAAATTATATGTTTAAAGTATGTTTCCTAAGCAAGGACCCCTGATTTTTGTAGTAAACATGGTGAAAGATCACATCCTAGAGCCCGACAAAAAAACCCTATAGTATGTCATGATATCCTTTAGGGGCAGGTCAGAGACAAAGTGGGGATGAGAGAGGAAGAGAATGACTGCTTAACTCTTTCATTTCCTGAAAGCAAATAAAACAGAGTTCCTTGTTTATCTTATTTAGGGAAAGGGAATTTAGAATTATGTAGCTTTGCTACAATAAGGATGGCTCTGTTTCTCTTCTTTTTGTTACTCCTGGCCACACCACTTTCTTTGGAAAGAACATCTGAAAATAATCAACTTGGAGCCTCAAGTTGGCTTTGTGCCCCAACAAAATACGCCTTGAAGTGAGGACTTCTTACAAAACCACATAGAAAGTATTCACCAGGTGCTAGAAAACGACAGATTCTACCTATCCATAAAAATAATTCAAGCAGAGAAGACCAATCAATGTGAATAAATAAATTCAAAAAATGAAGACAATAGGAACTTCGCATCTGGATTAGTCTGACAATACAGATTCCCTGCTTTTTTTTAATATCAAGAAACAAAACTAGAAAGTCTCTTTCTTAAATCTTCACTTGAAAAAATTTCCCATTACTCTTCTGACTACAAATCTTGATTTATTTAAACACCATTTTCAAACTCAAAAATATATAAACCATAGAACAACATTCACAGTTAAAGTTTTGGTTCAACTGAAAAGCTCAGCTATTTAACCAGCAAATCTTTTGTCTTGCAAAATCTGTTTCAATTCTTTTTTTCCAAAGTGCGGTTAATCTGACAGGAGGGAATGAGAAGAGGAAAGAATGTTTAATGAGGAAAGTGAAAGAGAAAGACAGAGATAGAGAGAGAGAGAAAGAGAGAGAGAGAGAGAGAGAGAGAGAGAGAGAGAGGGAGAGAGAGAGAGGAGAGAGGAGAGAGGAGAGAGGAGAGAGAGTTAGTTTGCCAGGGAAGCAGGGCTTCTCTTCACTTTTTCCTAGAAATACTTTCTACTTACTCCTTTTCATCAAAATCTGTCACCATTTAAAGTAACAATTACAAAGCTAGAGAGTTTCTTTTTATTTTAAATGACTGGTTTAGTTTTTTTTTAACATAACACAAATAATGTATGAACATATTCTTATTGTAGAAAATTTAAACACTACAGACATATATGCTGTAAAAAGTGGCAGGTCCATTAGACATGCCCACCGCATCCGAATCCACACCCCAGTAGTAGCTATTGCTAACAGTTTGATGTTTATCTTTCCTATCCACCTTAGAAAACATTTTTAAATCTTAAAAAATATTATACTTCCAAAAAGCAAGGACCATGTTTACGTGTTTTTTAAATTTTTACCCAGAACTTCATACACTGCAATCCCGTAAAGCTTTTGGTTTCATTTTGCAGAGGAATTTTACAAAAGACATGTTTATCTTAGTTTCTCAGGCAACGAAGTACCAAAAGGACCTCCACAGAAGGCTGTTTCAATTATTAAACCATTTCACTTGGACCCAGAAGAACAGTGGGTTATTATAGGCTTCAACATACATATTCTTAATTAAGTGGGCACAACACATATTTTTCATTGATACCAGAAATATATTTTCCTCAGTAAGTCTACTCAGGCAGAGTGTAGAAGAGCAAATACCTAATGAGTTTAATCAATTCACTACTAATGTTGGTTCTCAAATTAAATGTTTTAAACCCTCAATTGCTGAGCTGTTGGTGTGAGGAATTTACAAAGCTGCCTCAAGTCTCTTCTTTACTGTTGTTGGATCAATAGGCTATATATTAATAATAGTGAATTTTCCTGAAGAGTCAATTAATAAACATGTATTTATTAGGCATGTGCTATATGCTTGTTCATGAGCTAAGCATTGTGGGGGATGCAAAGGGTTCGCTTATTCACATTCTCTTTGTCCTCAGTGAGTCTAGCTGGTAAGATAAAGCACAAATACATCAAAAAGCTAAAAACAAAACTGTGTGGTATTGAGTATCAATGCAAAATAGGTACCTGGAGATGGCCTCACAGAGGCAGTGGCACATGGGCTAGGGCTTAAAATTAGGTAGGTAGAATTTAATTAGCTTATTAGAAATGTTAAAAGCAAGGTTCCTGGAATCCAACTACCTGGATTACATACCCTGGTTTCAAAACTTGCTGGTCATGTGATCTTAGAAAGGTACTTATTAATCTTTTTGCTTCAGTTACCTCATCAGTAAAATAAGGATGTTAATAATACTACTTACCTCATAAGATTGTGGTGAGTATAAATTGAGATAATACCTGTAAAACACTTAGTACTAGGTGTATAGTACATAATTGATAACTCTTAGCTATTTCTATATAGATTATCACTGTGATGAAAGAAATATTGAATTGCCCAATCTCTGTGTAGCATAGCATTATACAGCGACATTCTTTCATTCTTTTTAAAGCTCTCATTTAATATACTTATTAATTAATCTTAAATTGTACCTTTTACTTTTCACTCTGTACTCTTCTGTATAATTTGGATTTTTTACATTCAATTCTTTTTTATACATCTTTATTAGGATATAATTTACATACCATACATTTGCTCATTTTAACTGTATGATTTTAAGTGTATGATTTAATGAGTTTTATTACATTTACAGAGTTGTGAAATCATCACCACAATCGAATTCTAGAACATTTCCATCACCCCTAAAAGAAACATCATACCCATATGCTATAGCAAACTATTATATTTCATGTGCATGTTTCATTGTTTTTAATTTTTAAAAAATCAAGAGAGAAAAAATTTAATAAACGAGAAGCTGATGGTAAACCTAGAAGTCAATTAATAAACTATGAGTGCTTCTTTCCAAAACAATGCCACCACACAAAATTATACTTTTAAAACTTGGCTCACTGTGTCAAATTACACTATTTCAGTAGTAAGTTTGCCTCCATTTCTAAAAAGCACTTCTAGAGCTTAAAACAACCCCTTTATGTAGTTTAAAAATACACCCGGGGAAGTTGTTCTAAAATATTTTCAGTCGATTGGCCCATTTAATGGGGCAAAAGAACCACCCACTCCATTTGCTCCTGCTTTTCTCCAGAAAACCCAACCAAATCTCCACAGAATTAGGAAAAGGCCTACTTTTGATGAGATGCAATGAGGTAATGTCTGCATTTTTATTAAAAACAGAAATTCTGAATGTATAACATTAACTGAAGAATAGGAATTGTTATATTATTTTTATTAATGGTATAAGATAGCCTATGGGCCACTTGGAGGACCCATATGGACCATGAATTGCAAACCAAAGTTCTATGTCAGAGTGATCTCAGAAGTGTGACATACTGGGAATGATCACATAGGCATAGAGTCAGGCAAACCTAGGCTTGAATTTTGAGCCACTCAGTAACTGCAAGACCTTAGGCAAATCACTTAACCTTTCTCAGCCTGTTTCTCTTTCTTAAAATAAAGGAGTAATACCTACCTTGTTGAGTTATTGTGAGCATTAAGTGAGAACACGCATGGAAAGAACATAGCATTTAGCAGAAAACAAATATTACTTTCTTTCCTCTGCTTCCTTTATTTTCTTCCCTCCTTCCTCCTTTATCCCTCTGTCTTTCTCTTCCTTGTTTCTTCCTTCTTTCCTTTCTTTTTTCTTTTGTCATGGCATTTGTTTTCTTTCTAATGGCTCTAAGGAAATTGTATAAAATGTCCCTTTTAAAAGATCAACACCCAATGAATCCATTTCTGTACACAAAAAGTCACAAGAATGTGATCATAACATTCAAGCTGGCTCATTTCATATCCAAATCTTTTCTCATCATCTTCTGCCACTACCTTTTTTCCCCTTAAGTATAGCTGAGCTTTGATGATTCAAATCAAGTTTCATGTAAAAACAGGTTTTTCAAAGTCGTATCATTACATATATTCTTATGTTTTCAAACCACTCCCTCTCAATTCCTGCTTATTTTATGTTAAATTATATTTTGATGATTGGTTTTTGGAAGGTGCCCTGTACAATAAGTTATTTGCAGAAGTATACCTGATTTGATATTTGCATACTCGACGGTTCTCTGAGGTAAGAGTTGTGAACCTGGAAAATGACTGAAATTTCTGTTTTATATTCACATGATGGCAGCAAAATGTTAATGGAAAAATATTTGCTTATGAGTTTCTCACACTTCACTGTGTTGTAGTAAATATGGCTTAGCATGAACTCACATTGTTACTGGAACTGTGCCTACAGAAACTGCCCTGGTAATGTGTTTGCATGGCACATAATTCAGTGCATGTTGTAACTTGTTCCTAACTATTGTACATACCAGTTTGAACAATGTGCAATATCCAAGCATAAAATTAAGACCTATGTTTTTCATTATGTCTGTTGAATTTCCCTGATTTTAAGAGTAGTGTGACCCTCAAATCATAAAACAATAAAAATCAACATAAAACATAAAAGTCAAAGGTGCCTGGGAAATACTAGATAAAATGAACAGGTGAGACTTGTTAGTTAATTTCACCACTACTTGGTTACCTGGGAAGTCCACTTCTAGTCAAGCCATAGCAAAGAGAGTGTTCTTATCAAAGAGTTAATGCCCTGCCCTGAGATATGAGCTTTGGCATTTAGGAAGTGCCCTCACTTGTTCAGACCACTCTAACTTATTGAAGGGTAGCTATAGAGAACAGCAGCACAAAGTAACAACACTTCCTGGAAACTAAAGTTCCAAAATTAGAGGTAGGCACAGCTGAAATGTAAGGACCAAGTGGAGGGAGAGAGTAATAAACAGAGAGGTAGAAGGTAAGGGGAAAATCATTAGGGCATTTGACCATTTGAAAGACTTGGATTTTTACTTTGAATGTTATGTCACTTGAGAGTTGTGAGAAGGGGAATTACATGATCTGATTCCTGTTTTAAAGAAATTATTCTGGCTTGTTTGTTGAGAATACACTATAGTGGGGACAAGGGCAGAAGAAGGAAATCAGTTTGTAAGGCGTTGTAATATCACAGGCAAGAGATTATTGTAGCTTGGATCAGAAGAAGTGGTGAGAATTTGTCATATTCTAGACATATTTTTAAAAGGATGGAGGGTAGTAGAATAATAAAGACCTTATATTACAAGCCCCTAAAAGCTCAATACCAATATAGTTAACAGAACTTATACCACCACAACTCATAATCACAAGATAATAAATGTTTGTGGGAATTAGGAACATAAAGGCATATTTCTGTTTTGAAACCACTGTCCTATCAACTCTCCCACCCTCCCCTGATTAATTTCTTAGATGATAATATACTCAAGCTGGTTTTACATGACTTCTCAGATCAATTGTACTATGGGTCAATCATTACCCAGCCAGTTGGCGTACAATTAATCAGTCCTATCCTGTCTTAATGATCGAATAAGGCCTGATTTGAGTAATAATTTCATAGAATTTTCAAGCTCAAAGGTGCTTTGGAAATCATCTAGTTTAGAGATTACCAACCTTTTTGAGTATAGAGACCCTTTTTAACTTTGCAAAATGTGGTGGCTCTCCCAAGATAATGGTGGCACTTTTAGTAGCTGTTGATTGAGAAAATACATAATAACAAAAAACTACAATTGATTCAATACCGGTTTTGAATGAATGTGTATTTTATTAATCTCAACAGCATTTACATACACATATTGCAATACCTATTATTTACATACTATACAAACTATGTTCAATGGACATATGAATTCATGTACTCTTCCCCCACTCCTACCTCAAAGACTCCTTGGTTCACAGGTTCAAATCACTAAGATTCAATTCTTACTTTCTACATTCCATGGCCAATTTTGCAGGTGGAAAAATTTACATTCAAATGGGCTGAGTGATTTGAGGGTGTTAGTTAGCATCAGTACTGGGACAGGAGAGCAGAACTGTAGGGAAAAGGACAAAGTTTTATACTTGCTAGGAGAACCTAACTTGAAGCACAGCTCTCAAGCTAGTCCCCTATTCTCTTCAAGCCTCAGTTTCTTTATCCATAAAGAAAAGACAAACCTTAGAGAATTGTGCTGAGCATTAAAAGAGATAACGCACATGTCTTTTCATAGAAATGTGCTATACAATGGAAATATAGAACTGGACTCCCTGTTGAGCCACTATGAATTATTTCTATCAGCTTTATGACAACACCTGGCCATGTCATTGTGATGATTCTGATGCTGAAATCAAATGAAATGCATGACATCAATTTGTTCAACACTAGATAACAGCTCAAACCACCATTCAAAATGAAGAAGACTGAATGAGTGTCATGATGTGGACATTACCTCAGTTAATGACCAATATTTATATTTCCTTGTTTTCTCTGCTTTGCTGTGTCTGTTTCTGAATTCAGGAAGACTCAATTGGATTCATTCCAGGGCCACAAGGATGGTTCAACATACACAAATCAATCAATATGATACACCACATCAACAAAAGAAGAGACAAAAACTGCATGATCATCTCAATAGATGCAGAACAACATTGGATAAAATTCAACATCCATTCATGACAAAAACTCTTAATCAAAGTGGGTATAGAGGGAACACAATTCAACATAACAAAAGCTATTTATGATAAACCCACAGCCAACATAATATTCAATGGTAAAAAGCTGAAAGACTTCCTGCTAAAATCTGGAACAAGATAAGAATGCCCACTCTCACTACTTCTATCCAACACAGTATTGGAAGTCCTAGCCCCAGCAATAAGACAAAAAAAAAAAATATCCAAATTGGAAGGGAAGAGGTAAAATTGTCATTATATACGATACTATATATAGAAAACCCTAAAGACTACACACAAAAACTACTAGAACTGATAAACAAATTCAGCAAGGTAGCAGGATACAAGATTAACATACAGAAATCAGCTGCATTTCTTTACACTAACAATGAAATATCAGAAAAGGAAAGTAAAAAAACAATACGTTTTAAAATCGCATCAAAAAATACTTAGGAATAAACCAGATCAAGGAGGTGAAAGACTTATATGCTGAGAACTATAAAACATTAATAGGGCTTTCCCTAACAACAGTGAGAGGCCCACATACTGCAAAAAAAAAAAAAAACATAAAGTAAATTGAAGATGATTTGAAGAAATGGAAAGATAGTCTACCCTCTTGGATTGGAAGAATTAATATTGTTAAAATGACCATACTTTTCAAAGCAATCTACAGATTTAATGTGATCCCTATCAAGTTACCCATGACATTTTTCACAGAATTAGAACAAATATCTTAAAATTTATATGGAACCATAAAAGACCCAGAATTGCCAAAGCAACCCTGAGGAAACAGAGCAAAGCAGGGGGCATAACCCTCCCAGACTTCAGACAAAGCTACAGTAATCAAAACAGTATGGTACTGGCATAAAAATAGACATATGAATCAATGGAACAGAGCAGAGAGCCCAGAAATAAACCCACACACCTGTAGTCAATTAATCTTCAACAAAGGAGGCAAGAATATACAATGGAGAAAAGACAGACTCTTTGGCAAGCGTTGTTGGGAAAGCTGGACAGCCACATGTAAATCAATGAAGTTAGAACACACCCTCACACCACACACAAAAATAAACTCAAAATGGCTTAAAGACTTAAATATAAGACATGACACCATAAAACTCTTAGAAGAGAACATAGGCAAAACATTCTCTTACATAAATCATACCAATGTTCTCTTAGGTCAGTCTCCCAAGGCAACAGAAATAAAAGCAAAAATAAACAAACGGGGATCTAATCAAACTTATGTTTTTGCACAGTAAAGGAAACCATAAAAAAAAAAAAAGACAACCTATGGAATGGGAAACAATATTTGCAAATGATGCAACTGACAAGGGCTTAATTTCCAAAACATGAAAACAGCTCATACAGCTCAATAACAAAAAGAAACAAACAACCCAGTCAAACAATGAGCAGAAGACTGAAACAGACATTTCTCCAAAGAAGACATACAGATGGCCAATAGGCACATGAAAAGATGTTCAACATCACTAATTATTAGAGAAATACAAATAAAAACTACAATGAGGTACAACCTCACACTGGTCAGAATGGCCATCATTAAAAAGTCTACCAATAGGACTTCCCCGGCAGTCCAGTGGTTAAGACTCCATGCTTCCATTGCATGGGGCATGGGTTCAATCCTGGTTGGGGAACTAGGATCCCACATGCCACAAGGCATGGCCAAAAAAAATGTCTACAAATAACAAATGCTGGGGGTGTGTGTGGAGAAAAGGGAACCCTCCTACACTATTGGTGGGAATGTAAATTGGTGCAGCCACTATGGAGAACAGTATGCAGGTTCCTCAAAAAACTAAAAACAGAGTTGCCATATGATCCAGCAATCCCACTCGTGGGCATATATCCAGAGAAAACTATAATTTGAAAAGATACATGCATGCTTATGTTCATTGCAGCACTATTTATAATAGCAAAGGCATGGAAGCAATCTAAATGTTCATCAAGAGATGAATATATATATGTATACACATACACACATGATGGAATACTACTCAGCCATAAAAAAGAATGAAATAATGCCATTTGCAGCAACATGGATGGACCTGGTGATTATCATATTAACTGAATTAAGTCAAAAGGGGAAAGACAAATACCGTATGATATCACTTATATATGAAATATAAAATATGACATGAATGAACTTACCTATGAAACAGAAACAGACTCACAGACATAGAGAACAGACTTGTGATTGCCAAGGTTTGGGGGGTTAGGGGAGAGATGGATTGGGAGTTTAAGATTAGCAGATGCAAACTATTATACATAGAATGGATAAGTAACAAGTTCCTATGGTATAGCACAGGGAACTATATTCAGGATCCTGTAATAAATCATAATGAAGAAGAATATGAAAAAGAATTTATATATATATATAACTGAATCACTTTGTTGTACACCAGAAACTAACACAACACTGTAAATCAACTATACTTCAATAAAAATAAATTAAAAATAAAACGGAAGACTCAATGGTGTTTCTCTCATAATCGGAATTCTTCTTGGGTGTTTCTGGTACTATTTCTGTTACAAAGTGGTCAATAAATTATATGGACTTTAGAATCAAAGATAGTGGTTAAATGGAACTTTCTGAAACTCAGTATTGGGGGCATATAAATTTAGGTTAGAAGAAACTTCGAGCTGGTTATTTGCCTGTGATGATCACGTGTTATGTCAGTAGCCATTGCTATTAGTTAGCATATATGAGTCAAATCACCTTTGCTCTTTTCTAAGGTGAATTTAAAACAATATTCCCATAATTAAGAGAAAATAATATGAAATCTAGACATTTTGTTTTAGTCATACTCTCAAATCAAGCATATCATGTTTTCCAGGCAACTACCCTAGACTATGCAAACAGATTTTAAATATGTGGATATGAAGTCTAATGACATCCTGGTAAGTATGTATCTTGGAAATATGTAAAGTGGGAAATAATGTCCAAATTGTGTTAAGTAATTCCCTAGGTATGTGTACAGCCTGTGATGCACACACATATGAATGACTTTGTAACAGATGAATTAAGTCATTAGATGCCATCATACCATGCAAAAGCTATTTCTCTAGACTATGGATAAGAAGTTTGAAGCTTGAGGGGGAGCAGGTGGGGAGCAGTTTGGAGAACATGATGAGTGAGTACATGGATAGACTTCCTAAAGAAGTTATATAACACAACTTTTTTGTTGCTCATAGTTTGCTGGTGCAACTTCCTTCCTAGTCGAGGATGAGGACTATGCAGGTTCTTTTCAGATTTTAACTAAATTGAAGGTTGTTGAGTGTGAAGAACCAAATTCTTTGGAATATGTGTTCCTAAGAGACAGGAAACTTGCCTCAGACATGCCTCAACATTAACAAGCAATCAATCCTTTGATGTCCACCCCATATTTCTGACACAACTCGATATTTTAAAATGAGAAGAATCTTTGGGCTACTGTGGAGAGAGAGAGATAGAGAGAATATTTACAGCAATCCCCCCCCCAAATTAATCGCAACAACAGTGGATAGTTCTAATGTGATGTGATTTTTGATCTCTCTGTATTTCCTGTTACCTATTGCAAAGTGTCCATACTATATGGTATTGAAAATGTCATTGATAGAGTGTCATTTCTTTAGTTTAAAGTTTATTCTCTTTAAAATATAAATTCCCTTGAATGAGGTAGCATTTTAAATTGTCAATTGTCATTTACACTTTGGTATTTTAGGCACTGGAGCTTGGGGGATGTTGCTATCTAGAAGAAAAAATAAAAAGTTATCAAAGATAGAGGGCTTCCTTCACAATTTTACTCTGCAATATGTTGCAATTTGGAATATTTCCTCTTCCCCTGCTGCCATAGACCTGTAATTAAATATCAATCTCATAAGGCTATCATGGGACTAAGTGAGGTAATGCATGTAAAGCACCAAGCACAGTGCTTGGCAAAGAGCAAATTCTCAGTAAACGTTAGCTATAAAAATCCCTTAGCCATTTACCAACCAATAGCAACTGGGAATCAGCGGACTATGCCTAATGGAGCTGAGAGAAAGGGAAAAATAATATCCTATGCATTCATAGGGTATTTTTCCCAAAGACATTTACAACACTTTCTGTTTAATTAGTGTGGCATCAACGTGAGGTAAGTAAGAGGAATTTTACTTTTAAGCTACTAAAAGTAACTAGGCAATTTATTTAGGGTTACAGAATAAGTCACTGAAAAAGTCTGAAGACCCTCAGGTCTTGTAACTCTTATTCCAATGTCCTGTTATCCATGCTAAATGGCTTCACTGAGGCCCAAATTCTGGAGGTATATGGACTTCTATATGGTGTCAATTTTATGAAAGTAAACCGGGCCTTATGATACAATCAGGCAAATCGTTTTATTCACTGAAAGTATAAAACTGAGAGCAGCAACAAAGATAATGGTTTAACAGTCAAATCTAAGGAATAGAATTTTAAAAGGCAAAAATAAAAATAACACATTAACACTTTATCTAGAATTTGATGCAATCAAATGCTGAGGTGGGGGTTGCTGTGTAGGAAAGGAAAATGACTGTCAATAGAAATGAATTATTTTCTAGAAACAGTTTTTTTTTTTTCAAACATTTTTTTTTCTTTGCGGTACGTGGGCTCCTCACTGTTGTGGCCTCTCCCGTTGCGGAGCCCAGGCTCAGCGGCCATGGCTCACGGGCCCAGCCGCTCTGCGGCATGTGGGATCTTCCCGGACTGGGGCACGAACCCGTGTCCCCTGCATCGGTAGGCGGACTCTCAACCACTATGCCACCAGGGAAGCCCTTTTCAAACATTTTTATGCTTAAACAATTTGTAGACTGATTTAGCAGAGTGGTCTCAGAAACATGATTTCCTATTTTCCACCCACAATTTTTTTTTTTACCATTGACTAATTGGCCTACGATCACACTATAGTAATGTAAGGTGATCCCAGGATTAGAAAGGTCATGTGGAGATGGGGCTTTTCAGAACTATATGTTAACTTTGAAAAGTTTGTTCTCTCATTTTTAGTTAGAGGAACATACAGCATTAGAGTGGAAATTTTTAGTAATGCTTTCCAAAGGTCAACTGTTCTTAACAAAACCTCTAGTGTTCAGGTATGGACCTTGCACAGACCAGCTGTTATTAGGGCTGGAATTATAGCATCAAATCAGGTAGTTGAGTAATGGTCCAAGACACATGCCAAGTACTATTTCTGCAAAAAGCGTATTTACTAAACAAAGGGTCCCTCCTTGAACTAGAGTTCTTCCTATGCAAGGAAACCCAATAAATTATCAATATATTGGATCATATATTTTGCCACTTCTCCAAAGTACCTACACGTTGAGATCTACTTTCAGCTCAGTGTTTACCAACTGATGCATATTCCAAACATATTCAAAATAAGTTATAAAGTGTTACATTTTAAAATTTCAGTTTATCAGTGTCATCTTTCTCTAACACACCTTTTTTTGAGATAACAAAGTTCTAGTCAAGAGTAGATAAAATGACTAAAGGATTTCTGTGTTTTGTTTTTACCTACTCAGTGAATCAACAGCATCACTTAAAAATAAGTATATGGGTTATACATACAAAGAGATACTGTACATACATATATCTCAAAAGAGGAGGCACAAACTTCTGTTGCAAATCAAACACCAATCCTAGGTTTCTACTATTTTCAACTGGATGTTATCCAGATGCTTAGATAAAGAAACTGTTTTGACAAAATACTTAAAATCTGATATTTTGGTGAAAGGCTAGTTCAAGGGGAAAAAACCCTTTCAATTAGTGACATTATTTTCCATATGCCTATTGCATAGTCAGATCACTCTGCCACTACTTTCTGTTTTCAAGACGAGTTTAAGGCAACATCATAATAAAACAGTATTATTCCATCAAGTTCCAGCTTTCAAAATATAATAAAGCTATATATTATTTTATACTCCTCAAATTCAAAGTATGCATTGATTCATATGGAGGTTGGAATGAAATTTATTTATGAAGAAAGGATTTGCTTGGGAAAATAGCAGAACAAAATATAAATGTTCAAATTCCTTTTGATGATTTTCAAGAAATCATCTGCTTACTTACAACTTAAAATATTTGCCTCTCCCTCACCTACTTCCGCAGCACTTTATACTTATTTCAACCATCACTTTTATTTTGTTATCTTATGAACACTGTTCTCATAAATGTCTCCCTAGTAGATTATAAGCTCTTTGTCAACAGGGAATGGCACCTTATTTTTTTATTTTATATTTTTAGTTAAAATGTACTGTTTACAATGTGCCAGGCATGGTTCTAAATGTTTTTACATTTATCATCTCATTTTTACGCTTCACAAAAATCTATCCAGTAGATATCATCAAGAGCTCTAGTTTTGAGATAGGGAAATTGAAGCTTGAAAAAGTTAAATGAAGAGCTTGTTTAAAGCCTCAGCAGTCTGACACGAGTGCCTTAGTGGGCTGTTTGGGTCCCACTTGGGAGGCAAGGGTGAACCAGAAGAAAGGACCACCTATTAGATCTAAATAAGAGCCACCCAAGAGTACCATATGGGTCTTCTGTATCCAGAAAGTAGCTTATCCCCATTTAACATGTATTTAGTCATCTTAATTCACTTGCAAACCCCTCAGGTAGAGGTAACAGGAAGAGTAAGTCATTTGGGTGCTCAGACCAAGCCTTAGGATTAAAGTGCTTCAGAAGGCCAATAGAAACGCAGGGGGAGGGGGAATGGATAGCTAACTATTTCCACTAGCCCCTGAATGTGGGAGATAATAGGGACAACTTTACCATAATTTCTAATCTCAAGCTTGCAAATAGACAGGTTTTCAACAAAGTAACTAGGAAGAGGTTCTCCAGTATCCAGTTTTATTTTAAAAATCTTACATTTTATAATGTATTTATATCTTGAAATGTGTGTTATCTTGCATTAGCTTATTTAGCTTAATTGAATAAATAAATGAGAACATTTTTAATTAGTACAAATATTTTATATGTAAATGAGTGCTTTTAAAATGCTTGAATATTTTGTGCTCTTAATTGGCATAATTAAGATTGCAAGGGGAGGGCTTCCCTGGTGGCTCAGTGGTTGAGGGTCTGCCTGCCGATGCAGGGGACACGGGTTTGTCCCCCAGTCCGGGAAGATCCCACATGCCGCGGAGCAGCTGGGCCTGTGAGCCATGGCCGCTGAGCTTGCGCATCCGGAGCCTGTGCTCCGCAACGGGAGAGGCCACAACAGTGAGAGACCTGCGTACTGCCAAAAAATAAAAAATAAAAAAAAGATTGGAAGGGGAGAACTTTTCTTTGTTAATTTTCTTAGTATATTTTTTCTCTTATACTGTAACTAAAGACCATTGTAAAAGATCATAAATTCTATTTTTGTGGTGTTTTCTCTTTGTATTTCTTGTGAAATCTTGTCAAGTATCTGATGCTTTGATTTACCTTAGTTCACTACATAAGACCAAATACTCAATTGTTCTACCTTATTTTTCCCATCCAGATGAATAAATCATTTTTAAAATGAAAACATTTTTCTGCTTTAGAAACTTTTAGCTTCACAGTAGATGAAGAGATTCATGTCTTGATTTTTACAATGTACAATTTCACTCTTTTCATGATAAAGTGTCACTTAGGAAGAAGATAATATTTCTCTTTGATCATGATTCTTTACTCTTTTCACAATTTACAATGTAAATGAACATTTTTATATACATTTGTTTATTTTTAATTTATCATGAAAGCCCAGCATATTAGAAAGTGAACAGAAAATAAAGACAAGTTTCTACTTATCTCTACTGTATTCACATAAATGATTAAACATGGAAGTTCTGGAAACCGACTGTTTAGGTTTAATTCTGAACACAACTAGTTATGAGCTGTGTAACTTTGGACAAATTATTCTCTCGGTGCCTCAATTTCCTCAATAAACTGACAATAATAGTACTTAATCTCATAAAACTGATGTGAGAATTAGCCAAAGTATGCATGTAGAATAGTGCCTGACACCACACAGTAAGCACTTGATAAATGTTAGCTGTTATTTTACTCAGGTGGACATATGCACATTGTGGTGGTGGATAGACACTGGGAAAAATGAAAATAATTAGTAATAAACTTTGACCTCAGAAACAAAGGTCAGGTGATTGCTAAGTTTTTCAGTCCTTTTCTCCCCACCTATTATTGGGAATCAAAACTTTGGTTATTGATTTAAAATTGAATTACTTAACCAAAGTAAAGTTTTCATAGCAGTTAATGAAGAGATATCTGAATCATACAGCTTAATTTTATTGTTTCCATTTTTAGCTTAAGAGAAATACTTTTTTCAGATTAGACATTGCTGACCACAGTCCAATCTCACTCTCTCTCTTTAAGAAACTATCACTAGAAAGCACTTATCCCAGTAATTATATAATTGCATTAGTGGGTTTTTTTGTAACAAGGCTCTTCATAACTTTCCATAATTACATGTATCTATTATTATATAATCATCTTTTAGAAACAATATTGATAGAATATGGCCTTTGATATCTTTCACATAAGAAATGCAATGCATGAACTTATTCATAGCTACGTGAATCTTGGCAAGTCACTTTACTTCTCTGGACCTCAGTTTCTCCATTTGTAAAATGTGGAAATTTAAACTAGACTAGACTCTAATTATTTTTTTCAACTTATAAACTTCTAAAATTTAATCTATACATTGACTAATACATATTTGAGAGCCTAGTGCATGCAAAGCATTGGTCTGGCTGTTATTGATATTTTTTTTCATGATTTCCTGTCAATATTTTATTTACAACAGTGGGAATCAGGCTTTTTTAGAAAATCTCAGTTTAAAATCCATCATTAACATTTTATCAAAACATTTTTTGAGATTTAACTAAAAAACTCTACTCTTTCCCCCTCCCCACCAGGCATTCAACACAAGTTTAAACTTATACAAAGAGAAAAATTTACCAATTCCTATCAGACTACATTATTTTCTGAGACCATGCTGTTCTTTTGATATATTCTAGGGAGGATAATTGATCATTTTTCAAGTTGTGCTATTTTGCACCTATTTTGAAGAACCAAATACTTCATTCTGTTTTCTATCGTTTACCAATTGTTGCCAAAGACTGAATTTTTTGTTTCTGCAGACACTTCTACCATCAATTTCTAATCGTTAATGACACCCTCAAATCAGATAGCTGAAGGGCTAATTAGAGGGCACTGCTCCTCTGTTGCTCCATCACTTAACTGCTGGCTTACCCTTCCTCTACCCTCGCCAAACCAGTGCTTGTGAGAAAGATGGGGTGGAAGGAGAGAGGGAGGAAAGGAGAGAAGAGGGAGAAAGAGAAACCTTATCATTCAAATCTCGGTGCCAAAGTGCTTGCGGTTTCTTCGTGTGTGTCTGTGTGTGTGTGTGCCTGTGTTTGTGTGTGTGCCTGTGTTTGTGTGTCTGTGTGTGTTTGTGTGTGTGTTAATAGTAGTACATAAATCTGAAGTGACACCAGCCTTTCCCTAGTGGTTGCTGGAGGAAGGGGTTAGACATGGTATTTAGTTAACAAATTATGAATAGGTTTGCCTTCATACCCACATCTAGAATACCAAAGAATTTAAGTAAGCCAAAACTGTGTGGAAATTTTACATACCTAGAATTATATTGCAAAAAAGAAAAAAGAATTATATTGCAATGCTGTATTTTATATAAACTGAATAAAGCAATGTCCCTTAAACTATCCTTTGCCCCACTACCCATTCTCAGAACAGATACACCTTCTGATGCTTTATAAAACATGGTGGTAAATAAAGCCCTATTCATTTGATGTTTCAAGAAAAATTAGAACAATTCAAGCTCTCAAAAAAGGTAATAGATTGATCAGAGCCTATCAGATCCAGAAGGGACCTTAGAGATAATCTATTCCAATCTGTCATTTTATAGACAGAGACCAACAGAAATTCACCCAGCTGATTAGTGGCAATGCCAGGACTTTAACCCAGAATTCATGGCTCCCATTTAATGCTCTTCAGACCACAATATGCTGTCTCATAGCTATTCAATTTTGAGATTTGAAGTTTCTCTCCAAATTTATTTTCCTGGATTTTTTTCAATTCCCCTTTCTGTGTCCATCTTTATGAAAGCCGCACAAAGAGTTAATTGACATTGACTCCTAAGTGCTCACTATGTCAATGGAGTTTTCAGATTTTAAATTAGATAATGCCAGTACAGTTT
>NW_020172679.1:193852-225839 GCF_003031525.2 Neophocaena asiaeorientalis asiaeorientalis
AATATGGTAGAAAATGTTATAATAATTTGTGGAGAGGCATCACCTTGATTACTTGTTCATGTTATTAAACTCTTCATCAAAGTTCTCATAATGAAAAAAATGCACTTGTCTGACTTATAGGTAAGACTGATTCCAACTAAATTCATTCTACTCTAACAACTCCTCCAAAGCTGTATCTTTTTTTTTCTTTTTTTCAAACTTGTCTCAGCTTTTAGCATTGTCTTAAAATTACTTGAGGAATGTAAAGGTCAAAATAACTGCACACACCCATAATATAAATGCAAAGTTATGAACTAAAATGTAAAATAACTCATATAAAAACTTGGGTCTCCTACTAAAGTGTCCGCACAATAACCACAGGCCCTTCCCAGATTGTCCCACTTTATGGCAAAAGGAATTCCATTGATAGCATCTAATTCCCTCCCTGGAGATTTCAAACAGTTTGGAACAAGATTTTCTAATGGTAAGTAAATGAAGTAGCTGGTGTTTTATTAATGAACAAGGAGGTGTTTTGTGAGAAGATGCTTGGAGGATAAAGGATTATCTTGTGACAATAGAGCCATTCATGCAGCTTTCACTCCAGGCACTCAGAGTTACAGAAACTCTGGCAGAAAGATTCAAGCCTTAGGGGTGAAATTACTCAGGCTAAGGCTGGGCCTCAAGCTGATGCTGACATTTAATGAATATCATTCATATAAAATATAGTACATGCTTTTTATCACAGAGATAGTAAATGGAACAATATTTTATTTCCAATATAAACATCTATAGATACTTCAATAGATATGTCCTATAGAATGACTCATATTTAAAGATTGAATGCATTTGTGTCAGATGCTTCCCCAGTTCTCTCTCATCTCTGCCTCTTCCCTAAAGCCATTCTGAAGCCCCTCAACAATCAACATGGCTGAAAATGGAAATGATTAGGTGACCTAGACAAGTGAGAGAGGCTATCTTATAAGTCACTTGAAAATTTGTTTGATGGAGTACTTAGACAATGGCATCAAGAACGTTAAAAATGATCTGGTTAGGTCTTCCCTGGTGGCGCAGTGGTTGAGGGTCCGCCTGCCAATGCAGGGGATGCAGGTTCGTGCCCTGGTCTAGGAGGATCCCACATGCCGCAGAGTGGCTAGGCCCATGAACCATGGCTGCTGGGCCTGCGCGCCTGGAGCCTGTGCTCCGCAACGGGAGAGACCACAAGAGTGAGAGGCCCGAGTACCGCAATAAAAAAAAAAAAAGATCTGGGGCTTCCCTGGTGGCGCAGTGGTTAAAAATCCTCCTGCCAATGCAATGGGGTACCCTGTGAAGGAATACATGTTCCATGAATGCTGGTTCCCTCTCTTGAAACACTTTATCTGTATTCTGTATTTACAGGCATTTTGTTGCAATTGCATTTTCATCTTAAGGTTTAAAAAAATACAATACCCAACTGAGCTCTGTCACAAGAAGAAAAGAGCAGGAGGGCTTTTGCATTAGTAGAGACTAAAAACATGTGGAGAACACCCAGGCAATAATGAATTCTAGGTTTCAAAATCATTTCTTACAGTCCTTTGTACACACTGCTTGCTCCCTGCATCTGAAATATCCAACTCATTTCATTACTCCTGGGTTTTTTTTTTTAACATCTTTATTGGGGTATAATTGCTTTACAATGGTGTGTTAGCTTCTGCCCCATAACAAAGTGAATCAGTTATACATATACATACGTTCCCATATGTCTTCCCTCTTGCATCTCCCTCCCTCCCACCCTCCTTATCCCACCCCTCCAGGCTGCCACGAAGCACTGAGCCAATATCCCTGTGCCATGCGGCTGCTGTCCACTAGCTATCTACTTTACTACGTTTGTTAGTGTGTATATGTCCATGACTCTCTCTCGCCCTGTCACAGCTCACCCTTCCCCCTCCCCATATCCTCAAGATGAGCAGACAAGCCTCTCGGGCTGGTGAGTGCCGGTTGGCATCGATCCTCTGTGCGGGAATCTGCCCGCTTTGCCCTCCGCACCCGTTCCTTTGCACTCCTCCGCGGCTTCGAAGCTCCCCCCTCCGCCTCCCGCAGTCTCCGCCCGCGAAGGGGCTTCCTAGTGTGTGGAAACTTTTCCTCCTTCACAGCTCCCTCCCACTGGTGCAGGTGCCGTCCCTATTCTTTTGTCTCTTTTTTTTCTTTTGCCCTACCCAGGTACGTGGGGAGTTTCTTGCCTTTTGGGAGGTCTGAGGTCTTCTGCCAGCCTTCAGTAGGTGTTCTGTAGGAGTTGTTCCACGTGTAGATGTATTTCTGGTGTATCTGTGGGGAGGAAGGTGATCTCCGCGTCTTACTCTTCCGCCATCTTCAAGGTCCCCCTACTCCTGGGTTTACATCTAAACTTAGATGTCTCTTCCTTTAAAATGCCTTTCCTGACTTCTCAAGACTAGGTTAAATTCTCCCCTTGCATGCGTCAACAGCACCCCATAATTAAACCCATCATAACATTTACCACACTGCATTGTAACTGTTGAGTTTTTCTTACCAGGATGTTCTCAAAACCTAGAACGGGGACTCACATAGAGGTGGTTGATTCCAGAATATGTTGGCTGCATAAATGAACAGATGAATGACTGGATGGAGTATGCCCAGACCTTTGAGAAGGCTTATCCCATTATCTTGTACTCTTTTTTCTCAGTAAAAATCAATGGATAATGATTTCAATAATGTGCTCCAATCCATTTTCATTTGCAAAACAACTTGGTGAACAAAAACTTGTGAAGTATTAATTTTTCAAATCATCTTGCTTGTTTCTGTGTAGTGTTTTCTGTACTCACCATGCCTTGTAGAATTAACCCAAACTCAGTGGTTTAGAAGATTAGGGTGTCAAAACTGGCTGCTTAGTTTAACTATGTAATGAAAAATATTTTACAGAGGCTTAAGGGTGACATCTAAGTCTATTGTTGAAATCAGTTATTCTACTTAATGGTAAAACTCTGAACAAGGAGGTGTTTTGTGAGAAGATGCTTGGAGGATAAAGGATTATCTTGTGACAATAGAGTCATTCATGCAGGTGGAGATAAAAAAGCATTTTATTTCTTACAGGCAAGCATGTTTGAAGTAATGCAACTGATGATAAAGATGAGATGTAATTTTAAGTGATCTGACTTTTGAATAAATCAATTACCTTTCTAATTATCATCTGTGCTGAGAAGGTGGATTTCTAGTAGTCTTTTTCAAAAATTTTTGATGACTCATGGATGTACTAGAGACTAGAGCATGCTGCGATTTGTAAATATGAGCAACGCAAGTGTGTACAAATTCAAAACCGGTTTAGTTGGGTGTGTCTGACATTCATGAAAACTTAGTTTTACTCACATACTGAGCAATGAAATTAAGATCTTTAGTCCAAATATCTTGTGGTGGGAACTGAATCTGGGAATTGGGTTCTAGTAAAGTAACTTCATTGTAAATAAAAAGCTTTTTCTTTTACCAATAATAATTTAAATTTCACTATAAGAAGAAAACTGTGGATGTGACTTCTTATGAAATACCCCAGGATTTATAAAACTTTTACCTTGTCATCTAATCCAAAAATAATATGCAAAATCCACTATAATATTTTACAGAATTCATGATTTTCTACTTATGACACTGCTAAATCAGAACACCAAAGGGGAATTTGGTCAGGGAACTATAAATCAAATCATTAAGCTAAAATTTGTATTTTAACACCCAAATCCAATTGCAGATTCAAAACCCTAATTTATAAATAATATGCAATATGTCACAGAAATAAAATAGCACAATGAGTCAAAATTTAAAAACTTTTAATACATAATATATTGGAATAGTCTACAATTATCCTGTAAGATTTAATTAGAGGCATTAAATTGTTATAAGGAAATGTAAATCCTTTCAGAGAATTCAGAGGTCTTCATGAAGGAGATTAAAATAATGATTTCTAAAACCTTGTAATTTGTATTTAATTTTAGGCTTTATATGCCAAGAGAATAATATGTGGAGAAACCCCAGGAAACAGTGAATAAATGCACTAGTAAATTATATGTATACACACCTATATCTATATGTATCTATCTACCTATGGAGAGAGAGAGAGAAAGTGGGGAAGGGAGTCTTGAAGCAATACAGTTCTTTCAAATTTGACTGTTCCTGACATAATAGATATGTACATACACACTACAAAAGCATCTTGACATTTCTAATAAGCCAGACATGAAAAATGTAATGCTGTGGTCTTTATTCTTCAATACTAAGCAGGGCCGTGTTGACCCACAAAAATGTCAATCTTGTGATGAACCATTGTGAAGTGTTTTCATGTGTGGGGTTTCCTCATTTTTTTGGTGACATTCCTAGGGTCAGTTTAGGGTTCATAATAGGTGTTTTGTTCCCTGAATCAGCATCTCTATTTGGAATATTTCTAGTTTGACCTTGAGTAGAAGGGAATACTTTGGGCTTAATTAATTTATCTATGTAAACATCAGAAAAGCCTGTGGATCATGGATGGCTTCATAGAAAAGGCTATAATATTTTACATTTCTCTTAATTGTCACTAATACTAAGCACCATCTAAAAGCAACTGACAGAAGCATTAGTATAAGTGAATATTGCTCAAAATCTGGTTGTCATCTGAAAAAAATTTTGCAGTCTAGAAACTTCCAGAATAGATCCCTCTGTTTTCTTTTGGTAGGCCAAATGAAACTTTTTGAAGAAATGAATAAACAGATAAATGAATGAGTAGAATGGAGGAAGAAACACTGGTTCCCTCAAGAGAGATGTATGTTGGGGCAGCTGTTAGATTTCTGTTGGGAGGTCTTGTCACATATTTCGTCTGAGTATTAAGAGTGCACAATATCTATGAAGTTCAAGAGGACTATAAGATGCGTAAAAAAATGAACATGAAATTCTACTTTAAAAAATTCCACCCACCTGAGTATTTCCCCCAAGTAATACTTCAGGAACTGGTAGAAAGAGACCTGGTTTTTACGTGTGAAGCTATAAAATACCATGTAGATATTGCATGGCACAATAAAAGTAATTATCAGTAATTACAAGAACAATGCAATGGCAGAGCCAACTCCCCCTCAGTTGAAACGAACCCTAACCAGCTGGGGACGTTCAAGAGAATGATCTTTGTTACAAAAGGTTTATTTCAGTGTTATTTCTACTGCTACATAATTCCTGCTATGATCCCAGTTCCTCTCAATTTTTGCTCTGGTAACAGCCAATTGCAATTCAGCTCCAAAGTCCCTTGTCTTTGTTAATCCTTTAAAATAGTAAATTTTTTAGGCATCAGGATAAAGGGATAGAAAGATTATTACCAATTAAACGAAAAAATAAAGGCTGAAAAACTTAAGACATCCAATTCAAACATTGTAAAATATGTTTCTACAGGATATTTGTTGTGTAACCTTTATATCCAGTCATAAGCATAGTAACTCACACCATATGTATCAAGAAACTTAGATGTTGCAAAACTTCCAATGGTCTGTGTAGTATGAGAGCCCTAAAAATATTCCAGGCAGTATGGAAAAAACATTTCTAGAAGGTGGAAGGACACTCCTTTATAAAATCTTATTTAATTTTACCCTTACTCATTTGCTTAGGTGTTTAAAATTCACAGCTCTGAACTGAGCTGTATAGGTGGAAATCAATAGTTATATTCAGGTAAGTCACAAATTCTTGCAGTGGTGTTTGTATTGCTGAGTACTCATAAACACCCCCACATATCATTACAAAAAAGATTTGTAGGGCTTCCCTGGTAGCACAGTGGTTGAGAGTCCGCCTGCCGATGCAGGGGACACGGGTTCGTGCCCCGGTCTGGGAAGATCCCACATGCCACGGAGCGGCTGGGCCCGTGAGCCATGGCCGCTGAGCCTGTGCGTCCGGAGGCTATGCTCCGCAACAGGAGAGGCCACAACAGTGAGAGTTTGAGTGAGTAGTTAGTTTCATGTTTTCTGTGATTACTATTTGGAACACTACAGCTTTGAGATTCAGATTCTCACTGAATGAAAGGATGGTTTTGAAGTTCTTTAGAATTGCTCTTAGGTTTTGGGAGATGACAGTGAAATAATTGGTGGATCTGGGGCAAAAGTTGATTCATTAAGAAAAATACAATCAGTCAAATAGACATGTTAGTGCTGATTAACAAAACACATGGATCTATTGGCCAAATTTTAAAATGTCTCTTCTATACTTAAAACAGAGGCACAACTTTGTATTTCTAAATGCAATATAATTTTACTGGTAAGATTCCAGGAACCCAGACTATAGATTCATTTTCATTTTTTCACTCACATTCATTTGTTCTTTACAAAACTATTCTTTTTTAGATTGATAAAACATAAGTATATTTAAAAGGCTTAATGTGTGCTTTCTGTCCATACAAAATCTCTTGTTACACCCACACAAATGTAAAGACAATCAAAATTGTATTCACCTGATTCAAAACAGCCAGTGTACATTACATTACATCCTGATCAATTAACCAGCCACATCAACTTTTACTTCCAGAACTTCTCTATTATGATAGACTAAAAAATGATAGAACAGGGCTTCCCTGGTGGCACAGTGGTTGGGAGTCCGCCTGCCGATGCAGGGGACACGGGTTTGTGCCCCGGTCCGGGAAGATCCCACATGCTGCGGAGCAGCTGAGCCCGTGAGCCATGGCCGCCGAGCCTGCGCGTCTGAAGCCTGTGCTCCGCAGTGGAGAGGCCACAACAGTGAGGGGCCCGCGTACCGCAAAAAAAAAAAAAAAATAGATAGAACAAAGGCCAATTCAAACATGCTGCAAAAATGAACTAATGTTATATTAGAAGGCCATAGTCACTTTGAAAGGTTCCTCTTCTCTTAAAACCAATTTCACTCACATTTACTTAAAAATGGCTGTCTGCTTAGCAGGTAACAGTAACAGTGGGTAATGACTTAAGACGCTTGGGGAGGAAATTGTGGGCCTGATTCATATTCCTTTTCCAGTTCTCAAACCAATTCTCAACAACGTCAGGGTGAGGCCACAGTCTGACAGTTCACCGAAGAAGGCTGATCTAGGATTCGCTGTGGGCCTGCAAATAAACCTTGTACAGGCTGTGAGTCTATCACGGCCTCACTTCTTCTCTCCCTCTTTTGTCCTCCAGGCGTCCCGCGAAGGTGAGCCTGTGGCTGTGCCGGGAGGATGGCGCCCAGGTGTGAGCAAGGCAGGCGCAATTAGAGTCTCCCGGCTCCGCGCCTCCACCCGGCAGCCCTCATTCCCAGCGCTCCTCCGGCGGCGGGCGGGGCGGCCGCCAAGGGAAACGTCAGAATGTGCGACACGTCACGACAGGCTGTCGTCAGGGTCTCGAGAGGGAGGGGAGCTAGGCTCGTTCGGGCAGCACAGGCCCCCGTCAGGAGTGGGGTTCGGGGTGTGACGGGGAGAAACCCAGCTCTGGCTCGTCCAGGGAACCCAGGCCGCCTCAGCCAGCCCGTGGCGCCGGGTCCCCGACGCGGCCCAGCGTCCCCGACCCTCGGCCGGGCCCGGGCCCTGGCGCCCCCTGCCCCGCCGCCTCCTTTGGTCGCAGGGGCCGAGGCGTTACCTCGGGTCCGGTCGGGCAGTAGCCGACGACACTTACCTCCTCTGCGCCCGAGACCCAGAGGCCTGAGACCCCGAGGCCCGAGGCCCGCTGCCGCCGCCATCGCCTCAGCCGTGGGGTCCGAAGGCCTCGCCCCTCCCCTCCCCCCAAAATATTTATTAACCGTCTACTGTATGCAAAGCCTGTGGTGAATGTTGTGATTCTCTGTCCTCACAGTTTATATGCTAGTAGGGGAGGTAAAACTTGTTCAAACACAATCACAATACAGGCAGTATGAGATAACTGCCAGAAAATGGTAGTAACAAAGGCCACAGAGTGAGAGATGATTTTTGTCTAAATTCAGTCAGACAGGCTTTAGAGATGTTTGATTTAGGTCTTAAAGAGTGAACAGGATTTCAACAGAAGAAGAGGAAAGATCAAGACTTCCCTAGGGAAGGAATGGTATGAACAGAGTTACCAAGTTAGAAAAGTATTAGGAATGACCCATGAAAAGGTAAGTGGAGCAGTTTGGCTGGAGCATTGAGCATGTATGAGAGTAGAGACATGTCTGAAAAGTATGTTGGGGCTATATAAGAAAAGAACCTTTGTAGTGGACATTTATTGTGTAGGGATGTCCAGCATGTTTTACCTCTTTTAGAAATTCTGTGTCAGAATTAATTTTCCTCTAATATGGGTAGTCTTGATAGATATTTAAGTCAAAGTGTCCTACCCTTCCTAGCTAAGGAGTGGACATGTAAACCAAGCTAGCTCCATTTAATGTTCTCTTGGAGGCTGGGTTTTAAGCAGAGTAAAATAATGATCGAAAAACCGTTGATTGGTTCGTCCATTTTCTTCTTCTGCTTGAAATTCTGGATCTTTCCTAGTTTATGTTACTTCTAAGTCTGATTCTCTTCAGTTGGTCCTTCAATTCTGTGAGCAACCCTCTCTCTTTCCAATAAGTATTTGCTTTTTCTTTCTTTTTTTCTCCTCGGCGAATTTTGTTGCTTACACCAAAGAACCCGATGAAACCTTGAAGGCAAACCGGTTTTACACTGAAGGAAACCTTGAAGGCAAAGTTAAGGAGGGGTAATTATCTAATCAAACTGGCGCATTGGAAACAGTATTCTGGAAACACTATGTTGGATGGGTTGGGAGAGAGACTCAGTGAAGGATACCAGTTAGGAGGCTGTTCTAGTAGTTTTAGAACTAGGCACTGAGGACCTGGACTAAGGTGGTTGCAGTGATAATGAGAAGTAAGAGATATGTATGAGAGACATTATTAATAAGAAAGAAGAGGTTTTGGATACTGATTTGACATTAGCTTTGCAAGAGACAGAAAAGTCAAAGATCATGCTGAGATTTCAAACTGAAGGACAGTATGATGAATGAGAAATCTGTGAGAGACTGAGGAGAAACAACTAGAGAAATACAATGAGAATCAGGGTGTTGCAATATCATGTGAACGAGTGGAGGAGAGATTGACAAGTTGTAGGGGATGATCAACAGTGTCAAAGGCTATGGAAGAAAAATTTCTAGAAATAAGAAAAATTCTCATCATTCTTCAATTTAGCTGAAATCTCAGAAGAACAAGAAGAGTTTTCATTATTGACCGGGAGAAAAAGCCATTGGATGTAGTATTATTTGTGACCCTCCAGAGCAGTGGTTCTTAACTTTTTTTGTTCCATCGATCCTTTGGCAGTCTGGTAAGGCCTAGAGATCCCTTCTCACAGTAATGTATTTAAATGCATACAATAAAATATGTAGGCTTTTAAAAGAAGTCAATTATATAGAAATGTAGTTATCAAAATATTTTAAAATTTGGTGATACAGTAACATATGTCTAATTTATCAGTGGACTGAATAACAAGACAATGCACTTAAAATACAGGCAATTTAAAATTAGGTTTTATTTTCCAAAAGACATATCAGTGTGAAGGTTGTTGTTGCTTAGCTTGAATAAAAACACTAAACTTTGGAGTGGTCTTTGGCTCACTTCCTTCTGTGTGTTGATCCATTATCAATTATAGATAGGTAATATCAGAAGGTGACTTATATACTTGGCTCACCAATGTGAGAACATGTGACTTCAGTGTTTGGTGGCTGAATGACCAGTAGGAGCAGAATTGTCCAATAGTTGGCTATCTATGTGGACAGAGCATCTGTAGACAAGAAGACTGCAATCATGTACAGTCTAATAGCTACCCTAATTCCAAAGTAATGATGAGTATAAATGGTATTTTAAGATATATTCAATGACAGTTATGTGATATGAAAATATCTGTGGTTCATGTTGGTGACAGACTCACAGGTACTACTAATCCTACTGTGATTTTCTACCTATATTCATAATCGAGGCACATGTCAATTTTCAGTTAGAGTTAGTGAAAATCAAAATTTAATTTTTTCTGATGCAAGTTCTGAGAACCCTGAATTCTTGTGGGTGAATATCATCTTAGGAGCCCCTGCTTAGAATGCAGTTTCAGTTACAAGAAAGAAGTGGAAGTAAAATGAAGTGGGATGGTAGCCAAATTGCAAAACGGTAAGTGTAGATTATTGAGAAGTTTAATTATGGGACAGAGGAAGAGAAATAGAGCTCAAAGAAGTCAGCAGATCAAGACAAGAATGTATTTGTTTGCCTGTTTTAATTTGAGGGTGAGGAAACCAAAGCATGCATTTGGGTTAAGAGAAAGGAAGGGGTAGAAAAGATGAAATAAAAGATCACAGACAGAGAGAAGGCAATTGATGGAGCAAGGCTTCAGAGATGTTGAGATGAAATGTGATCAAGGGCATAAGTGAAGAAGCCTGGAAAGGATAAACACACTTCCTCAGATATAAAGAATAGAACATGGTCTTCTGTAGATTTGGAAGAATGAAACATTTATTTCCCTGCAATTTCCTTTGCATAAAAGTTGTTTCAATTTATGAGATGTTTCCTAAGATCAGCTTTAGAAAAAGTTGTGTATAACTGATTGTTTCATAGTATACTGGAACCTTAGAATATTATTTTTTCTATGACAATGACTTTTAAAAATCTCTACTACATCACTATAAACAAAGATCATACATTTCCTTAACCACACAATTATGATTCCCACAATACCCCAATACCGTAAGACTTCCCTTCTACCCAGGTCCTACTTACTTTCCAAGTAATGCATTCTCTCTTGTAGCTATTCTTTCCTCTTGATATCTTTCTGTTTTCCATCTACATAAAAGTTTGCTCCAGTGAGCTTTCCTTGATTTCTAAATGTTACTTTTCTATTTTTCTATTAATCCAGCCTCTTTGATTATTCTCTTAATTTTCAAACCACATAATAGAGTAACAACATAATCTATTAACATCTTGTACAATCCCTAAGGTAGATGTTTTTATAATGGGAATTGGTCATCTTCAAAAAGAATTGAAATCTTGGAAAACTTGGATTCAATTTGACTTTTTTTGATGAGACTTCTCTGGGAAATTACTGCATTGCCTCTGCTCAATGGCCAGACATGAACTGGATTCACATCATTGATGATTAAATGTTTGAGGAGGGGAAATAGAACCTACTGTCTTGTCATTTGTTCCATTTGCCTATGTTTGATCTCACTGTACAGCATGAGGAGTAGTTTCTGGAACACTATTATTGCTAAGATAGTCACTATTTATTGAAAATAAATACAATATTGATATTCCCTTACTAAATGGGTAGAATATATAGATTTGTTTCCCTGAAATCTTTCTAAGAATTCCCGTTGCTCTGACAATACACTTCGGTTTTTTATACCTAAGATACTGTCTAATAAGAGATAATCTGTTTAAGGAACTGGAATAAATGTTTTGTTGGATTTGTGTAATGTGTATTATTATTTGAGCAGGCTGACTCCTAGAGGGCAGCAGTCTTGAATGACACATAGCACTTAAATATTTCAATAGTGGGTCAATTGACTCAGTAAAGGGGTTATTTTCCATTCTCTCAAAGTTTGTGATCATCCATCTGCTTCTCATTGTGTTTCAGGTCATCTTAACCCTTCAGAGATAATATTATCATCATCAATATATGTTTATTGCACCTGTACGCGGTGCAGATTAGTGTATTAGGCAATGTGGGGTTACAGATGACAAATTAAGAATGGCCTTTCCTCTTGAATAACTTATAGTCCATAGAACCCTGAAATGACACATGCCTTAACCAATTGGTTTTGGCTTCCCATTTCCCTCCCACATTCTGGAACATCTCATTGCTGTCCTTCCTACTCCAGGCCAGAGCCCAAAATTCACATAAATAAGAGGGTGTTATAAATGTTGATTTTACAATCAACAAAATTTTCTTTCAAAGGCACCCACCATTAATTATTTTTTAGGTCTATGACCAACACATACTGGGCCAGCCCTGACTTTTCTAGTAAAACTCATATCCTGGGCATCAACCAGGTATCAGTCACAATAATTACATACTTCATTTGTTACTTTAACTTCAAATTGAGAGGCCCAACCCAGTGTCACTTTTAGTCCAATAAACAATGAGCTTAGGGCTTACTGGCTTAAGTTTAACAAAGGATGAGACATAATTTCATAATTAAAGTGGCATCTAAATGGTGATTTTAATACATGAGAATGTTCCTTGTCATCTCCATCTGTGTTTAACTGTATGCCCATGTGTGCATAAGAACACCAAGACTAAAATGACATTTTGATTATGTTAATTTTTTGGTACCATTTTGACTGAACTAGCTTAAAGTGACAAACTACATTAAAATGGCCCTTCTGCAAAGAAGATATACAGACTGCCAACAAACACATGAAAGAATGCTCAACATCATTAATCATTAGAGAAATGCAAATCAAAACTACAATGAGATATATCAATAAAGATGTAAAAAAAAATGACAAATTCCTCCTAGAAAAATTCGCTATCAAAAAGAGAGAGAATAGGTCTTCCCTGGTGGCGCAGTGGTTGAGAGTCTGCCTGCCGATGCCCCAGTCCAGGAGGATCCCACATGCCGCGGAGCGGCTGGGCCCGTGAGCCATGGCCGCTGAGCCTGCGCATTTGGAGCCTGTGCTCCACAACAGGAGAGGCCACAACAATGAGAGGCCCGCGTACCGCAAGAAAAAAAAAAGAGGATAATTATGAATTATAGAATTGTCTAGGAAGAATTCATAATTCTATTTTCCATTCTTGCTAGCTGATCTAACTAGTGAGGGATGGAAAAGATGAGGCAATAATATTTATGACACAATAAAGGGTAATCAATTAATATTTTGTGTTAATATATAGGTTAACATTGTATTCTCATATATTTTCCAAGAGTTCTTCAATTGGGCCACCCACATGTCACTGGGGCACATCTTGGAGATGCTCAGAATCCTTTGAAGACTACAGGTTGAATGGTCAAGTTTTCACTTAGTATAGGTGTAAGTCAGTAAAATTGAGGAAAAAGAAAAGAAAAGAAAAAAAATGGCCCTTCTGTATATGCTCCCTTTAGATCAAAAAGAAAATAATATATTATTATTTCTCCCTTTCCCCTTCACTTATTAAATCCAACTCAACAGCAGTTGCACTAAAGGAATTGTGATATAGTTCTATTTAACACTGTTTTCTTTGTTTAAACTCAATTTTATGTTCCATTAAGCAGGGACAGGACTGTATACTTCAGTGTTGTCATAGGGTTTTATAATACTGGTTGATAACAAATATTTTCTTTTCCATAGAGAACAGTTACTTATATGTAAATGGTTAATTTCTTAGAATGTATCCCATTTGAACTCGGTATGCCTACCTCTTCAAAGTCCTAGGCAGGTAGGATTTACCTTTCAGATTTGACACATATTATTCACCAAGGGGATTATTTTCTGATCTTAAACTATAGCTATTTTAAACTACAAATTAGCTACTTTGATACACTAGTATCAATGTAAATGTTAAGAGTCCAGGCTCTTACTGCTTGAGGAAGGGCAGGCCAATAAATTCAGAGACAAGTTGTTGGGGCAAGGAAAAGTGACTTTATTCAGAAAGACAGCAGACGGAGAAGATGGTGGACTAGTGTTCCAAAGAACCATTTTACCCAAGTTAGAACTCAGGCTTATTTTATATTAAAAAGGGAGGGGGTGTGGTTGGTTGCTGCAAACTTCTTGGTGCTGGAATACTTTGTTCTACCAGCTGTCCACATACGTCCAGTCACAATGTTTCTATAAACCTCCAAGACAAATGTTATTCTCTGTTCTGCAACTTTTTATCTCTATATGAATGGAAAAGTGTTATACCTTTAAAGGTCAGAGCCTTGAGAAAGGGCTATCCTATATATTTCAGGCTATAGGCAATATTCTTAACCTGTAGTGAAAGCAATCGAATACAAAGGTTAAAGAAAAATAAACAGATCCAATATGGAGTCAAATTTGTTCTACCCTATTACATAAATCCATTTGTCCTATATCCTACTAGTATCTGAGGTTTTTGTTTAAAACAGGAACATAAAAATCAATTTTCTTAAACTCTTTCAGGGTATTGTTTTCCACTAATAACAACCATAGATATCTATAAGTGAGATAATAGATATAAAGCACCTAGCAAAGAAACTGGTTCACAATAAGTGCTCAAAAATATCTATCCCCTCCCTCCCATTCTTTAATGAAGGGCCATTGCCCCCTTTAAACCATGATTATCTATATACATACATTAAATTAAATACATGCGTTTAAGGTGCTATATTAAATGGAATGACTTATCAAAATGAGTCCAAGTAAAAACATGTTTTTTTCTAAATCATTCTCTTCCTCCTCTTTTCAAATATATTTTCATATTAATAATGTGATGATAGTATAGAATGGGAATGTGCTTCCTGGGTGACAACCATATTAAAACAACAGCATGGGGCTTCCCTGGTGGCGCAGTGGTTGAGAGTCCGCCTGCCGATGCTGGGGACACGGGTTTGTGCCCCGGTCCGGGAAGATCCCACATGCTGCAGAGTGGCTGGGCCCGTGAGCCATGGCCGCTAAGCCTGCGCGTCCGGAGCCTGTGCTCCGCAATGGGAGAGGCCACAACAGTGAGAGGCCTGTGGACCGCCAAAAAAAAAAAAAAAAAAAAAACAACAGCATGACATTTGGCTATTTTGCTCCTGCTTAAAATTCACAGGGCTAGGAATGTAAATTCTTACTATTGTTATTCTTAACATTTTAAGTCATCTTATATATTGAGGTCTTGAAATTTTCATAGTCATACCACCTAACAGTAATGGTATAGTGTCTGTGCTGAGCTCCATATGACAGCATTTAGGTTAATTCTTATTCCCTCTGCGTTATATTTCCAACGTGGACTTTCAGAGGATAAACAGATAATAATGTGAAATAAATGAGGCTTTACTACTTTAAACACAATAGTCAGTTTTGCAAGTTATAAAAAAATTAAAACTTTCAATTCTGATAGAATTCTCACATAAAACTTTATACATTTTCTAGTAACAGGAGGAATTGTACACTTAATTCACTCCATTGCATATTACAATTCAGGGCAATTTCAAGAATTAGTCTGGAACTAGGGGTTTCAGGTAAAGCAGTTAGAAGAACACAAGACAAAAAATCCCCTGTATTCTAATTAAATCATTATGGTGGCTTCAGTAATGGTGAATTAAAATAAATTATATGCAACACCTCCAAATTCATGATGCTTTCCATATGGGCTCGGTGGATTATTTACAAAAGTGTCTTGAGAACAGAGTTTTCATTTTGCAAATAGTCCAAAATGCTTAGGAAGAAAAGATGGCATTCTCCCAAGTTTTATAAATTTGAATGTTTCTCTCTGCCAGTGTAAAGTCTTAAGGTCCCAAGGGTACTGAAAAATTATGTCCTAATGGCTCTATTTATTACGTGGAAAATGCTTTCGTGATTTTTCACAAATCAGGATAGACTATAGAATCTTGATTTTTTCGACTGTTTAAACTTGCTTGCTTAAAAAAAAACCAAATTCAGTGAAGCAACTGGTTTTTGGCAGAGGATTAACTAGTTCATTTTAATAAACTTGTGTAAATGTATTCCTTCATTTTTTTTCCTCTCGAGTATAATATTTGTAGACAGGCAAGAGTCAACTTATAATAGTTTCCATAAGTGTACCTTATTGAGACGTGAATGGGATTTTGACAGACTATGATCGTTTTAAAAGTTTAAAACATGTTTAAAACTTTGTTTTTTAAAACTGCACTAAATAGTTTTGACATGATTAACATTCTACTACTTCCATGGAGACACATTAGTTTAGTTCTCCCTAGGGGGGACAAAAACAGTTCAACATTTAAATGCTGAAAAACGCTGGAAGAAAATAATGAGCTATTTCATGTCTCTTCATCTCCCTCCTAGCCTAGACTAGCTCAAACTCCCCAGGACCATATGTGTTTAATTTTAGAAATGCATTGGGAAATCCAGTTTCCAAGAATGTGAATAAAATAGAAATGGAAAGAATGAGATTACTTGTAACTTATGACTCCATTATAATATATCTCAGCCAAAAATATTTTCAGAAGCACAACCACCAAATGGTAATAGCCATTGCTATTATCATATTATCACACAAATTTAATGCATTATGAATCCCAAAGGAGTTTCTTTTTTATGTGGTGTATTTCCATGGAAATTTCACAAGTTTTAAACGGGTTATTCCTAAGAATAACAATAAATGGAAGTTACACTTTTGTTAGCCATTTCACATGAAAAAAAAAGTAGCTTGATTATTTCTCAGTGGTCACACTAAACTGCAAATGCTTGTGACTCATACGTATTATTTCTTCTATTCAGAGCATGCTAATGATTTGAATATACACTTTTCAACATGCCACAAAGGCCCTTCCGAGAGTTACCTTAGCAATATTCTAAGAGCTCTTTTCTCTATAAAAATAGTCAGGAATTTACATTTAGATCCATATTTTATCTAAAAGTATTTTCATGACATTTTCAGGATGAAAATGGCACTGAAGTCAGAGAAAAGAGATTTGATATGCTACTTTTTTGTAGCCCAAGTAAATAAATGTTGATGTTTTAACCAATTAATTTAGTAGTTTAACCTTAAGGCTTTTTAAAATCTTAAACCTTTGGACATTTGTTCAAGTTGTGACTCGTCCAATTTTCCCCCCATTTTGTAGTATTAATAAATTTAAGGGTAAAACGATTTTGTTAGAAAGTCACTAAGTCACTAGCACCACCTACTGTTAGTATTTGGAATTACTTTGAAATACTGTTTTTCTACAAGTATTTTTTTTAAATTTTATTTATTTATTTATTTACTTATTTATTTATGGCTGTGTTGGGTCATCGTTTCTGTGCGTGGACTTTCTCTAGTTGCGACGAGCGGGGGCCACTCTTCATCGCGGTGCGCGGGCCTCTCACTGTCGCGGCCTCTCGTTGCGGAGCACAAGCTCCAGACGCGCAGGCTCAGTAGTTGTGGCTCACGGGCCTAGTTGCTCCGCGGCATGTGGGAATCTTCCCAGATCAGGGCTCGAACCCGTGTCCCCCGCATTGGCAGGCAGATTCTCAACCACTGCGCCACCAGGGAAGCCCTCTACAAGTATTTTTAAGAAAAAACCCAGTTGTACAATGATTGCAAGAGATTTGGAATTTTAAATGATTGGAAGAGATTTGGAGTTTTTACTAAACATCATAGAAAAATTTAAATAAAAAGTGGAACTTAAGGGTGAGAGTCTGGGTGGGTCAAAAACTATAAGAAAACATTTATTGGGACATAAATAAATCACTAATAAAAATGTAATTATCTCCAGGGATCCAAAGGGAAAGAAAAAATCATATTATCTAGAACCATGTGAATGAATGTAATTTTCTGAAATGGTTTTGAGATTCCGGAATTTCATGGGCCAGTAAAATCCATGCCCCTCCCCCCAAATTATAGTGACCAACAAAAGGTTGCCAACTTTTAATTTTGCTTTTTAAGATAATTACAATTATAATTCACTTTTATTGTCATTTCACATGCATGAAAATGACACAATTTTAGAATAAAAGACAGCCTATTAAATAATGTAATATGATTAGCATTATGAAAAACTCAATATATTGTCCTTATTTTTCTCATTTTGCTGGACTGGCACTGGTCGAATAACAAACTGTTTTTGGGAGGAACCATCACACAGTATCCCAGACAAAAATAAAATAATAAAATTGCAAGAAGAAAGGGTTAGGCTATGGTATTTTAAAGGCATTGTAAGGCAGCTTTCACCCTGTGAGGTTGGGGCAGTGTGATTAGTTGTCTTTCACGATATTTTCCCCCTGTCACTTAGCTAGCTTGGCATCAAATGAGATCCAGAGTTACATAAAGAAAATAAATAGAAAGCCATCAACAAAGCAAAAAGATAACCTACTGAATGGGAGAAAACATTTGCAAATTGTATATCTGATAAGGGGTTAATCTCCAAAAAATATAAAGAATTCATACAACTCAATGGCAAAAAAACAAACAATCTGATTAAAAAATGGGCAGAGGATCTAAATAGACATTTTTTCCAAAAAAGACATACAGATGGTCAACAGGTACATGAAAAGATGCTCAACATCACTAATCATCAGGGAAATGCAAATCAAAACCACAATGAGATATTACCTCACACCTGTTAAGGTGGCTATTATCAAACAGACGTTAAATAACAAGTGTTGACAAGGATGTGGAACCCTCGTGCACTGTTGGTGGGAATGTAAATTGGTGCAGCCACTATGGAAAACAGTATGAATGTTTGAACTACCATTGATCCAGCAATTCCACTTCTAGGTATTTATCCAAAGGAAATGAAAACACTAATTTAAAGAGATATATTTATCCCCATGTTCATTGCAGCATTATTTACAATAGCCAAGATATGAAAACAATGTGTGTCCATCAACGAATGAATGGATAAAGAAAATGTGAGATATACATATTATCCCCCCCCAAAAAAAAGAGAATGAAATCTTACTATTTGTGAAAACATAGATGAATCTCGAGGGCATTGTGCTAAGTGAAATAACTCAGACAGGAAAAGACAAATACTTTGTGATCTCACATGTGGAATCTAAAACAAAAACAAAAAAGCAAAAAAAAAAAAAAAAAAAAAAAAAAAAAAAAAAAAAAAAAAAAAAAAAAAAAAAAAAAAAAAAAAAAAAAAAAAAAAAGCTCGTAGATACAGAAAACATATTGGTGATTGTCAGAAGTAGGAGGTGGGGTTAGCCAAATGAGTGAAGGGAGTCAAAAGGTACGAATTTCCTGTTATAAAATAAATAAGTCATGGGGATGTAGTGCACAACATGGTGACTGTAGTTAATAATACTGTGTTGCACATTTGAAAGTTGCTAAGGGAATAGATCTTAAAAGTTCTCATCACGAGAAAACAATCTGTAACTATGTATGGTGACTGATGTTAACTAGATTTGTTGTGGTGATCATTTCACAATATATGCTAATATTGAATCATAATGTTGTGTACCTAAAACTAATATAATGTTGTATATCAATTACACCTCAATTAAACAAGAGTGAAAGTATATTAATAAAGTGATTTATTGGAAAAATATTGAGTGTTCTAGCAGCAGTTAAAATATATATTCAATGATATAAAAAGGTTCTGAACTAAACAAGTTCTTTGCTTTTTATTGACACAAATAAAATTTCTGTCAAAGGCAATGAGCATTTGCATGTGGTTCAATTGTGTGCCCTAACTGCATTTTCACTAAATCTTTTGCCATCACAGGTGTCGTATTTTGATCAGGTTGTCTTATGTTATAAATTAAATCTGTGGCTCTTTTTAGTGGCCTAGAAAAATTCCATAGTATTCCAAAATATGATGTAGTGTTACATAGAGTTCTGATGAGACTCAAAGACTCGTTTAGTTCATCCATCTGCCTCTTGGCTACCTTGAAAAAGGATAGAATGTTCCCTGCCTAGGAGATGAGATTTAAAAGAATAAATGGGAGAGGAGATAAAAACATGTTTCTTTTCCCCTGTGAGCCAAGCAGTAAAAGGAGTTTGGGATTTTTTTTTTTTTTTTGGCCAATAAAGACTTCTAATTAGCAAAACGTGTAAGAACTTGATTAGAGGATTGTTCATCTTAAATGAGTGTGAGATAAGTAAAATTGTGGTTAAAGAAAATGATAGTGGGGCCATGTTATATTTAGGCTGCTTGGTGTGACTTGAAAAATACTGACAAAATGTTTCTCATCCCTTAACTCTCTCCCTTCCTAGTGACTTCTTGGGGTACCTAAAATTCAACCATTAGTAAATCATTCCTCTTAATTAATTAAAATGTCCAGAGAATCCTCTTTTCAAATACTCATTTTATATACTGCTCCTGAGTATCTGGTAACACGAAATAGTTTTGCCAGTTGTGAAGATATGACGTTCTAAATAGTAGGTTCTAATGCAGCATGTGGAGTTGGGGGACTTGAAAAGGAGGAAACAACCAAAAATGAGACGAGGAAGAAATAAAATTACATTTATGACTACTTTACAGTTTTGTCTAGGGATAGCTCTTGGTACTAGGTAAACTTATTAATAGATTATTTAAATTAGACAGAATGCTTGGGGCAGTGATTGGAAAAAACTAATTTTGTCTTCACATTGTTTTATCTTGTGTCAGGTCTTTGCTAATCTATTTGACATGAAATTTGCTGATTAGAGGAAAAGCTTTTCTAGTTTATGTAAGTTAACAGTGATTTGAAAAGCAGACTATTTAACATTATTGAAAATACTTTGCAACTGGCAGAGAAATCACTGCTTGGCTTTCAAAGTGCTTAGTAGACGATTTTGGATCCAAGCCATACACTACCTTTTCAGAGAATGCTTCAGGGCAGAACCAGGATCCGTAGGGTTGGAAATAGCAAATAGCTTTCATTGGGAAATCCAGAAAGGCATCTGTCAGATGTGACTAGTGCTACAAGACACAAAATGTCAACTTTCATTCCAGCTGAGATAACCTTCTCACCAGTGACTTTTAGAATACCACGTGGCTCTTAAGCAGCAGGCATTCATTTGAGTCTTTGGTGGCAAAAGAGGTCTTTCTTTCACATTTCCCTACTAACCTTCTCCTGCCACTCTTCATGATCTTCCATTTTGCACTTAAGTTTCCGAGGAGAGGCGATTTAAGAGGGGTAACTTTAGAGCAGTGATTCCTAAACATCTGGCTGTTTCAGAATCATCCGGGGAGTTTGTTTACCATTTTAAAACCATTTTAAGTGCATAGTTTAGTAGCATTAAATACATTCACATTGTTGTGAAAGCATCACCACAATTCATTTCCAGAGCTTTTCTCATCTCCCTAGACTGGAAATTCTGTACCCGTTAAACAATAACTCCACATTTCCTTCTCCTCCCAGCCCCTGGAAACCACCATTTTACTCTCTTTCTCTAAATTTGACTACTCTAAGTACCTCATGTAAGTGAAATCATACTTTGTTTGTCCTTATGTAACTGGTTTATTTCTTTTAGCATAATGTCTTTAAGATTAATCCATGATGTAGCATATGTCAGAATTCCCTACCTTCTCAAGGCTGAATAATATTCCCTTATATGTATATACAACATTTTGTTTATCCATGCAGCCATTAGTTGACATTTGCAGCTGTGCCTGCTTCTTCCTGTGGCTTTTCCTATCCTGAGATTTGAGTTAGGTTACACAGAGGCCAATCTCTCAGGCAGCCCACGGACAGGTTACAAAGTTTCAAAAGTTGGTCAACTCTGTATTCTCCAGTTCTGGGAAAGGGATTTGGAACCATTTCCAGGGAGGGAGTGGACAAGCGCAAGTAAAAATGTTACAAAATTTCTCACCAATTTGAATGTGGCTTTTTCTTGATTGGACATTCACTTGGTTACTGTAAATCTTTGAATGATTTTTTAGAGCTCCTATAAAGTTCTTTTAGTCAGTATCTAGTTGTGTTTTTAAAAAATATTTCTATAGGAGAATGAGGGCCTGGAACTGCCTAGTCTCACATCTTGCTTATGTCACTCTAAACTCTAACCCAGGTAGTTTTTTTTAAGATGAGTATTCTGATTAAGAAGGACTGGGGTAAGACATGGAAATATAAATTTTAACAATTTCCTGCAGTTTCTGGTATATAGCCAGATTAGAACTCCTCTGTCTTGGAGTACAGACATTTATTAGAATAGTAGAGGCAGTACAAGGCCCAATGGCAGCCCTTGGCCTAACTGAGATTCATAGCTACAGGTCCCAATATGGGGACATTATGAAGAGGAGAGCATTTAAGCAAGTATGCACAGTATAATCCTTTTTAAAAATTAATTTTTAATGGAGTATAGTTGCTTTACAATGTTGTATTAGTTTCTTCTGTACAGCAAAGTGAATCAGTACAGTGTTTTCTTAATTTCACTTTCTGATTGTTCATCATTAGTGTATAAGAATGCCAGAGATTTCTGTGCATTAATTTTGTATCCTGCTACTTTACCAAATATAGCCACTCTTTTTTATATCTCCTTCCCATTTAGGTCACCACAGAGCACTAAGTAGAGTTCCATGTGCTATACAGTAGGTTCTCATGAGTTATCTATTTTATATATTACAGATGTAGGAAACAAATTTATGGTTACCAAGAGGGGAAGGAGGGTGGGATGAATTGGGAGATTGGGATTGACACAGTACACCCTTTTAAAATGTTCTCCCACAATTTGTGAGAGTCTCTTGGGTCTATATCCTCAATGGAAGAAACTGAACCTATGTATGATTCATAGGGCTATTTTGTGAAGACTATGTGTCAACTGAGTTGCTGCTCTGCCTCAGACTGTGTTGAAAAGCAGTTCTGAGAGGAAAAGCTTCCATCTGGCAGTTTAAAACCAAACAAAAACACCCTAGTAAAGAACAAAATCTAGCTGGAGGAGCTCTGGAGCAGTTGTGGTGATGTTAACCCTCTTAAAATACATTGGTCATCCTTTGCTGTGCAAAAGTTTTGAAGTTTCATTAGGTCCCAACATCAGGAGAAACACAATTGGTAGAGGAGGTGGCGGCAGCCCCAGAAGTCTGGAGAATAAGGGAATGGCAGTCCTAGTAGCATGCAGTGCACCAACAATTGTTGGTCATACGTCAGGCAGAAGCAATGGCCCTGGCTAAGCCAGCCCTTTTCTTCAGATGTGTTAAAACATATCTTAATCTTTGCAGTTGCATAAGGGCGAGTGACTTCTGTGAAGGAATGTGTGTTGGGATGAAACTCCCTTTATGCAGAACAGGGTTGATAGGCACTGCGTCCTTCCAGTGAGGCCTGGATTTTTGTTACAAGAACAGGTAGGTAAAGAATTGTATTTTTTTTTTTTTAAACATCTTTATTGGGGTATAATTGCTTTACAATGGTGTGTTAGTTTCTGCTTTATAACAAAGTGAATCAGCTATACATATACATATGTTCCCATATGTCTTCCCTCTTGCGTCTCCCTCCCTCCCACTCTCCCCATCCCACCCTTCCAGGCTGTCACAAAGCACCGAGCTAATATCCCTGTGCCTTGCGGCTGCTTCCCCCCAGCTATCTACCTTACTACGTTTGTTAGTGTGTATATGTCCATGACTCTCTCTCGCCCTGTCAAAACTCACCCTTCCCCCTCCCCATATCCTCAAGTCCGTTCTCCAGTAGGTCTGCGTCTTTATTCCTATCTTACCCCTAGGTTCTTCATGACATTTTTTTCCCTTAAATTCCATATATATGTGTTAGCATACGGTATTTGTCTTTTTCTTTCTGACTTACTTCACTCTGTATGACAGACTCTAGGTCTATCCATCTCATTACAAATAGCTCAATTTCATTTCTTTTTAAGGCTGAGTAATATTCCATTGTGTATATGTGCCACATCTTCTTTATCCATTCATCCGATGATGGGCGCTTAGGTTGTTTCCATGTCCTGGCTATTGTAAATAGAGAATTGTATTTTAAAAGCAGGGAATATTTCCTGAGACAAAGGTGACAATGTTAAACATTATGAATGGGAACAACTCCTAACAAACATCCTCAAGATTAGCTTCGGTATTATTAGCTGATTACACTCGTGTGTGTGTGTGTGTGTGTGTGTGTGTGTGTGTGTGTGTGTAAAGATTATTCAGAATATTTTCAGTGCTAAATATGCATCTAATTTGTTCTCTGGTTAGCAGCTGTGCATGTCATGTGCAAGGCCTCTTGTTGGTTGGTGACTTTGTTTGCCCTGCTCACTGAACAAAGTGATGGAAATGGAAATTGTTTACTATGGTAACCCTAATTCTATTAGGGTTAAGTTATTTGCATGAGAAGTATAAGACTGGAACATCTCACGAAGTACCTGTGGCGTCTCTTTCTCTGGAGAGTTTTTTAAAGAAAGAAGAAATAATTGCTTTAGCTTTGTGGGATAATTCTGCTATAATCCTGGCTAGAGATAGAGAGGTTAACTAGACGCCCTCTCAAAGCTCTTTTAAACTTTAAAGGCTTTCATTTGATGTGTTTGGCACAATTGCTCATATAGTTAATCGCATGGCTCTACATAAATTGGAAATCTGTCTTTACTCCTCTGCAAGTACTGACCATTTTGCTCACCACAGAGTATTTTAGACCTTGAGAGAGGTCGGGATTAACCTCCCCAAGCTACCATGTTGTGTGCAGTTCAGACTTTAGCAACACTTGTTATGTATCTGGATCTGTGAGCAAGGTTTCTCTGCCATTTCCAACATTTGTGCAGAGATTTTGCCAAAGCAATAACATATCATGAGGTAGGGGCCCCCTTTGGCAGAAAGTCAAAAGTCACTTTATTACAATTTATTTTTTATTTTTAATTGATGTATACTTCATTTAAAATACTATATTAGTTTCAGGTGTACATCATAGTGATTCAGTATTTTTATAGATTATACTACATTGTAAATTATTAGGAGATAATGGCTATAATTCCCTATGCTGTACAATATAAACTTGTTGCTTATCTATTTTATAGATAGCAGTTTGTATCTCTTAATCCCATACCGCTAATTTGTCCCTCCTCCCTCCCCTCTCCCCTTCAGTAACCAGAAGTTTGTTCTCTATATTTGTGAGTATGTTTCTGTTTTGCATATGTATGTATATTCATTTGTATTATTTTTGAGATTACACATATAAGGGATATAACACAGTATTTGTCTTTTTCTGTCTGACTTATTTCACTAAGCGTAATATTCTCCGGGTCCATCCACATTGTGCAAATGGCATTATTTCATTCTTACAATGTTGTGTTAGTTTCTGCTGTATAACAAAGTGAATCAGCTATATGGATGACTGTATTAAGAAGATGTGGCATGCAGCTGCTTCCCAACTAACAGCTGCATATCACATTTCTTTTTTTTTTCTTTTTTTTTTTTTCGGTACACAGGCCTCTCACTACTGTGGCCTCTCCCGTTGCGGAGTGCAGGCTCCGGACGTGCAGGCTCAGCGGCCATGGCTCACGGGCCCAGCCGCTCCGCGGCATGTGGGATCCTCCCAGACCGGGGCACGAACCCGTGTCCCCTGCATCAGCAGGCGGACTCTCAACCACTGCGCCACCAGGGGAGCCCCCACATTTCTTAATACAGTCATCCACTGATGGGCACTTGGGTTGCTTTCATGTCTTGGCTATTGTATATAGTGAACATTATACTATGAACATTGCTATGTTCATAGTACATGAACATTGGGGTGCATGTATCTTTTTGAATTAGTGTTTTAATTTTTTTCCAGATATATATCCAGGAGTGGACTTGCTGGATCATATGGTAGTTCAATTTTTATATTTTTTTGAGGAATCTCCATACTGTTCTCCATAGTGGCTGGAAATTTACATTTCTACCAACAGTATACAAGGGTTCTCTTTTCTCCACATCTTCACATTTGTTATATGTAGACTTTTGATGATAGGCACTCTAAGAGGTGTGAGGTGATATCTCATTGTGGTTTTGATTTGCATTTCTCTAATCATTAGAGATGTTGAGTGCCTTTTTGTGTGCCTGTTAGCCATCTGCATGTATTCTTTGGAAAAAAAGTCTATTCAGGTCTTCTGCCATTTTTTTGATTGGGTTGTTGTTTTTTATGATATTCAGTTGTATGAGCTCTTTGTATATTTTGGATATTAACCCGTTATTGGTCACATCTTTTGCAAATATTTTCTCCCATTCAGTAGGTTGTCTTTTCGCTTTGTTGATAGTTTCCTTTGCTGTGCAAATGCATTTAACTGTTCATACTATTCTCTTATGATTTTTTGTGTCTCTGTGGTATTGTTATTTCTCTTCTTTCATCTCTTATTTTGTTTATTTGGGTCCTCTCTTCCTTTTGGTGAGCCCAGCTAAATTTTATTAATTTTGTTTATCTTTTCAAAAAACCAGCCCTTATTTTCATTGATCATTTCTATTGTTTATTATTACTATTTTATTTATTTACTCTCTGATCTTTATTATTTCCTTCTTTCTGTTGATTTCAGGTTTTGTTTGTTTTTCTAATTATTTTAATTGTTAGGGTAGGTTGTTCATTTGAGATTTTTCTGGTTTCTTGAGCAAGGTCTGTATCACTATAAACTTCCCTCTTAGAACTGTTTTTCTTCATCCCATAGATTTTGGGAAATTGTGTTTCCATTTTTATTTGTTTTGAGGTATTTTCTAGTTTCCTCTTTGATCTCATCATTGCTCCATTGGCTTTTTAGTGGCACGTTGTTTCATTTCCACATGTTTGTTCTTTTCCCAGTTTTCTTTCTGTAGTTGATTTCTAGTTTTATGAAGTTGTAGAGATAGAAATCTGGAGATAGAATAGCTAGAGCCTGTGCAGGGTGTGAAGTGAGACTTCCTCTCTGCTCAGTCACTGTCACAGCCCTGTCAGGGACAGGTTTTCATCCCAAGTTGCTGGAGTGGAAGCCCTGAGGGTGAGGCTTGAACTGGCTCTGTTCCCTTTAAGTGTGTGTTTTTCCTTCCCCCCACCATGCACTGGACCTTTGCCCCAAAAAGTAGACTGCTGAAGCAAGTGGGGCTTGTGTGCCTACAGAGGTCAGATGCTCTGCCTGTGTTTGCATCTACGGCTCCACTTAGACAGCCCACAATTGCATATCTTCCCAGTCATGGCTGCCCCAGATCTAGTGCCACACTGTGATGTGGAATTTGCAGGGCTGGGGTATTTGCTGGGCTCGGGCTAAGGAGTGCAGTGAAGCAGTCGTGGGAAACTTGGCAGCAGCTAGGGCAGACCTCTCCACCCTGCCTGGGAGCAAGCTAGCACCCGTGCACTCCTCGCAAGTGAAGTCCAGGCTTCTTTAGCCTTTTTATTTTTCCTAGCAGTTTTTCAAGCCAATAAGGGGGTTTGTGTCCTCCATGTAGGACTCCAGAAGTGGAAGAGCCAGTCTGTGGCTTGACCTGCTCACTTCCCAGGGCAAGAGTCTACCCATGTGATCTCCCTTTTCCTCTTAGTCCCCTCCCAGCAGCAGAGACCCTGACCCGATTGTTTCTTCCCATCCTACCCAATTACGTGTGTATTTTTCTTACAGCCTCGGTTTTATAGGAGTCCTTCTGATAGTGTCCAGTTAGTTTTCCATAAAAGTTTTTCCACATGTAGCTGTATTTTTGGTGTGTCTTTTGGAGGGAGGTGAGCTCCACATCCTCTTACTCCATCATCTTGATTTCCGAATCCAAAAGTCACTTTTTAAACTATAAGAACTGAAACTTTTTCAACACCATCTTCCACCTTCACCTCTTCCCACACCTAAACCAGTGTACCTTTGATTGTTAGGTGTTTGTGTTGGTTTAGCCAATGGTTACAAACAAAGCCTGGGCTGAACAGAGGAGGAAACAGGCTTTGAACAAACAGTACTTTAGTAGAGCAAAAGCTGTGGTAGGTTAAACCCACCTTAAACCACTGTAGAACAACTAAGGAGCCCAAGGAGGAATGGGATTGGGGGAGAGCATGGAATTAGAGTATCCCTACATATGTAGTGCAGGGTAGGTATGGCTTTCTACAGACAATCAGATAAATGAGCAAATGAATGAATGAATGAATAAGAAGTTTCAAAAGGTTCTTGACACTTATGATAATGCCTTTTCATCAATATACAACACTACTGAATACAGTAGCTCCTTGCTTCACTCGTTTGCCTTACACAAAACAACAGGAGCAGACAAGAGCTCTTGCCTTACAAATCTCTCAGACGACGAGATGTAATTGTTGGTATAATTGAGGGGGATTATTCTGAACTAATAATTTTTCTTTGGCAAAGTTGATGGCAAAATTCAAAATAGGTTTCTAAAGTTTGAAATGAAGATCACAGTGCTACTTAATTTCTATTGGGGATCCCACCCTGTAGAGGAGCAACACCTAGTGTTGGAATTTAACTATTGTCCTTATTCACTTTATATATTTTTAGCTATCTTCTTCTTCTTTACAATTTCTTGAAGATATACTGTTGCATTCACTTTAGTGGGGGGAAGAAGAGAATGGATTTGGAAGCACTTTGAGCTCTCAGGAAATGTGCTTAATAAGAATGAAGCATTATTGTATTTTTCATTACCTTATTTTTATATGTTAGAGCATTTTGCTTGTGAATTGAATAAGCCGTGGAGGAAGACAGTTATCATTTAAGTATAGATCTCCTTCATATTTTTGATGTTATCAGAATTTATTTTATTTTTATTTTGGGGTTTTTCCCCAACTTTATTGAGGAATAATTGACAAATATAATTTTATATGTTTAAAATGTGCAAGATATTTTGATATACATATATATTGCAGAATGATTACCGAGATCAAGATTATTAACACATTCATCACCTCACATAGTTAACTTTTTCCTTTTTTTGGTGAGTACACTTAAGATCTACTTTCAGCAACTTTCAAGTATATGATACTGTACTATTATCTATAGACATCATGCTGTACGTTACCTCCTCAGAACTTATTCTTCCTATAACTGAAAGTTTTTACCCTTTAACTTACACGTCTCCATGTTCCCCCCTCCGCAGTCTCAGCAACCACTATTACATTCTCAGTTTCTTTCTTTTTTGAAAATTAATTAATTAATTTATTTTTGGCTGCATTAGGTCTTCATTGCAGCGCGCGGGCTTTCTCTAGTTGTGGCGAGTGGAGGCTACTCTTCGTTGCGGTGTGTAGGCTTCTCATTGTGGTGGCTTCTCTTGTTGGAGAGCATGGGCTCTAGGTGTGCAAGCTTCAGTAGTTGTGGCTTGTGAGCTCTAGAGCACAGGCTCAGTAGTTGTGGCACATGGGCTTAGTTGCTCCATGGCATGTGGGATCTTCCCAGACCAGGGGTCAAACACGTGTCCCCTGCATTGGCAGACAGATTCTTAACGACTGCACCACCAGGGAAGTCCCTATTCTCTGGTTTTATGAAATCAACTTTGTGCCCAGATTCCACATATAGGTGACAGCACACTGTGTTTGTCTTTCTGTGTCTGCTTATTTCACTTAGCATAATGTCCTCCGGGTTCATCTATGTTGTTGCGTATGGCAGGATTTCCATCATTTTATGATCATCATTCAACAGTTGATGGCCATTTACATTGTTTCTGTATCTTGGCTACTGTGAATATTGCTGCAATGAACATTGGAATGCAGATATCTCTTTGAGATACTGATTTTATTTCCTTTGGATATATATCCAGAAGTGGGATTTCTGGATCATATGGTCATTCTATTTTTAATTTTTTAGGGACATTCATATTATTTTCCATAATAGCTATACCAATTTACATTCTCACCAACAGTATATAAGGGTTCTCTTTTCTCCACATTGTCACTAACATTTTTTATCTCTCTTGTCTTTTGTTTTTGTTTTGGCCATGCCATGGCTTGCAGGATCTCAGTTCCCTGACCAGATTGAACCTGGGCCCTCCACAGTGAAAGTGCCAAATTGTAACCACTAGACCACCAGGGAACTCCCTCTCTTGTCTTTTGATAATAACTATTTGAAAAGGTATGCAATGATATTTCAGTATGGTTTTGGTTTAGAGTTTCTAATGATTAGTGATGTTGAGTACCTTATTATGTACCTATTGACTACTAGTATGTCTTCAGAAAAATATCTATTCAGGTCCTTACCCATTTTTAATTAGATTATTTGCTTCTTTTTGCTATTGAGTTGTATGATTTCTTTATATATTTCTGATATTAACCACTTATTAGACACAGAGTTTGCAAATATTTTCTCTCATTTTGTAGGTTACATTTTCTATTTATTGTTTCCTTTGTTGTGCAGAAGCTCTTTAGTTTGATTTAGTCCCACTTGTTTATTTTAGTTTTTGTTGCCCATGTTTTTGGAGTTTTATTCAAGAAATCCTTGCCAAGACCAATATGAAGGAGCTTCTTCTCTATGTTTTCTTCTGAGTTTTATGGTTTCAGGTCTTACAGTTAATTCTTTAATGCATTTTGAGTTGATTTTTGTGAGTGGTGTAAGATAGGGGTCCAGTTGCATTCTTTTGTATGTGAATATCCAATTTTCCCAACAACATTTATTGAAGAGATTATCCTTTCCCCATTGCATGTTCTTGGTGCCTTTGTCAAAAATTAACTGACCATATATGCAATGGTTTGTTTCTGGGCTCTATTCTTTTCCACTGGTCTGTGTGCTTGTCATTTAGCCTATACCATTCTGTTTTGATTACTATAGCTTTGTAATATAGTTTGCAAGCAGGAAGTGTGATACCTCCAGCTCTGTTCATCTTTTTCAAGAGTGCTTTTGTTGTTTGAGATCTTTTGTGGTTCTATACAAATTTTAGGATAGTTTTTTCTATTTCTGTGAAAATGCCACTGGAGTTTTGATAGGAATTGCATTGAATTTGTAGATTGCTTTGGATAGTATGGACTTTAAAAATTAGTTTGTTCTATCAAAAACATAGACTATCTTTCCGTTTATTTGTGTCTTTGTCAATTTCTTTCATCAATCTGTTAACGTTTTTAGTGTACAGGTCTTTCACCTTCTTGTCTAAATTTATTTCTAATTATTTTATTGTTTTTGATGTTATTGCAAATGGGATTGCTTTCTTAATTCTATTTGAGATAGTCCATTATTAGTGTATAGAAGCACACTTTATTTTTTAACATCTTTATTGGAGTATAATTGTTTTACAATGGTGTGTTAGTTTCTGCTTTATAACAAAGTAAATCAGTTTGCCAACAAACACGTGAAAGAATGCTCAACACCATTAATCATTAGAGAAATGCAAATCAAAACTACAATGAGATATCATCTCACACAGGTCAGAATGGCCATCATCAAAAAATCTAGAAACAATAAATGCTGGAGAGAGTGTGGAGAAAAGGAACACTCCTGCACTGTTGGTGGGAATGTAAATTGATAGAGCCACTATGGAGAACAGTATGGAGGTTCCTTAAAAAACTACAAATAGAACTACCATACGACCCAGCAATCCCAGTACTGGGCATATACCCTGAGAAAACCATAATTCAAAAAGAGTCATGTACTACAATGTTCATTGCAGCTCTATTTACAATAGCCAGGACATGGAAGCAACCTAAGTGCCCATCAACAGATGAATGGATAAAGAAGATGTGGCACATATATACAATGGAATATTACTCAGCCATAAAAAGAAACGAAAATGAGTTATTTGTAGTGAGGTGGATGGACTTAGAGTCTGTCATTCAGAGTGAAGTAAGTCAGAAAGAGAAAAACAAATACTGTAAGCACACTGGTTTTTGTATGTTGAATTTGTATCCAGCAACTTTTCTGATTCATTCTTTATTTTGGGAGAGTCTCACAATTTTTCTATACATCAGATCACATCATCTGTACACATTTATTACTCTTATGGAATTGTTGTCTGTGCCTACCTGTAGATCTGTTAATAATTGGTTGATATATTTGAGTTCTTCTATATTGGATGTGTAAAATTTTACATTGGTATATCCTCTTTATGAATTGACCCATTTATCGTTATATTATGATCTCTTTGTCTTGTGTTACAGATTTGGAGGTAAAGTCTATTTTGTTTGATATAAGTATAGCCACCTCTGCTCTTCTTTGGTTTCCATTTTCATAGAATATATTTTTCCAACCCTTTACTTTGAGTATGTGTGTGTCCTTAAAGCTTGTGTGAGTCTCTCCTAGGCAGCATATACTTGGGTCTTATTTTTCAGCTACTCTACATCATTTAACTGGAGAATTTAAACCACTTACATTTAGGGTAATTATTGACATTTTGTTAATTTCTCTCTTATTGTTTTGTAGTTCCTTTCTTCCTTTCTTCCTCTCTTGCTATCTTTCTTTTTGAATTGATGTGGGTTTGTTTCTTGGTATGGTAGTGGTATTCTTTGATTATTTTCTCATTATCATTTAGGTGTATATTATGTTTTTGCTTTGTGATTACCTTAAGGCTTTCATAATACATCTTATAATTTTAACAATCTTTGTAAAACAACCATTTAACTTAAATTGCATACAAAAACTCTACACTTCTACTTGTTTCCCTTGATGTTTTATGTTATTGATGCCACAATTTACATCTTTTTTTTTTTTTTTTTTTTTTTTTTTTTTTTTTTTGGCTCC